>NC_044993.1:31355804-31675534 GCF_008728515.1 Papio anubis | reverse complement strand
GTTAATAATACAGCTAATACTGACATCGTGCTTACTATGTGCTAAGCAAGGTTTTAAGTGTTTTATATATATTCATTTATTTACTCCTCGCAATAACCCTATAGGGAAAATGTACTATTATTCTGTCCATTGTACAGATGAGTATGCTAAGGTCTGGGGAATTCAGTAACTTGTCCAGGGTAAGCTCTAAGTGGCAGAGCTGGACTCACATCTGGCACTCTGACTCTACAGTCTATGCTATTAGCCTCTATGACATATGCCTCCCTAGTACATGATGTCTCTGGGAGAACAGAGGTGGCAACCTACCTTACATTTGTCCCTTCAATCTCTAGCACCAGGGACTGGATGTCATTATCAGTGATTCTTTTGATGTGGCCATTCCGTACCTACAAGAAAGAAAATTCGATTAGTACTGAAATATCTGATAAGGCTGAATAGGACCATTTCAAGAAAACCATGGTAGCCCAAGAGGCGTACAAAGAAATTTGTGACACAGTACACTGAAGCTTATATGTACGTAAGCCATGCTGTTACCTCTAGACAGGGTCACATCAACCACCATGGGAATCCCAGGTAACTTGGCAATCCATAAATCAGGGGAAACTTCTCCCCAAATACATCAGCTCAATTTAGATTCAGCTAATATCTACTGAATGCCTACTATGCACCACGAATATCACACACATTATCTTCTCACTTAAGCCTCACACAGTCAAAACAATAAGGCAGGTGATACTGTTTCCATTTTATAAATGTGGACATTGGCACCCCGGAACTGCAAATCCCAAACCCTAAGTAGGAGACTCAGGATTCAGCAGTCTTTCCACTGCCTCATACTGCCTCGCAGATTTCTTTCTTTCTCTTTTTTTTTTTTTTTTTTGAGACGGAGTCTCACTCTGTCGCCCAGGCTGGAGTGCAGTGGCCGGATCTCAGCTCACTGCAAGCTCTGCCTCCCAGGTTTACACCATTCTCCTGCCTCAGCCTCCCGAGTAGCTGGGATTATAGGCTCCCGCCACCTCACCCGGCTAGTTTTTTGTATTTTTTAGTAGAGACAGGGTTTCACTGGGTTAGCCAGGATGGTCTCGATCTCCTGACCTTGTGATCCGCCCGTCTCGGCCTCCCAAGGTGCTGGGATTACAGGCTTGAGCCACCGCGCCCAGCGAGAGATGGAGTCTCACCCTGTCTCCCAGGCTGGAGTGCAATGGCGTGATCTTGGCTCACCACAACCTCTGCCTTCCAGGTTCAAGCGATTCTCCTGCCTCAGCCTCCTGAGTAGCTGGGATTACAAGCGTGCAGCACTACGCCCAGCTATATTTTTTTTGTATCTTTAGTAGAGACGGGCTTTCACCATGTTGGTCAGGCTGGTCTCGAACTCTTGACCTCGTGATCCACCTGCCTTGGCCTCCCAAAGTGCTGGAATTACAGGCATGGGCCACTGCGCCCATCCTGCCTCGTGTACTTCTTTGGCCAGAAAAGCCAAGGAAAAGCTGAGTGTTACTGAGGAGGGCAGCAACAAAAAGTGAAAGCATTCCTCCCCTGGAGTTATCCTGCTCCATGCTTCCCTATCTGCTTTTCCCTAATTTTCTACTTTTTAAAGCAGGAATTCAATTCCCATCTGTGCCACACACAGACGCCTTCTTTAGCATTTTCAGCCCACACTGACCTCTCTTTTCTGATTTGTTTTTCTGGCTCATGTTGTCTAGATGACATAATTTAGCACCTCATCCCACATTGTTTTGTATTGTTTGCTGCATATGTAGGAGGTGGATGATGGGGAGGAATCAATACTCAATACAGATTCCTCCTCTCAAAATATTTAGGAAAGAACAATTATCTTCAAGCATTAAACTTTTTTTTTTTTTTTGAGACCGAGTTTCACTCTTGTTGCCCAGGCTGGAGTGTAATGACGCAATCTTGGCTCACCGCAACCTCCACTTCCTGGGTTCAAGCGATTCTCCTGTCTCAGCCTCCCGAGTGCGGAGGTAACAGGCATGTGCCACCATGCCCAGCTAATTTTTTTTTTTTTTTTTTTGTATTTTTAGTAGAGACGGGGTTTCCCCATGTTGATCAGGCTGGTCTCGAACTCCTGACCTCAGATGATCTGCCTGCCTCGGCTTCCCAAAGTGCTGGGATTACAGGCGTGAGCCACCGTGCCTGGTCTAAACTTTTAAGCAACAAATATGGACAGAACAGAGATGTGCAGAGGCACTTTCAAAACAGGGCTGGGGCCAGGCACAGTGGCTCATGCCTGTAATCTCAGCACTTTGGGAGGCTGAGGCAGGAGGAGAGCTTGAGCTCAGGAGTTCGAGACCAGCTTGGGCAACAGAGTATGACATTGTTTCTACAAAAAATTAGCCAGGTGTGGCGCCGCGCACTTGTAGTGCGCTTATAGTCCTAACTACTTGGAAGGCTAAGGTGGGAGGATCACTTAAGCCCAGGAGGTCCAGGCTGCAGTGAGCCGTGATTGTGCCACTGCACTCCAGCCTAGATGACTAGGTGACAGAGCAAGACCCTATCTCAAAAACAAAACAAAACAAAACAAAACAAAACCAAATCCCAGCACTTTGGGAGGCCAAGGCGAGAGGATTGCTTGAGCTCAGGAGTTTAAGACCAGTCTGGACAACATGGTGAAAACCCATCTCTACAAAAAATTAGCCAGGTGTGGTGGCACATGCCTGCAGTCCCAGCTCCTCAGGAGGCCGAGGTGGGAGGATAGTCTGGGCCTGGGAGGTCGAGGCTGCAGCAAGCCGTGATTACGCCACTGCACTCAAGCCTGGGTGACAGAGTGAGATGCTGTCTCAAAAATGAACAAACAAACAAACAAACAGGGCTGGACTATTAGGGCTGAATGGAATATCATATGGAAAAGATCAACTAGGTTTAGAACAGGAGACATCAGAAAGACAAACATATGGTCTTTCTTTAGGTATTGTGGAAAGGGCTGTGTTAGGCTGCCATAATCAATGACTCAATCACACTGACTAAAGCTCCTCTTGTTCACTCATCAGACTTCTGATTACAGTTTGGCTATTAGACTTGCATATGGGGAGAAATCAGTGTTGAGGCTGGCAGTTTTATTTTTCAACATAAATTATTAATAATATGTTTCTGTTTTTAGACATTAGTCTCTGTGACTCTGTCCCTGTGAGTCTGATCCATTCACGGTCTGCCTGGTGTTCTACAGGTGACATCTGATGTCACTGCCCACCCTTTTCACAATTGCAACCAAGTCTTGTCTCCTTAAAGAAGAATAAGCTCAAGCAAGAGCAAGGACCAGTTATGAAGCATCATTTCTATCTTCGACAATGCTTAGCACTGTGCTAGCCATAAACTAAGCATTCAAATATTTGCTGACTTCTGGAATCTGTCACCCTAAGAGTTGGCACAAATGAATAGGTTCAAGGAGGGTTTTAAAAATTCCTGGATAACACATCCACCGTGGACTATTACAGGAAGCCAGAGATGCTGGGGCATATCACAAAGCCCACAGGACCGCCAGCATGAAGAATGCTTCCACAAATGGGTGCCCATTGTCAGAGACAGAATGCTGGGCTAGACGGGACCCCAGTCCCCGCCAGTGGAGCATTTCTTAGGCTCTCAAGACACAAAACGTCACATTGAAATGCTTCTCAGACAAAGCTGGCAATGTTCAATGCCCTCCTGCTTTGAATTCTGGGCCTCTTTCCAAGGAGATTAAGAGCACAAAGGCTTGGCTCTGTGCAGAACACGCCACCACTGCCCACCTCATTCGCCATCTAAATGTTCGCAACCTAAGTGGCAATATTCCTCCTATATTTTCTGTGTAAAACCAGGCAGATTCAGTGAAGAAGGAATTAATCAATAAATCATTTCCAACTAATGCGAGCAGCCCTACTGATAAGAGCTGGCAGTATTCCAACAAGATGCAAACACTACTTTTATAACAGACCACTAATTATTCTCAATAACATAACCATTCTTTAAAATGGGACAAACTGCAAAGATCAAATAGACAGCTAAATTGAAAGGATTAAGAAGTAACTTGGGCCTGGAAACTGCTATTGTTAAAAAGCAACATGTTGCTATTTATCCACCCTTATTTAAAGCATGCCCTCAAATTTCACATCCCTCAAGCTCTCTCCGGCCAGAGTCAACAAGAGGCCTCCGTCAGTCACAGAAAGACCAGCCAGATCTCACAGGGAGAAAATGTTAAGGGAAACTGCCTTCTGCCCCTCTCAAAGTTGACTACTTCCCTGGGACTCCAGCAGATATGACCTATTCAGGTCTTTACAGAAGAAAACAAAGCCATACAATGCACACAGAAGCCAACGCAGGCTGGAAGGCGGATAGACTGTAGTATTCCTACACTTCTGCCCCAAGGCAAGCTAACTTTTAGTTGGATTTTCAATAACTTACTAAAGAGATTTCTCTCTCCCCCAGTGTTACTAGATAACAAACACACTCACAAATTTAAGTTTTACAAAATGAATGAATGTATTCCACAAAACAAGGGAACTTGGAGGGGTCAAGGCAACTTTGTTGAAGGAATGCCCGTCAGTCTCTCTCGAGTTTGAACCTGGCTGGTGGTAAGACAAACTAAACAGAGCTTTTCCCCAAGAGACTGTTTAACCCCCAAAGAAGAAAAATACAAGTATCCCCATATGACAAGCCTCCAGATGTCTGAAATAAAATTAAGTGAATTTGTTAGTGAATTATGATTTTTCTCCTTTATTGTTTAAAAGGCTGCAAATACAAACTCACTGGAAAAGAGTAGGGTGGAGGTGGTAAGGGCGGATCAATCAGATACGTGCATTGGAGGGTAGGGAATTTCCCAAAGCCTTTTCTCTAGGCTCTGAAACTAGGATCAAAGGGGAGAGGTAACAGGCAATTGGGGCAAAGGCTCCCCACCACCATGGCAATGTGGCTGTCACTGCCTAATATTATAAAGGTCTTCCAGGAAAGCAACCCCCTCCTAAAACCAGCTTCTGACAACAGCATACAGGAAGATACACGTCTCAGAAAGTATCCACGTCCTTTCCTTAGCTCCTTCCAGTTCAGGGGTCACTGGGCAGGCTTGGCTTTGAGATGAAGATAAAATGAACCGCTCAGCATTTATTGCTGATGGTGGAAGCAGGTTTTAACATGCTCTGTCCCTCTCTAGATCACAAAGAGCTGTTTTTGATTTGTTAATTCTTTTTCATTCATGACACATTCCCACTATCAAAGTGTGGCCTATGAGTGCTTTATTCCAAAAAAAAAAAAAAAAAAATCTAAAGCCAATATTGTTTTATTTCATTAATTTCCCCTCCTCTGCCCATGAGCTGGAGGTACTCAAAGAGGTTCAGAACCCAGTTACTGGCAATTACAGATTATAATGGTTCTCAGCCTCTGCAGACAACAGAGGGGACCAAAGCTTCAGGCTAGTCTTACACTCTCCCAGGCTTTCCATGGTTGCTAGGGCAACTAATAAAGAACACTGATTTCTCTCCCTCCCCGGAATGTAAGCCTCAGGGAGGTGGGTCAAGCTCAGGGAAAAAAAAAAAAAACAAACTACTACTACTGGGATAGGGAGGGAGCCGGTGGATGCTATATATTTCTATGATTGCTTTAAAAATAACACGAATTGTATCCATTCCCTCCTCCAACTTTCATTTTTCTGGCCCCACCCACTCAGCCTGGCAGGCAGCTGAACCCTCAGCCATCTGGTATCCTAGCTTTAATGACACATGCTCTAATTTACATTAAGCCATTAGAGCTGTCCATTTCAGCAGGAAAGTTCCCGCACTGGGTTAAGGGCTGGTTTCCCAGACAGAAATTAGGCAGAGGGAGACCCCTGTGGGGAGAACTGGGCATAGCTCTGACTCAGACTCCCAGGCTCCAAGAGAGTCTGAGACTCCCTTTGCTGTACTTGACAGGGGCTATCCAGACAGCAGACAAGCAACTCTGGGCATACACCAACAACCCCTAAGTTAGCGTAAGGACAATTATGTGCATAGCTAAGAAAAGGCAAGTGTAATGAAAACCCATGCCTTTGGATAGGTGCTGTGGCTCATGCCTGTAATACCAGCACTTTGGGAGGCTGAGGTGGGCGGATCACCTGAGATCAAGAGTTTTGAGACCGGCCTGGGCAACATAGTGAAACTCCATCTCTACTAAAAATACAAAAAAATTAGCTGGGTGTGGTGGCGCACACCTGTAATCCCAGCTACTCAGGAGGCTGAGGCAGGAGAATTGCTTGAATCCGGGAGGAGGAGGTCGCATTGAGCTGAGATTGTGCCATCGCACTCCAGCCTGGGCAACACAGCGAGGCTCTGTTTCAAAACAAACAAACGAACAAACCCAAAAAACCATGCTTTCGTTCAATTACTGTAAAACCCGACTCAGAATAATGAAGAACATTCTCCCAGGGTCCAGCTGACCCTGGGAAAGCCAGAAAAAAAAAAAAAAAGTTTTACCACCTTTATGTCCAAATACACTGAATTCTACTACTGAAAATGGCACCAATTTAATTTTTATCAACAAGGCGTGCTAACTAAAAACTAGAATGTAGGAAATTTTTTCTGAAGAGAGACTATTTTTAAAATTAGAACAGGAAATGGGAATCTAACACTATCCAGTAACAACAGCAAAAGACTCTGGTCTAATATTTAGTCCTGGAGTAGGGAAGATACAGCAGCAGCTGAGAGAAAGACAAGGTGACAGGAAAGACAGACAAAGGCGTTTTCATGAATTAATGCAATCTCATCTCATGTACTTTTAGGATGCTACCTTGTTTTTTTTGAGACGAAGTTTTACTCTTGTTGCCCAGGCTGGAGTGCAATGGCACCATCTCGGCTCACTGCAACCTCCACCTCCCGGGTTCAAGTGATTCTCCTGCCTCAGCCTCCTGAGTAGCTGGGATTATAGGCATGTGCCACCATGCCCGGCAAATTTTTGTATTTTTAGGAGAGACAGGGTTTCTCCATGTTGGTTAGGCTGGTCTTGAACTCCCGACCTCAGCCCACCTCGGCCTCCCAAAGTGCTGGGATTATAGGCGTGAGCCACTGCGCCCCGCCAGGATACTACTATTAAGACTGAAAATTATACCATGTTTTGCACAAGTATAAGTGGGAACAGAACCTCCTGGTATTTTCCTTACAACCAGAAGTAATGTTTACATTAAACATAAGAGTCTTTTAATAAATATAAGATGTGCTGGTCCCAGATGTCAAGGTAACATTAAAGAAACCCCTAATTTCTTCTAAGCTGTTGGTTTAGAAACTTACAAAAGCTTCTATCAGGAACCTGTATAGCCAGGAATACAGACCTTAAGAAGCTAATAATGTCACGTGTGATAAGTAGCAGTAAATTAACTTAGCCTGAAGAGTCAAGGAAGGTCACTCTGAGAAAGGCCTTTGAACTGTGACTGGAGACTAATTTGAAAAGATGGGAGTGAGGCTTGTGGGGTGGTGAGGGGCAGCGCCCAGCAGAGGGACCAGGAAGTGCAAAAGCTTAAAGGTGAGAGAACAGGACTTCCTTCAATTCAGTAGGAGGCTACTACTAAGAGGGGGAACCGGGTGAGGTGAGCCCCGCCTGGAGAACGAGTGAAGCAGGTGCCACAGCATGGGTTATGTGGCCTTAGAGCCACATTAAGGGCTTAGGGCTGGGCGAGCCACGGTGCAGCAACTAAATTCTTCTCATTTCAGAAGTCTGGTTTTACTGTATTTCGTATTCCTAGACATCTGGATGGTGGGCTCATTTCAAACATCTTATTTTAGTTTTGAGCAAATTCCTTAGTCCCTGCCATATTTAATACTATATGTCATTACTTATAAAGTACTAACTACAGTCATGCATTGCTTAAGCATGGGGTCACGTTCTGAGAAATGCCTCATTAGGCAGTTCCATGGCTGTGTGAATATCAGAGTGTACTTACACAAACTTAGACAGTACAACATCCTACACACCTGGGCTATATGGTATAGCCTATTGCCCCTAGGCTACAATCTGTACAGCATACAACTGTACTGAATACTGTAGGCAACTGTAACATAATGGTAAGTATTTGTGTTTCTAAACATAGAAAAGGTGCAGTAAAGTACTGTATAAATGATAAAAAGTGATACAACTGGATAGGGCACTGGCCATGGGTGGAGATTGCAGGACTGGAAGTTGCTCTGGGTTGAGTCAGTGAGTGGTGAGTGAATGTGAAGGCCTAGGACATTACTGAACACTTTATGAACACCATACATTTATGCTACACTACATTTATTTTATTTAGTTATTTAATTAGGGCTGGGATTACAGGCATGAGCCACTACACCTGGCAGGCTACACTAAATTTATTAAAAATATTTTTCCTTCATCAATAATAAATTAACCTTGGCTTACTGAAACATTTTTACTTTATAAACTTTAAAAATTGAAAAAACTTTTAGTCTATTTTGTAATAACACTTAGCTTAAAACACAAACACAATGTTCAACTGCACAAAAATATTTTCTTTCTATATATTTTTATTCCATAAGCTTTTTCCTTTTTTTTTTTTTTTTTTACTTTTTAAACTTTTTTTGTTAAAAACTAAGACACAGACACCACACACATGAGCCTAGGGCCGCACAGGGTGAGGATCATTAACATCAATCACAGTCTTCACCTCCACATGCTGTCCCACTGGAAGGTCTGCAGGAGCAATAACGCACATGGCGCTGTCATCTCCTATGACAACACTGCCTTCTTCTGAAATATCTCCTGAAGGACCTGCCTAAGGCTATTTTACAGTTAACTTTTTGTTGTTGTTGTTGTTGTTTTCTTTTTTTTTTTTTTTTTGAGACGGAGTCTCGCTCTGTCGCCCAGGCTGGAGTGCAGTGGCCGGATCTCAACTCACTGCAAGCTCCGCCTCCCGGGTTTGCGCCATTCTCCTGCCTCAGCCTCCCGAGTAGCTGGGACTACAGGCGCCGGCCACCTCGCCCGGCTAGTTTTTTGTATTTTTTAGTAGAGACGGGGTTTCACCGTGTTAGCCAGGATGGTCTCGATCTCCTGACCTCGTGATCCGCCCGTCTCGGCCTCCCAAGGTGCTGGGATTACAGGCTTGAGCCACCGCGCCCGGCAACTTTTTGTTGTTGTTGTAAGTAGAAGTATGTTCTAAAATTATGATAAGGCCCAGCACGGGAGCTCATGCTTGTAATTCTAGCACTTCGGGAGGCTGAGGCAGGAGGGCTGCTTGAGCATAGGAATTCAAGACCACCTGGGCAACATGGAGAAACCCTGTTCTCTACAGAAATAGAAAAATTAGCGAGGTGTGCTGGTGAGGGCCTGTAGTCCCAGCTACTTGGGAAGTTGAGGTGGGAGGATTGCTTGAGCCCAGGAGATCGAGACTGCAGTGAGCCCTGATGTGCTACCGCGTTCCAGCCTGGAAAACGGCAAGACCTTGTCTCAGAAAAATAAAATACAATAAAATAATGATAAAGAGTACAGTAAATACATAAGCCAGTAACATAGTCATTTATCATCAAGTGTTAGGCACCATACATCATTGTATATGCTACACTTTTACATGACTGGTAGTGGAGTAGGTTGGTTTACACCTACTCATAAACACGAGTAATGCATTTGACTTAACGAACAACTATTATGTCACTAAGCGATAGGAATTTTTCAGCTCCATGATAATCTTATGGCACCACTGTCATGTGTAAGGTCTGTCGTTGACCAAAACGCCATCATGTGGTGCATGACTGCATATACTATAACTCTGTTGCTAAGGACTTTATATACAGCTTCACTGAATCTTCATAACCGTGAGAAATAGATGAGAAAACTGAGTGGTTAAGGACATGGCTAAGGTCACACAACTGGAACACAGCACAGCCAGGATGCAAATCCAAGATGTCTGACCACGCCCTAGCACTGAGGTTCTTAGGCAAGATACTGCTCTTCCGCTTAAGGAACCTGCAGTCCAGTGGACGATCTACAATAGAAAACTGCCAGCCACAGGCGTACCCATGAGGCTTAACTCAAATTCCCAATGAAAGGAATGTTTTTTTTTTTTTTGAGATGGAGTCTGGCTCTGTTGCCCAGGCTGGAGTGCAGTGGCCGGATCTCAGCTCACTGCAAGCTCCGCCTCCCAGGTTCATGCCATTCTCCTGCCTCAGCCTCCTGAGTAGCTGGGACTACAGGCGCCCACCACCTCGCCCGGCTAGTCTTTTGTATGTTTTAGTAGAGACGGGGTTTCACCGTGTTAGCCAGGATGGTCTCGATCTCCTGACCTCGTGATCCACCCGTCTCGGCCTCCCAAAGTGCTGGGATTACAGGCTTGAGCCACCGCGCCCGGCCGAAAGGAATGTTTAAGTTGAGATCCGAAGGATGAGATGGAGGGGAGGGGCTGTGAGCTTCAGAGTGTCAAATAAATTGCAGGTGTTACAAACACGAACGAGCAAGCCATCCTCATAAAAAGGGAAGCTTGCAAATTCACTGGTACTGTGAATACAGTGCTCACTTCTACACAGACACAGAGCCTAAACAACAGTCAAACCAAATTTCTCAAGATTCTTCAAAGAAACCAAACAGAAATTCTCTCTATATATACTCAGGAAAGAAAACAGTAAAGTTTTCTGGAAATAAAATAACTATAAATAGGCACCACAGTCAATATATACCTAGTGGCAAAAGTCAAGGCCATGTCTAGCTAAATGTAGACAGTCCTCAACTCCCCACAAACTCTGTCCTTATTACAACTTTGCCTTAGTCCCTGGGAGCAGGAAAAATGTTTTCTCTATCTTCCCAAGTCTACACAAAGCCTGTCACTCAGCTGTCGCTCAATAAATCTTTAATAAGTACATCAATTCCCAGCATTCCCCCTACTGGATTGAATTTCCAGCACTTTCTGAGGACTTATAGCTGAGAAAAAGCACACACGACAAAGCTGAGGGATATGGCCCCAAACTTTTTTTCTTCTCTTTCCTTCCCTTGCCCCAAGAGGGGAACAAAACCTCAATCCTAAACATTTTTCAATTGAGTCTAAATAAGAGTTAGAAACACAAAATTAACTTTTACCATTGTGAAGATTTTGCTTGAAATGAGTGTTCTAAAGGTTTTGCCAAAGTGTCTCTTTAATTTACTCCAAGTAACCCTGCCAATCGATTTAACAATGTTTTCACACGTGTTTATGTCATCAGGGTACCATCCAACCTCTAGTGGCGTTGTTAAGGGACACAGTGCACCATGGTTACTTTGCTTTTATATTCTTGGGTAAACATGTTGACCAGTCAAAAAGCCACATTTGAAAACTAAAACACAGCACACAAGATCAAGCCCAGAAGGGTTAAAATGGAAAACTGATACAAGTTTCCTAACAGAAATTCTGAGGCCTCCCTACTACGGGAATTCTTTGAGCTTTAGTAAGTTCTCTGATCTGCTCTGAAAACCTCTCCTCCTAGGTCAAGTCCCATTCCCGATTTCAATTGCCTTATACTGACACTTTGTTACAATTCAGTTTCCAAATTCCACTGGCACAGAGGGCTCCCCTCTCTTGATGCCTTCTGACAGCCCATAACTGAGTCAAGCGACAGCTGGGAAACCAATCTCCTTACAAAGTTCCCAGGCACCCCGGGCTCTCTTTGTACAGACGCAATTTATAGTTTACGATGCTTTATTCCATTGTGAAAAAAAACCATGAAACCAAAAACCTCAGTAAGGCAGCAACATTAAGGAACTGCTTTCCTGTACTCCGGCACTAGCTCTAGCTTGTGGATAGAATCATCTGAAAGAGAAGAGATAGATGGGCAGATTTTACATACACGAAGGCCCAACTTCATTATATTCAGATTTTTCAACTATCTTATGAAAGTAACACTATGAACACACCATCCTCACAGCTGCCCTCAGAACGCAGAGTTCCCTAGTGGTGACAGGCAGAAAGCTGCCCATGTTCTCTCCCAACTTTATGTGGCCCAGAGCTCTCATCTGTGGATAAGGGAATACAGAGGCTTGTTCCGAGATAAAATCCAAAATTCTTGGCTTCATTACCAATAAACCCTGCTGAGATTATTCCACATGCATCTCTATAAAAAGCAGCATTCATCATACCCACACTCGACATTCTCCCAGAGAGAAGTACTAAGAATATGACTGAAATTCCACACTGGAGTGCCTCCTGTAACTTATATTCAAGAAATAGTACAGCTGATTGCCTGGGAATTTGCATGAAGAACGAAATACCAAAGTAATAAAATGCAGACCAATTCATAGACAGCTAGATCTTTCTTCACATCTGCAAAAAATAGACTCATCATCTCGTGGGGCCAAACACAGTATCATCTAGTGGATGCCGGAATAAAGATGAGGCCTGTACTTGGCTCTGAGTTTATTAATCCAAACAAGACTTTGACTGTCAGCATTCTGCAGTTTTCCTGATGGAGAAATCAGGTACCGAGGGCATAGTACAGGCAAGTCACAGTGAGTGTGGAGCAGGTGCCAAGGGCCACTGAATTCTGACTTATTTGGGATCAGTGGGAGGAAGGGAGCAAATAAATGAAATTTAAACATCACTGGCTTGGCCGGAGGTTTTCTGTCTGCGCCTCTGTAAGGGTGCCTGAACAAAGGCTCTGTGTCTAGCGCCCAGCACCATGCCTGGCACAAAACAGGATATCAGTAAATATTTGGAATCCGTGAATAGCAGGTACTTTCATCTGTACATCCCCGAAGCTCCCTCAAATAAGTTCGTGCATTTCATGCTAGGAGATGGGCACCATCAACCCCATTATATTGGTGGGGAAACAGTGGCTCAAAAGAAGGGACTGACCGACCAAGTCAAGTCAGCAGCAAGGGTCGTGGCCCTAACCACACCACAGCTGCAGGACGCTTAGATCCCAGCCACGCCCACCCACATGCACCACCTCACCTCCTCCGCTGCTTACACGACGCCCCCACCTCGCGCCCCAGTCCCGCCAGGCTGAGGACAAGGCACAGCGTCCTCTCCGCCTCTCCCAGGCCCCAATTCGACACAACCATTCCCCGTCCCCAGTCCCCAGACGAGGAGGGGGTGTAGCCCCTCCACCCCGCACCGCCGCCGCCCCCAGCCCGACCTTTTTGTCCCAGATTTGCAGGGGCTTGCTGCCGATGCTGTAGAGGATGGAGAGGAAGCCGCTCTGGAACGTATTTTTGAACATCTCGCCGGCGGCCTTCTCCTAAGCCGCCCCGGAGCCGAGCTAGGCCCAGGAGTAGATACAGGCACCGAGCGGCGACGGCACAGCAGCAGGCCGGCCCTGTTCCGAAGAAGGGTGGTTGAGCTCCCGGCCTCCGGATCTGCAGTCACTGATGGCCGGACTCGGACGCGGGAACGCAAAGTCCGCGATCTTCAGCTCCTAAGCTGCGAGCTCAGAACGGAAACCACAGCAACTACCGCCCGCGCCGCGGTATTTCCCCGCCTTCAATGGAGGCGGAGGGCCGCCCGTTGCTTAAAATGAATCCCTCCGCCCATCTGAGCCCGCCCCTGGGAGCGCGGGGTCCAATCCCGTTACAAGAACCACGGACTTCCGTTTCGTTGCGCTTGTAAGCCCCGCCTGGTCCCGCCTTCTCTTGAGAAAGAGCTCAGTTGTCAAGGAACTATTTTTCTTGCCGTCGTCGCAGAGAGGCCTTTGGAAAAGCGGAAGGGCACGGAGGGTTCTGGCCGTTGTTGCTGGCGCCTGCGTGGTGTCATGGGAACGTGGCGGGGCGGTGAGTGACGTGAGGGGGCGTGACGGCCAGGCCGGGAGGAGTTGCCCGCGGGGGAGAAAAGAGGGTGGGCAGGGAAAGTGGCTTTGAAGAGCTTCTTGGCGTCGGACGGACGCCCAACGAATGCTTGTCGGCCAAGTACAGGATCAGGTTAAAGGGAGCTAACCAATATTGAGCACTAACTGTAATGAGAGCCTAATATACATTCCTGCCTGTCATTATTCACATTGTGGCATGCAGTCAAAGCGACACTCTGAGGAAAATGTATCGCCTTAAATACATTGATTAGAAAATAAGAAAACCCGAACATTATTAGGCCGGGCGCGGTGGCTCACGCCCGAAATCCCAGAGCTTTGGAAGGCCGGGGCAGGGGGATCGCTTGAGTCCAGGAGTTCAAGACCAGCCTGGGCAAAAAAACGAGACCCTTCCTCTACAAAAAAATACAAAAATTAGCCGGGCATGGTGGCGCGCGCCTGTAATTCCAACTACTTGGGGGTCTGAGGTGGGAGGATCCCTTGAGCCCGGGAGGCAGAGGCTGCAGTGAGCCGAGACCACGCCACTGCACTCCAGTCTGGGCGACAGAGCGAGACCCAGTCTCAAATAAATAAATAAATAAATAATCCTGAACATTAAGATAAAGGCAGAAATTAATAAACAAAATTAAGAAAGTTGAGTTGAACCAACAACTGATTTTTATTATTTATTTATTTATATTTGAGACAGGATCTTGCTCTGTCACCTAGGCTGGAGTGCAGTGGTGCAATCATGGCTCACTGCAGCCTCGACCTCTCCTGCTCAGCCAATCCTCCCACCCCAGCCTCCAGAGTAGCTGACTACAAGTGTGGGCCACCATGCCTGCCTAAGTTTTTTTTTTGTAGAGACAGGGTTGACTATGTTGCTCAGGCTGGTCTCAAACTCAGGCTGGTCTGCACTCCAGCCTGGGCAACACAGTCTCTGAAGAACAAAAATAAAAATAAATTAATACGGCCGGGCGCGGTGGCTCACGCCTGTAATCTCAGCACTTTGGGAGGCCGAGGCGGGCAGATCACAAGGTCAGGAGATTGAGACCATCCTGGCTAACACGATGAAACCTCATCTCTTCTAAAAAATACAAAAAAATTTAGCTGGGCGTGGTGGCTGGCCCTGTAGTCCCAGCTACTCGGGAGGCTGAGGCAGGAGAATGGTGGGAACCTGGAAGGCGGAGCTTGCAGTGAGCCGAAATCGGGCCACTGCACTCCAGCCTGGGTGACAGAGCGAGCCTCAGTCTCAGAATTAAACAAACAAACAAACAAACAAATAAATAATAAAAGAGGGAAAAGAAAAGTCCTTTTTTTTCCCCCTCCTGGACTCAAGCGATCCTCCCACCTCAGCCTCCCCAGTAGATGGGGCTACAGGTGCACACACCACACCCAGCTAATTTTTGTATTTTTTGTAGATAGAGGGTTTTGCTATGTTGCCTGGGCTGGTCTCGAACTCCTCGGCTCAAGCAATCCACCTGCCTTGGTCTCCCAAAGTGCTGGGATTACAGGCGTGAGTCACCACGCTCAGCTATCACTATATACTCTGCACTATTGCCTTTATTTCTGATGGGAGGGAAGTTCCATTTTGACTCAGCTTTTAAAAATATATCCTATGAAGAGATTCACCGACTCAGCTTTGATGAGACCCAAATTCTCTGCTTACCTTTACAAATTTTACAAAACCATGTGGACCACTTAAATACATCGCTAAGTCACCTCCCAAGTGCTTGGAAGGGCCAAGCAAGTGAGGGTGCCTGAAGTTTGAGTTTCCTCTGGATGAATATGTCTCCGCTTCTGTCATATCATTCCTTTACTGATACTCTATTCAGTCAGGTTGGTCTTTGCCATTTCCCATAAGTAAGCATTTTCCCACCTAATTTCCTGCCCATACCATTCCCTCCTCCATTTTGTCTGCTTATTCCCAGAAGGCAGGGCTTTCCCTTCAACCCTCTTAAAGTGAGGTAGGCGGCGGGGCGCAGTGGCTCACGCCTGTAATCCCCGCACTTTGGGAGGCTGAGGCAGGCGGATCGCCTGAGGTCAGGAGTTCAAGACCAGCCTGACCAACATGGAGGAACCCCGTCTTGACTAAAAATACAAAATTAGCTGGGCGTAATGGCACATGCCTGTAATCCCAGATACTCGGGAGGCTGAGGCAGGAGAATCGCTTCAACCCAGGAGGCGGAGGTTTCGGTGAGGCGAGATCGTGCCATTGCACTCCAACATGGGCAACAAGAGCAAAACTCCGTCTCAAAAACAAAACAAAACAAAAAACAGAGTGAGGTAGGCTCTCCTTTGTACCCCTCCACCACTGGGTCTAGAGGTGGGATGTAGGTCCTCCTTTTTCTTCGTATCTCCTCCCAGACCATTGCCTCTCTCTCATTCCAAAACCCCCCAGCTCCTTTTAAACTCATACCATCAGGCTCCACTACCCACCATCCCTCCCTCATTGCAGCCATCTCAGATCCCTGGGTCATCTCTTGAATATTTAATGCCTGGCCCATTGTCTCTCTCCATGACTCTCATGAATGACTATTTCTGATATGTGTGCAACAGCTTCATTGAGATGTAATTTACTTACTAGAAAACTCACCCATTTTAAGTGCAAAATGATTTTTCGTATATTTATTGAATTCTGCAAACACCATCACAAATTTTCCATAACTTTCATCATTTGAAAAAGAGTCTCTCATCTAGTTTCTGTCCCTATAGATTTGCCTTTTCTGAACATTTTATCTAAATAGAATTATACAAAATGTGGTCTTTTGTGTCTGTCTTCTTTCACTTAGCATAATGTTTGGAAGGTTCATCCACACTGCAGCAATCAGGACTCTATTCACTTTTGTTGCTAAAGGGCATTCCACTGTATGGCTGTACCACATTTTTGTTTATCCATTCATCAGTTGACAAACATATGGCTCATTTCTACTTTTTGACTGTAAAGAATAAGGCTCTTATGAGGCTGAGCGCAGTGGCTCATGCCTGTAATCCAAGCACTTTGGGAGGCCGAGGCAGGTGGATCACTTGAGGCCAGGAGTTCGAGACCGGCCTGGCCAACATGGTGAAACCCTGTTTCTACTAAAAATACACAAATTAGCTGGGTATGGTGGCATGTGCCTGTAATCCCAACTACTCAGAAGGCTGAGGCAGGAGAATCACTTGAACTCGGGAGGCAGAGGTTGCAGTGAGCTGAGATCGTGCTGCTGCACTCCAGCCTGGGTGACAAGAGCAAAACTCTGTCTCAATAAATACATAAATAAGGTGGCTATGAACATTCACATACGAGTCTTTATCATGACATATGATATATCTAAGAGTGAAATTACTGGGTCCTATGGCAATTATATGTTTAACATTTTGAGAAACTACCAAATTGTCTTCCAAAGTGACTGCATCATTTTCCAGTTCCACTAGCAATGTATGACAGTTACAATTTCTCCACATCATCGCCAGCTCCTATCATTGTTTTTGATGACCCAGGACTTCACTCCACCCCAGCTACCTGCTCTTGTGGAATGACCTCTCCCTCAAGCATCCCACTCTACTACCCCTTCCTATTATTATTCAGGCTCCCTTCTCATGTTCTGAGTCCTTGAGGCCTCAAGTTACGCAACATCACTGGGACTTTGAACATACTACTCACCTCTGTCACATCCTCACTTTCCTTTGTCCTGGCTTAGATTTCACAGCCCCTTATTAACTCATTGGTTTGAGTACATCCTCCACAACATTTTCATCCTCTCCTCCTGGTGTGCACATGGATTCATGTGGCAAAACCTAAGCCAGGTTAAATGTGGTTGCGTCTAGTCTGTTTATCCCCAGGCAGTTAGACATGGCTGGAGAAAGGTTCACAGCCATGAGGACTCATCTTGCATCAAATTCATAACCATGGACCTCCAGTGGACACTTAGTGCAGCTCAGCAATTCTCTGACATTTCCTGGGCACTTGGTCTCCGGTATTAGTTTGTTCTCACGCTGCTGATAAAGACCTACCTGAGACATACCTGGGTAATTTATAAAGAAAAAGACGTTTAATGGACTCACAGTTCCATGTGGCTGAGGCGGCCTCACAATCATAGTGGAAGGTGAAAAGCACGTTTTACATAGCAGCAGACAAGAGAGAAATGAGAGCCAAGTGAAAGGGGTTTCCCCTTATAAAACCATCAGATCTTGTGAGACTTATTCACTACCATGAGAACAGTATCGGGGAAATCACCCCCCATGATCCAATTATCTCCCACCGGGTCCCTCCCACAACACATGGAAATTATGGGAGCTACAATTCAAGATGAGATTTGGGTGGGGACACAGACAAACCATAACACTCTCCTTTATCACCTTCCCCTCTTCTCCTCAACTTTCAATGTTTCCCCCAGTACCTTTCCAATAAATGCCATCTTCCTCCTCCTCTTCTTCTCCTTCTTCCCCTATCACTATTATCTATTTTCAAACCTTTTAAATTATTTCAAACAGGAACTCTGTACCCATTAAGGAAGTATGATCTTGCTTCTATTTCACTGAGAAAACTGAAGCAATCAGAACAGGGCTTCCATAGGACCCTTCTGCAAAACACACAACCCAGATGTGTACACGTCCAGGTATGGTGCTTTCCCTCCCATTGCACAGGAGAACCACCTGTGCTATTTAAGGACAGCCCTTGTACCTGGGCACCAGTTCCCAAAGCCATTGACTCATCACAGATGTTATTCCTGCAACAATGCCCTTGTGCTCCCACACCATCAATTTTCCCTCTGCAGAGGATCATTTCCATAAGTCTATGAACAGCTGTAATATTCCCATCTAAAAATAAATCCCTTCCCTTGGCCCTACCTCTTTCCCCCTACAGCTCAATTTCTCTGCTGCCTTTTATAGCAAAGCTTCTCAAAAGAGTTGTCTTATGCTCCCCACTTCTTTTCTCCTGTCCCTACCTCAGTCCATTCCAATCCCACTTCTGCCACACCACTCTTCAAGCTCAGTTCTCATGCTCACAAGTGACCGCCATGTTCACAAACCCAGCGGCCAATTCTGACACCTCATATGACTTGATTTTTCAGCAACCATTGCTTCCTTCTTCTTGAAATACATTCTTTCCCTGACTTCCAGGCACCATACTCTTCTAGTTACCCCCTTTTATCTTTTCACCAGTCATTCCTTCTTTGTCTTCTTTGCTAGTCCATCCTCATCTCCTCCGTGTCTAAGCTTCACAGGGCTCCAGGTGCCATTTGTGAACTCCACTCTTCCCCAAATCCACTCCCTCCAAAATCAGCTAGTCTCATGGCTTTAATAGCTCCCTATATATAAGCTGATTCTTTCCACCCCTATTCCCAAAGTCTATCTCCATTCCCACTGCTCCACTGGGCTCCGTTTGCCTATATCCAACCATCTACTTGACTTCTCCCCTGGGAGGTATCATGGGCATTTGGATCTTAACATGGCCCAAACAGAGCTTTACATTTCTCCACCCTCTCCCCTCACACACATCCCACACACAGCCCTTACCCAAGCCTGCTCCACCCCGAGTCTTGCTCATTTTGGTAAATGACAGCTTGATTCCTTGCTGAGACCCAACACCTTGGAGTCAGTTCAAGCTCCACTTTTTCCTCACAGCCCACATCAGCAAATTCTATAGCTCTACCTTCAAAATATCTTCCCAATCTAATCACATGCCTACCTTTATTTTTTATTTTTATTTTTCTGAGACGGAGTCTTGCCCAGTCGCCCAGGCTGGAGTGCAGTGGAGTGCACTGCAAGCTCCATCTCCTGGGTTCACGCCATTCTCCTGCCTCAGCCTCCCGAGTAGCTGGGACTACAGGCGCCCGCCACCACGCCTGGCTAATTTTTTTTTATAATTTTAGTAGAGACAGGGTTTCACCATGTTAGCCAGGATGGTCTCGACCTCCTGACCTCGTGATCCACCCACCTCAGCCTCCCAAACTGCTGGGATTACAGGCGTGAGCCACCGCACACGGCCCAGGCATTTCTTTATAGCATCGCAAGAAGGGCTAATGCAGGCCCCCTCCCCTGTACACCTGAGACAGTCTCCTCCTGATGGCTCACAGCCACTCTTGCCATCCTGTAGTCCACTCTCCACATGGCAGCCAGAAGGATCCCCTTAGTAGCTCTTTGCTCTAATAGCTACTCATTTTGCTAAGAATAAAACTCAGGCTCATACCTATAATCCCAGCACTTTGGGAGGCCAAGGTGAGCAGATTGCTTGAGCCCAGGAGTTTGAGACCAGCCTAGGCAACATGGTGAGACTCTGTCTCTACAAAAAAAATGCAAAAATTAGCCGGGCGTGGAGGCGCACACCTGTAATCCCAGCTACTCAGGCTGAGGCACAAGAGTCACTTGAACCCAGGAGGCGGAGGTTGCAGTGAGTCAAGAGTGTGCCACTGCACTCCAGCCTGGGTGATGGAGTGAGAAATATATATGTATATAGTATTATTATATATATTATATATAATATATATTTAATATGTACTATATATAATTATATAATATATAATATTATATATTATAACATATATAATACAATTATATAATATATAACATATATAATACAATTATATATAATATATATTATAACATATATAATACAATTATATATATTATATATTAGATATAATTATATATAATATATTTAATATATATTTTTATATAATATAATTTTTATATGTATATATTATATAGTATATATTATATAATATTTATATATATATAATTTTTATATAATATAATATATTTATTATATATATATATAATATATATATATAATATATTAAATATAATATATTTTTTAAGAGTATGTAAATATGGCGGTAGTTGGCTCAAGCCTGTAATCCCAGCACTTGGGAGGCCGAGACGAGGCGGATCCACAGGTCAGGAGATCAGAGACCATCCTGTAGCTAACCGCAATTGGGAAACCCCGTCCTCTACTAAAAAAAAGAAATACAAAAATGGCAGGAGGCTGTGATGGCTGAGCCTGTAGCTACCAGGAGGCTGAGGCAGGAGGAGGTAGTGGGCAGGAGGCAGGAGCTTGTAGTGGCTGAGATCCAGGCCACTGCACCTCCCAGCCTAGAGCAGAGGCAAGACTAAGTCTCACAAAAAAAAAAAAAAAAAAAAGTAATAAATATAAAAATATATGAGTGTATATATACATACATACATATATACACACACACACATATATACACAAATAAAAAAAAAATCCTTACTCTGGTCTCCTCCATCTTGTTCCCTGAAGCTACTTTGGCCTTCTCTCCCACATCCTTCTCCTCACACACTCCTCCCTCAGTGTTGCCTGCACCCTGTACCCCTCTCTCACTGGGCTTCCCTCTGCCTCTGCCCCTGCGCCGGCTGGTGCTGCTCCGCCGGCTCACTCCTTTCCTCACTCAGAGCTCCACTCAGGCACTGTCTGTGTTAGCTCCCTAGGGATGCCACAACAAATGACCACAACCTGAGTATGGTGGCAACTGAACAAAATAAAATTAAAGTAAAATTAATTCAAAATAAAATGTAAATGTAAAATGACAACTATGTAATCTCTCACAGTGCAGGAAGCTAAGAAGTCCAAAATCGAGGTGTTGATTGGGCCATGCTCCCTCTGAAGGCTCTGGGGCAGCGTCCTTCTTTGCTTCTTCCTGGCTTCTGGTGGCCCCCAGGCATTCCAATCTGGTTGGCTTGTGGGAGCGTCATTCCAATTTCTGCCTCCATCTCCACATGGCCACCTTGTCTCTGTGCCCTCTCCTCTCATTATAAGGATACTCAGCATTGGATTTAGGGCACATCCTGAATCCAGCATGACCTCATCTTGAGATCTTTGACTAATTACATCTGCAAAATCCTTTCCAAATAAGGTCACATTCTGAGGTTCTGGGTGGACATGAATTTTGGGGGGATATTACTCAGCCCACAATACTACTTTACTGGAGAGGATGTCTTTGACAACCCAGTCTTAAAAACAGCACCCCCTCCACACCCTACCGATGCTTGTTCTCCCACTGCTCTGGCTGATTCTTTTTCATTGCACTTATTACCACTTGACAGTCTAAATAGTTATTTGCTTATTGTCTGTCTTGCCCATCACTCAGTTCTGAGCTTCTGGGAGAAAGAATTTGGTCTGTCTGGCTTATAGATGTATTCCCAGTGCTCAAGCCTAGTGCTTGCATTTTTAAGTGGGTATGCAGTATGTGTTGAATCAGTGAATCAGACTCACAGGCTTGGGGCTCTTGGCCACTGAAGGTGCAGCACAAGCTCTGTGTCTCCTGGTCTCTGCAGCTCCAGACCCACGCAGTCCATAGAGCCCCTCCTCAGCTTGGAATCCAGGCTCACTGAGCCCATTTGCCTACCCACAAAAGCTCTGTGGTCTCTTATTGGGTTGTGTTGTTCTTGCAACTTTCTCTCGGTAACTATGCATTTTCTGGACACAGTGGCTCACACCTATAATCCCAGCACTTTGGGAGACCAAAACAGGAGGATTGCTTGAGCCCAGGAGTTCAAGACCAGCCTAGTCAATGTAATGAAACCTTGTATCTACACAAAAATAAAAAATTAGCCTGGCATGGTGATGCACGCCTCCTGTAGTCCCAGCTACTCAGGAGACTAAGGAGGGAAGATCACCTGAGCCTGGGAGGTGGAGGCTGTAGTGAGCTACTCCAGCCTGGGTGACAGAGTGAGACTGTCTCAAAAAAGAAAAAAAGAGGCTGGGCACGTTGGCTCATGCCTGTAATCCCAGCACTTTGGGAGGCCAAGGCAGGTGGATCACAAGGTCAGGAGTTCGAGACCAGCCTGGCCAAGATGGTGGAGCCCTGTCTCTACTAAAAATACAAAAATCAGTCAGGTGCGGTGGTGGGTGCCTGTAATCCTAGCTACTCAGGAGGCTGAGGCAGGAGAATTGCTTGAACCTGGGAGGCAGAGTTGCAATGAGCTGAGATCACACTGCTGCACTCTAGCCTGGGTGACAGAGCAAGACTCTGAAAAAAAAAAAGAAAAGAAAAAAGAAAAGAAAAGAGAAAGAAAGAAAGAAAGAAAGGAAAGAAAGAAAGAAAGAGAGAGAAAGAAAGAGCCAACAGCACAGACATCTCAATTGGTTCAGCTTACACAATTTTGAAAAATAAAGAAATCACGAAAAATAAAGTTAAGCAAACTTTCCATTTGATGGGTGCTAAAACTGCTGTGCCCAGATCAACTATAGAGAAGAACAGAGCTTTCAATGGCAATTTTAAATAAGTGGGATCAAGAATCTGAAGCATTTCTTCCAAAACAAAAACAAAAACAAAAACAAAAACTGCAACAGGAGATGACACACGGGTTCACCAGAACGATCCTGAAGACAAAGCACAAAGCAGTGGCTACGAAGAGGTGGAAGTGGTCTGGCCAAAGCAAAAGTAGACCAGTCGAAGGTCATGGCAACAGTTTTTTGGGATGCTGAAAGTATTTTGCTGTTAACTTTCTGGAGGGCCAAAGAATGATAACATTTGCTTCCTATGAGAGTATTTTGAGTAGGTTACCCAGAGCTTTAGCAGAAAAATGCCTGGGAAAACTTCACCAGAGACTCCTTCTCCACCACAATGCTCCTGCTCACTCCTCATGAAAAACGAGGGTAATTTTGCAAGAGTTTCAACAAGAAATCATTAGGCATCCATCGTACAGTCCTGATTTAGCTCCTTCTGACTTCTTTTTGTTTCCTAATCTGACAAACTCTTTAAAGGGCACCCAGTTTTCTTCAGTTAATAATGAGGCTGGACACGGTGGCTCATGCCTGTAATCCTAGCATTTTGGGAGGCCAGGGCGGGTGGATCATCTGAGGTCAGGAGTTCAAGACCAGCCTGGCCAATGTGGCGAAACCCCGTCTCTACTAAAAATATAAAAATTAGCCCGGCATGGTGGCACGCATCTGTAATCCCAGTGCTTGGGAGGCTGAGGCAAGAGAATCACTTGAACTTGGGTGGCAGAGGTTGCAGTGAGCCAAAATCATGCCAGTGCACTCCAGCCTGGGCAACAGAGGGAGACTCTGTCTCTAGATAAATGAATAAATCAAGCAAGCAAGACTACACTGGCATGGTTAAATTCTCAGGACCCTCAGTTTTGTTTTGTTTTGTTTTGTTTTTTTGAGACAGAGTCTCACTGTGTTGCCCAACCTGGAGTTCAGTGGTGCAGTCTTGGCTCACTGCAACCTCCACCCACCAGGTTCAAGTGATTCTCCTGCCTCAGCCTCCTGAGTAGCTGGGATTACAGGCACGTGCCACCACACTGACTAATTTTTTTGTATTTGTAGTAGAGGCGGGGTTTCACCGTATTGGCCAGGCTGGTCTCGAACTGCCGACCTCAAGTAATCCACCCGCCTCAGCCTCCAAAGTGCTGGGATTACAGGCACCTGCTACCACACCTGGCTAATTTTTTGTATTTTTAGTAGAGGCGGGGTTTCACCGTATTAGCCAGGATGGTCTCGATCTCCCGACCTCGTGATCCGCCCCCCTTAGCCTCAAGACCTTAATGTATTAAATTTATGAGTGTAGATTTAGGTTAGTATTTGAATGCTTAGGAAGATTTCATCAGATTTTAGGCCTTTCATATTATTGGAAGTGTGTGCAAATCAAACAGTGTAAATGTGTAATTTAAACAGTTTAAAACGGCCAAGGAAACTAGATTAAGTGTGCAAGCAATTTTTTCATTGTAATTCATTAAGTTTTGAACTAATTGAACGTTAAAGATTAAGCATTTCTATCTATATACAAAATCAACTTGTTTGTAGCTATAACAAGATTTATAAACTGATCTTAAAGACATGAGGCAAATTAGATATTTAAATGTACAGCTTTAATAACTATTGTTTAAAACACCAGTAACCGTAAGCATCCCTTTCAGTGCACAAAAGCCCTAGTCAGATGCCAACACCCAGTGGACAGTGTCTGTTCATGTTAGTCCAAGCCCAGAAATTCAGAGCATCTGCCCTGGAGACACGATGGGCTTGCCACACACTGGAAGGCAGAGTTGACTTCCCGTGTCTCTTTTCTGATGGCGATGGGGATGGGGATGCGGAGGTATAGCAGTGAGGTGAGGAGCTGTATCCCTTAGCTGGGAGCAAAGATGGAAGGGTGCCCTGAATGACTGGAGTGTCTAGCTGGCAAAGGACAACTGTTTCCCAGCTCCAGCAGTGATAGCCATTGAGCCTATCAGGAAGAGTCATGGTGGGCAGATGAGGTTCCTGCTCATCTGAGAGTGGAGTCTAAATGGGAGCCTGTGAGGCCCTGCACGTTACTATTATTAAAAAAAATGAATTTAAGGCTGGACCCAGCGACTCACACCTGTAATCCCAACATTTTGGGAGGGTGAGGCAGGAAGATCGCTTGAGCCCAGGAGTTTGAGACTAGCCTGGGAAACATAGCAAGCCCTTGTCTCCATTAAAAACTTTAAAAAAATTAGCTAGGTGTGGTGGTGTGCGCTTGTAGTCCCAGCTACTCAGGACTCTGAGGTGGGAGGATCATTTAAGCCCAGGAGGTTGAACTGCAGTGAGCTACGATTACACCACTGCACTCCAGCCTGGGCAACAGAGCAAGACCCTGTCTCAAAATGAACTTTTAACTGTACATACAATCAAATGTACTCTTTTTTAGGTGTAAAGTTTTGACAAGGGCACCAAGTCAAATAACCGCCACCACATTTAGGACACAGAACAATTCCATCATCCCTGAAATGACCTCATGCTTATGTTTTGTAGTCATCCCTAACCCTTGGCAACCACCAATCTGTTCTACATGGATCTGGCTTCTTCGCTTAGCACAATGCATTTAAGATGCACATTATTTTAACAGCCTGTAGAATAATATTCTGAAAAAGATTGTTCATCCATTCTGCCACCTGGCCCCTCATAGCCAGAGCTATTTTAAAACATGCTGGTCCTCAGCATGCTTTTTTTTTTTTTTTTTTTTTTTTTTTTTAAAGCAGGAACTCACTCTGTCACCCAGGCTGGAGTGCGGTGGCGTGATCATAGCTCACTGCAACCTCAAACTCCCGGCCTTAGGCGATCCTCCCACCTCGGCCTCCCAAAGCACTGGGACTACAGGCATGAGCCACCATGCCCTGCCGTTGTGCTTACTTATGAAATCTTTCCCATGGCATTTCAAATACATTAAAATGCAACAATTTTTCATATTTATGTTTTTTTCTTCTGTGATTTTTGAGAAGAATCCTTAGAATTTGCTTTTGAAATTATCTGACAATTCTGTGACTCTTCACTAATTTATCATGAGAAAAATATTTTTAAAAGCAAATATTGAATTTAATGAGCGACACTCACAAGGCTGTACATTAAGACATTTAATTCCACTTATTAATATTTACTTTCAACTTTCTTAGGTTAGAGCCAACACGTTTTCTTTCTTCAGGTCTCAAACATTTCTATAGTCCCCTAAAAAGCTGAGAGGCTGCGGACACTGTGCTCCACATGGAGGCCTGCAAGAATTCCATGGCCAAAGTCATCACAGCTCCAGCCTGCACCAGTGAGGGAAGGGACGGGAGGCTGCTTTCTAGAATCATAAGAATACCCTTTCTAAAAAACATCATATAGCATAATTATTTTTAAAGATTTCATTCCACATACATACTGTCCAAAAATGTATGTGCAAATTTGTTTATTGCAGCAATACTGGTAATACTGAAAAATTAGGAACAATTCAAAGTGTATGAATAACAGATTGATTCAACTGTGGTGTATCACGCAATGGTAAACCATGCAGCCACGAAAAGGGATGAGGTAGATTTATACATGCTAATGCAGTAAGGTGGAATGCACTAAGTGGAAATACAAGTTGCAGAATAAGAATGCATAGTCTGATTATAATTTATGTAAAAATGAAAATTATAATTTTAAAATAGTAAGTGCATTGGAAAAAAATGGGAAGATAAACACAAAATTTAATGGTGATTACCTCTAAGGGAGGAAGAGGCTTTCGTGTGAGCATGGGGTGTGTGTGGCTGGGGGCGGGGGCTTTCGTTATTTACTTCTCTGTAAGCATTTGAATTTTGTTGTTGTTGTTGTTTCTTACCACAAACATATATTACTTTGGTAATCACGAAAATGCAATCAATATTGTTTAGAACACAACCAGGACCACTGGGAGATGAGAGCTGATGTTCTCAATCTCCAAGCACATTGAGGAGGAGCTGAAGACAGTTTTCGTGTTATTAAGTGTTAGGATATGTCCCCTGCTTTCAAAAGTCAAAACAACCTACTCAAAAATCACCTCCTTTCCCTTTTTTCTACAACCACATACTTTCTCAGCTCCACCATAATCGCCCACAAAACTGAAAATTATTTGTGAAACATGATTTCCACATGGAGCAGTTAAAGAGAGCCTTGGTTGAGGGGGGAAATTGGAGGAGGGAGCTATGGTTCCAAGTTCTACATGACATCTCAAGATGCAAGCCAATCAAATGATTCTATTCGAATAAGACCCTCCATGTCCGGAAAAGACCTCAAATGGCAGTAAGTCATGCTAAGTAGCACAGATACGTGCTGTGGAGATAAACATGCACGCACAAAGCATGTTCCTAGGTACAACAAGGTACAAGGTACAACAAAATAAAAGTATTGTGATGCCGTCCCAGAGATCTGGGAGACTCACAGAAATTTGCACAGTCTTGAGTCACAAAGGGCCCCACGAGACAGCCAGCTTGAGAAAATTAGGCCAGTGATGGGGCTGGAAAGCACCAAATCTATCTGCTTGGTGTCCCACGGGTGGTGGTCTATGGGTCCTCACCTGCTGGTGTCCAGAGGGGATGCAGTCTCAAGCTCCCACACCTGAGCAACAGCTTAGATGCCACAGAAGCTGGTCCAAAGGACACCATGATGCTGTGGTGGCCCTGAAAGGGGCCTCTTTGCTTTCCTCCACAGTCACTTAAAAAACTGTGAACATCCACACTCGGGTGCCCACCGTGGGCCAGAACTAGCTGCAGAGGAGAGAAAATGTTGTGTGGACAAAGTTGCTTTTGTGGAGACCTAGCTGGCGCGCCATCCAGTGGCTTAGGTGTCTAGATCTGCCCATAGCTTCTGCTGTCCCCCAGGCAGTGGGAGGACACAAACCAGCAGCCAGGACAAGGTCATGGCCACTGCTTTCACCTGCCCTGACACCGCTGTCTCGAGCTGAGGACCATGGGAGCCAGTGAAGTCTCATTTGTAGCACTGGGTTTCTCCCGTTTAACAAACACAACCAGTGCTTCCGTTCTAGCTCCCCGAGTATCCACTTTTCCTTCCAGCTCATGGATGCTTCAGAACGTGTGGTCAGAAGCAGCCCTCAGATCAGAGACCCCGACCCCTCTCCTGCCTCAGGACAGCAGACTCAACAAGCCTCTGAGATGGGGCCTTTCTTCAGTAGCGGGTGCTCGGGGGACAGGATTGAGATGGGATGAAATGTGAAGACGGGAGCAAAGGGGCAACCAAGAAAGGGCCAAGGCATCTTCCTGCATTCTCAGGAGGCGACTCTTCTTTGAAGGAGAGGCCAGGGAGGATGCTGGTCAGTGGGAATGTGTCCAAGGCAAGGCCCCGCTTTCCTGGCTGAGTCTACTTCAGCCATCCATGTTGTCCCCATTCCTAAGACGGGTTCACTGTGTACCTCTTACCACTCACCTCTGGAAGAGAGTCCTTACAAATGGGCCCTCCTTGGCTGAGTGTGGTTGCTCACACCTCTATGTAGTCCCAGCACTTTAGGGGGACGAGGAGAGAGGATCACTTGAGTCAAGAGTTTGAGACCAGCCTGGGCCACATAGCGAGACCCTGTTTCTACAAAAAAACTTAAAACTTGTCAGGTGTGGTGGCATCCACCTGTAATCCCAGCTGCTCAGGAGGCTGAAGCAGGAGGATCACTTGAGGCCAGGAGGCCGAGGCTGTAGTGCTCCAGCTATTGTTGCACCACTGCACTCCAGCCTCGTGACAGAGCAAGACCCTGTCTAAAAACAAAAATGAAACCTGGCCCGCCTTGCCCCAGGGACCTCCCCTGCTTCATCTGGTTAGAACCTGGCACAAATGCACTTTTGTCTCGTCCTGAGTCACAAGTCTCAGTTCATGACCCTTTCCATACTGAAAACTCTCCATACGTTTCTTTTAAAACCTTTTATTCAATAATATATACTTTTAAAATAATAATACGTAACTGCCGCCATGCCACATACTGCCCCCATCCCCCCACTGTGGAGTCTGTGGTCAGCTAGTTAGCGTGGTTTGCTGCAAAAACAGGCGGCCACGGGACGAGCTGAGGGGCTCTGGGAGCAACAGTAACCAACAACATTCTGCATACCCTTCACATTCCCCATGCTTTCTGGGTCGGGAAGAAGTCAACAGGAAGCCAAAGGCAAGTGAGCCTTTTACATTCGGAAGTGAGGTTTGATATACGGTGGTGGGCTGCCCTTCGCTTGGTCTAGTTCGTGCTCGCCAAACCTGCCACCGTTTTGTGTCTGCTCACGGAACGTGATCTCTCTATACGCGTTAAGACGTTTGATTTGGTTCTTGTTCTGCTTATGGAAAAGTGGGAGAACCGCAACAGACCTGGGGAAAGAGACGGGAGGAGGGAAAGACGTCATTAATCAACCTGAGCGGGCGAGGGGAGGCCTCCATGTGCGGGAGGGCCTGCGCTAGAATGCAAGCTCGGCCTTCCCATGCCACTTGGTGGAGAACCCTGCGAGAACTCACTGAGTTCAGGTTTCCAACAGTACCCTCTGCCTTCCTCTTCTGATTATCATGACAGAAATGGTCTCTAGCATGGCCTTCTGTCACAGGAAGGGTGCTCTGGGCACCATGTGTGTTGTGACCCACTCTTCTACCCTACCCCATCCCTCGGGTCCAGGGCGCTGATAGAGAAGGCTCGGAGACTCTTGACCATCCTGTGCCAGTCAAGCTACAAATTCAGCAGTCAGCTCTAGGTCCCCCTCAGACCTGACCTGATTATCTGAGGTGTCTTAGGACTAAGATGGGGTCTGTATTTACTCAGAAAAAGGGCTGAATCCACTAATAAACAAAGAGCAGTAAGTGAGCTCAAATATTTTTAACTCTCCCCTGGAAACAGCTAGCTGCCTGGCATGGCCTGAAAACCTCATTTCTCCTTCCAGGTCCAGCAGAGCAAGTGGGTGGTGAGATGCCGGCAGCGGAATTCTAGAAGCAGTGCCTCCCAGAACAGCACTACAGTACTGAGAAAGGACTATACACCTGGGAAGCTGTCACACACACAAAATTATTTCATGAAAACTTTCTTTGGGTAAAGGAAGGGTTCCACTGCGTAGTATTTGAGAAGGGCTGCGTGGTGCATAAGGTTTAGAAAGAAATGACTATATTTGCCTTTAAACACTTCAGCTGATTCCAAGCACTCCACTTCAGAGGATCAGTGAGAAGAAACTACACTAATTAAAGACACCACCACCTGCCAAATAATAGCGCTGTCCTGCAAGGAATGGGGCTAGGGAGAGTGTTTCACATATGCAGAACACCGGGCCACAAGGTTAAAGTCATGCACTAAAACAGTCAATCCCAAGAAGCAGGTGTCTGAGTGGCGTGACTCAGAAGCAAGTACATAAACACGGAGCACTCCCACCAGGACACCACTCTAGCCCCATTTCTGCCAAAGGAAAGTTTTCACATCAAGGTGTAACACACATCTTTGGAGTTCAACGTTTATGCCTCCCCACTCCCCAAAGAGACAGGAAATACAAGTTAAGGTCCTCATAGCAATAGTTTGTCTCCCACTTGGGAAAGCTGGTTATTGTCAACATTTTTATTTAAGAAAACAGGATTTAACATGGCATTTTTCTTCCCTCTAAGGGCAGCAGCACATAAATCATACATCAGTCATCCAGTGATACAAAGAGGTGGCCAATTGTGTCTGAAGTAGTCACTTGTAAAGGATCATAACCCAGGCAGTGTTGCTTTTCTGCAAACAGAAGGAAACAGAAGGCTCCATGGTCCTTGAAGATTATCCAAGTTTTCCACTAGTTGTCAAGATTTCTGTCCCAACCTCTTAGTCACCATTTACAGCAAGAAGAGCCAGCAAGTGAAAAACTGTTAATTTATTGATTCAAAGTTTTTTTTTCTTTTTAAAAAACAATCCCCAATACATGCAGTTCAGGGTTAAGTATCACATTTGTAGCACATTGTTGAGTCTCAACACAAAAATATGCAACACCTGTATAATCCCATCACATCTTTTTCCAGCCTCTACAATACCTAGTTGGGGGTGTTTTCATTTACACATCCACATAGCTTAGAAGCATGTTATTAGCGGTTGATCTGGCCCGATGCTTCTCTGCCACCTCCCCTGCCCTGGTCTCCACCGTGGGGTTATTTTTTTCTAAAGGCAGGATGTTACTCAGTCTTAATTTATTAAGGTCACTGACAAACTTTGGCTTCTTGTGTGCTCATGTGGTCCCTGCTTTTGCTTTCGGAAGGGTTTATATTGAAACAACTGTGACTCTGATCAGTTATTATCCCCTCGTTTATTTGTAGGAAATAAGTTTGCTTGTTCCTGTGGGTGCTCACACAGTAACACAGGTTCCTAAAGTAATCATTTAATCTGAACTGGCATTAAAGGAAACTGTTAACTGGGCTCTCTTAGATCTGCTTCAGTTCATATAAAAAAACTCTTCCAATTGTTGCATGTGTCTCAAAGTAGTTCTGCTTCCATCCTTATCAACAGAGCACCTGGGAGAACCTAAGTCATTTCCCTGAGTAGGCACAGACCATGAGCCCCGCAGCACTCAGCTCTCTCCGGGACTCAGCACCTGACTCGAGAGCACCACCTTTCAGTCCACTGGGACCAATCCAGCGGGCAGCGCCCTCCCCAGGGTGCATTCCAGAACATAAACTTGGTACCCTCTGATTTATCCCCTCAAGAAGTACATTTCCTCCTCAAGAGCTACCTTTAGATGGTTTTTCTTATTGGTCCCTTTTAACAGCCCCTCCCCTAGCCACTCTCTTCAAGTCCCCAACGATTACGAGTTTGTCTGTCTCCTCTAATCTGTCAGTCTGAGAGCACCTTCCTCTCTGCAAGGGAACACATTTGCTTTAAACCTTGTGAGTGCTGACATGTTACAGAATGTCTGGGAGGAGGCCCGGCTGAGTGACTGGTGTTTAAGTGCCTCAATGAATGACATCAGCACTTCTCTAGTTGACGAGAAGGCCCAGGAAAGCTTGGTCTGCATCATACACTCAATAGCTTCTCCTACCCAGCCACCTACCCTGCCTACAGGGATAGGACGAAAGCAAGGCCAGCTGACAGCATCCAGGGGAGAGTGAAATGCCACCACACCAGAGGTGCAAATGTGACTCAGCACTTCATGAGTTCTACTCTCACCATAGGATTTCTCAGCAGAAGCAAACCTTGCAGTTAGTTAGGCTCACTTGTAGCCAACAAATGATACAGCCATCTGGATTTGGCATAGGAACCTTTTGTTCTCACCATACCAGGTCTATGTTCTTGAACATAGGCAGTACCTGAGATGATAGTATAACACTACCCTGTTCCCCACATTTTTTGCTTTTCTTTAGGAAATAATTAAGTCCTTATCATAGGCACTTTTAACCTGTTTAAGATAATGAAGCAAACAAATGAAAAGTACTGAGATGAGTTTAAGAAAGAATATGCTAACTGAAAAAGATACTGGGTGCGTACATTTACCATGGTTTAGTCTAAATATTAGACACACAGACACACACACAGACACACACACACCCCTTTTGGAACTCTCCAAGACCATCTCCAAATCTAGGTAAATAATCTTAAATTTTGGGGGAAGCTAGGTTTGGAAACAAAAATGGTTTTTGGAGACAGGAAAAGAGACGGTCTGAAACTGGACTCACTTCAGTTTGGAAAAGAATGGCGTAGGTGCCAAGACCAGACCCAGGAAGGGGTGAGCATTTCAAGCCCAGTTATGGTCTAAGTCTAAGGCATGAAGAGAGGTAAAAGTCCAGGTGCTGGAAAAGCAAGCTGTGTGCTTAAAAGAAGAATGCCTGTGTCAAAGTTGCAGTTACAAAACCCCAGGACAAGGCAGGCAGGTGGTGTCTGCACCTACACCACCGTCAGAGAGACAAGCAGAGGTCAATCACCTGACTCTTCTCCTCCAGGTACTTTTATTACCTTTGGGGGACCCACGGGAAAGGAATGGGGTTACCGCTTCACCAAGACCCTCCAGCAGGCTCCACTTGCCTGGTCCAGACAGGCAACTTAAAAAAAAAAGGGGGGGGCTGAGGAGTGGGTGATAAAGGAGATTGGAGGGGGAGCAGGAAAGACATGCAGTGGCACATCTCCCTGATGATAACCAATGCTTCAGGATTGCCTACAAGGGCACATTAGAAGGCTTTTGATAATCCAAAACACTGAGTTTTGCTGCCTGACATATCAATATAGGTTTAGCCGAGAGCTCACATCTTGCTTTTGATTTTCAGGTAGAACAAATGTTTACATTAGTATACAGCATGTGCAATGCAAGCAGGCAGCATTGGTATGAGAACCTTAACTGAATGCATTTCTTGGCTTTGGGATCTTATTTTTTATTTTTTACTCTATAAACTCAACTCTATAATAAGAGAAGAGATTCATTTGTATTTTAAGTTCCCACAGACCAAACGACAAAAATAGAATCTACATTTAGAGATAGGACCTGCTACCAATACCAATAAGATTTTATTGGAATATGGAATGTAAACAAATGTTTCAAACAAACAATCTAACCTTATAAAAATGTATGGCATTATTAAATAGTTAATAAAGAAATCCTAAAGGGTGATGTGGTAGACACCTCTAGTTCTAGCCTAGGTGTGTGAAGTCCCCAGAGCTGTGGCATGGCCCTGCAGCTGGGATGAGGGGACTGCCTACAAACCATGTTGCTGCTGAGTCCCCCAAATGAAATCAGCCCTATTTTTGTTTAAACAAACTCTAGCTTTCTCTGCTAACATGAAGGTTTGCACAATGGATCCAACACTTGCTCCAGGAGCACTGTTTTCTTCCCCAAGCCCCTTGTATATTCCTCTCAGTTGCTTGAGTTTCAGATGACCCTGCCCAGACAACTCTAGTACCTGCATGCAAGACAGACTTATCTTTGCCATCACATAAATGAATCACATATCAGAACTCACAAATGCATATTACAGTGGGAAACTGTATCTCATGGGGATAAAAGGAGGTGGGAGAGGGATATCTTTTTCGGTCTTTCCTGAAAATATTCTAATGGGATGTTTTCCTCCCTCGCCTTGCCTGAAGACTGACTTTCCAGCTTTAGTTATGGTTGTGAACAAAAAGGTCTCTGTTTCAGAGAGGTGTATTAAAATAGGTGCACACATAGGGATGTGCTGGGAAATGGTGACGTTCTCTTACAAGGCTGCCAAAAAAAAAAAAAAAAAAAAAAAACAGAAAAAGCAACAAAAAAATAGCAACAAGATTTTATGGTAAGGCAAATCAACAAAGGTTATAGTGAGCTCCAAGTTATGCACTTAGCATGGAACTTTTGATGATACCCACGGACCAGTTCATGGCATTGTAAGGTTTCGTGATCCCTCCTGACATCAAAGAGGGCTCTTGTGAAAGTGACTGCAGTTTGCTCCCAAATGAATCCACTTGGAGGAAAACTGCAGGGATGAGGTACATTTCCTGGAGAGCTCATGTCATAAAAAAATACATAAAACATGGATTTGTAAAGAGCTTAAAAAAAATACTGTCACTGTTTTAATATCTCCTTTTTGTAAATGAGGCTGGTGTGTCAGTATAGACTGCTGACATTTCGCTAAGACTTGAGCCTGAATTTCACCAAAGGAAACCCAGACCACCATGGAATAGATAGGAAGTCAGACATTCAGAGCTTGTTGACTGAATGGGTTAATTCAACAGTGGTGCCCTGTTAAACAAAGGTAAATGCACAACAACTCCGAGTCTCTATCTCCCATGCATTCCAAAGGCAGAGCTCCTTCAGATCCTGAACTAGGTGCATCCCCATGCTGCCACAGTGACAGCTCCCTGGAGACTAGCACTGGGGAGTTTCTTTCTTGCTTTTTGACAGACTTTTAGGTCTTTACTCTTCTTTGCATTTAGAAGGAATGATAAGAATTTCTTTTTATCACACTGTAGTTTTCCTTCAAGGTTTGTGTTTGGTTGGTTGGTTTTATTGGCAAGCATCAATGCCGCATTACCCGTCGCTTTCCAGTCTTCATCGTGCTGCCGTGAGACCACTGGAAAGCACAGCATTGTCTGCACAAGGCTGGGACTGCTCCTTCACCACAGGGTCTGCAAGAAAGCAGGAGGAAAGTCAGGCAATCGGGGTGGTGAATGCTGAGAGAAGCCCATGGCAAACCCACCCTTTCAACTGAGAGAGAGACAGACTGATGGGCAAGCCAGGGTCAGGGGGGCAACAGGGGAGACGGAAATCACGGAATTCCAGCCACATAAAAACCAAACACTGAGAAATGATCAGGGGAATCGTTATTGCAGTCAACTCTTATACTTTCTCAGAGCACAGACTCAACTGCTAAGAGGCATAGAAACCCTAATTTCCCACTGTTCAAAATTTCTACTATTTTTATTTTCTTTCAATACTAATATCATCTCTAATCCCTAATGTCTTCAAAGCATGTAGAATAATAAGCACTTCAAAGGAAAGGCGAGTAAAAAGAGCCATTAGAAGACCTATCCATTTTAAGCAACCGTAGTTTGAAATTTTTTAAATTGAAGTATGACATATATTCAGAAAAGCAGAAAGATCATTAATGACATGTCATAAACATCAGTATTCCTAATTTGATCTAACTCGGGTAAAACCATCTTTCTGTCCCAGACACTGGAGTGGGGACATCTGAGTTCCCTGGGGCTGAGGTCTAGAAGGCTGAAGGCTTTTCCATTTGTGGTCTCCCTTATGCATACGGGCCATAGGCTCAAGACCACAGCGACACATTCTTCAGGCAAGAATTTAGTTCATCTCCAGAGGAAATCAAAGGAGAGGGAAAGACAGCATATTGGTTAAGCCAGAGACAACGACTTTAAGTGTTGAATGTTTCCATCTTGATTCAGAAAGCGAACTGAGGTAAGTCTCTCAGCCGCCATGCCCCCCAGGAAGGAGACTGATAACAACAGGAAGTTTATTTGAAACACACATTATCAGTGGAAAGAACCATACACATGCAGAACAATAAGCAACCGCACAAAGTGAATGCGCACACACTTCCAAGTGAGCAGTTCAGTCAGGATTTCAGTGAGGTCTCTCCATACCTATTTACCTTTCCTCAAATTCCTTTCATCCATCCATCTGTTCATCTCCTTCTTTCAAAATATACAATGGTTATCTTACTACTTTTAACTAATTACTAGTTTTCTGAGGGGAGAAATAATCTTCAATTAGGTTTCCACACAAATATATATATGTTTGAAAACAAATTTTAGAAACTTGTGATCCATTAACTCAGGGTAACAGGGAGTAAACAGCCTGAATTCAAGGGAGATACATTCAGAGAATAAGCAAACACCTTTGGTGATCAAGAAACGGATCTACAAAGTTGTTTCAATCATCTACAATAAATGAGGTCAAATTCTGGAATAATCCAATCCAAATACCCTAGAATTCTCCTGACTGGTCTCAAAGATAAAGAGTGGAAGATTTGTTCTCTTGAACGAATGACTCCCTGAACACAGTGCCTGGAGACTCACAGAAGTATGGGTGCTCCATGGCCTCTTTGGCAGTCAGTCTCTGTTGATGGTCATATCGCAGAAGTTTGTCCAGAAGATCTAGGGCCTCAGGGCTGACAAGGTGTCTGTTCTCACTATGGATAAAGTTTTCCCAGCGTTTCCGTGAATGTCTGAGAAGAAAAATGAAACATCAGTAATCAGAGACTAAATTCAACAAGAATCCTTATCTACTAGGGCTAAAGCCAACAAAATCTTAGAATAATGTACTGATTACAAGCTTGTTAAATCTCTAACTGGTGCCTGCCTTACTGCCCCATAGTTACAGCATAGCATCCCGAAACACAATGGTGCTCTGTGATTAGATAAACACAACTAGGTAAAACTTCTATATCTGAATATCTGATTTAGAATATGTGGAACCTTTCTAGATTATTTTTTATGCGGTATGCTTTTAGTCAATTCTGGGTGGCATGCAGGACAGTGGGTAATTTTTATCGGTCAGCAGATATATTTCCCAGGGCTAGCCTCAGGAACAGCGAGGTTACACAAAATACCGTTTGAAAACTGTTAACAAACTGTTTACTTCTCAACATTATTGCACTGTACCTGAAAACTCAATGTACTTTAAAATTTGCTATTGTATAGAAAAACCATTACGGAGAACAAGAAGAAATTGTAAGTCTCTCCACCTTGAAGAGGTATGAAGTAAATAAAATAAAGTAAAATAAAATAAAATAAAATAAACTAAGTTTCTTATTGAAAGAATCATCGCTCTCCAAGTTTGGCCATTAAAAAGAAGCTTTTGCTGTACCAGAAAACTTTTTTCTGTAACGTTATGATTTTTGTTTTACCTTTTCTACTAATAGGTTATCTCTCAGAGAAGTAAAATGATTAAAAGACATAAAGCCCAAATATCTCAGTAAGTTAAAAGAAAATATGCATAGGAAAAAAGACGGCTATTTCCATTTTACTATAATTAGAACAGGAAAAGAAAGTGATTTTGGCTAACCTTTCCACTTCTGAAACGGGGTAAGGTAAAGCACTCTTTCTCTTACTTACTGTCCCAGGATATCGTTGAAGTGTGGATCTAGGTCTATGTGATACTTCTTCAGATACCCATACAGTTCTTCTGTACCCAGAACCTTGGCAATGCGAACAAGCTGAAACACAAAACAAACTGACCAAATCACTGAGCTCAGAACATACTGTGAGCCCATGAGGACGCTTTACCAAAGAATCAGAAGACTTCCACACCACTAACCCTCTAGGGACCAGGTACAAACCCGAGTCCAGGGCAGGCAGACAGACCCAAGGACAAGAAGTTCACATGAATGCAAATTTCCAAACTGCCTTTAAAATAACACAACTTATGATAATAATCTTCTACAGATGGACAAGTACAGGGCATCACAATCTAATGGCTAAAATCTAGTTTTATTAGACAAGGAGGTGCCTGACTTCTTCACATTCACTTTGGAAGGTTGGCACAGATAGCATTATCTGCCTCTACTTCTGCCGACCTGGCAAACACAAAATTCTGTGCAATCTTTATCTTGAAGAAAAGCTCATATGCAGACACTGAGTGACATTTAGTGGCTCAAGGATAGTATTCCTATCTACGGATGCTATTTTCTTGGCATTCACCCCCAAATAAGTAAGAACCAGATTGTGTTTGCTCACCTGGTCATAGTTGTCCTGTCCATGGAAGAAGGGTTCCCTTCGAAAGATCATGCTTGCTAACATACAGCCCAAACTCCACATGTCCAAGCTATAATCATACATCTAAGGCAATAAGGACAACCCATCAGCCAAGGGTAGTAGAAATCCATTTTTCTGATATAAATTTCTTTTTTAGATGAGATTGGGCATGTTCAGGGTGGTATGGCCGTAGATTATTTAAAAAAAATTTTTTTAACTTCCTGGCTCCTAGAAATGTTCTGATCTGAATTTCTAGTCTTCATTTAATCTTTACAGATATTTTAGATTTAAAAACTTCTCTGTCCCCCAAAAAACTAGCTAAGAAAAAACTAAAATTAGCATTTTAGGGTGAAATAATGGCTGGGTTTTGAGTGTATCCAAACTGACTAGATAAACAGCAAATCAGAAAAAGCCCTAAGCAAGTATAAATAGCCCAGAGTAGCTCTGCTAAACAAGTTTACCTGATAGTCCACGAGGAGCTCCGGTCCCTTGAAGTACCTTGAGGCTACACGAACATTGTACTCCTGAGCAGGATGATAGAATTCTGCGAGACCCCAATCTATCAGTCGCAGCTACAAACAGGACAGAAAAAACCATGTGAAAGGAGTGTTTCTAGGGGCCTATGCCTTAGAACAAGGCCACATCACATTAGGTAACAATCATTTGTCCACACAAAAAATGTGAGCAGGTGCACTGGCTTAAAGATGACATTTTCAGCAACTGTGCAAGAGGTCATTTTTAGAGTAGAGCACTTGAAATGCTTTTTGAAAAAATTTTAAATTATCCTGGTTCATTCCTCTCTCTAGATCAACAGAGCTCAACCTTTTTTTCTGCCTACATTCAGAAACTGTAGGCAGTTACATTTGGTAACACATTCTCCCATTATTCATAGCTTTTCATTATAAGCTCCAGGCGTCAGTGAAAGGGCTGGGGGGACACATCCCACTCCAGGACTGAAGCACTGCTCCATTGATTTATTCGTCTACTACTAGATGATCCATTTACTCACTGATTAGGGCCAACAGAGATGGATATCAAAAATAGGGGGGACCTAAGTGTTCTTTTAAGGCCAGGCAGATTGGTCTGCAGGTCATCAAGAAATGAAGCAGAAATCACCAGCTGTAATTTCTTTCTGAGGCCCTTCAGAAAACTATGACCAAAATAAAACAAGTGACTATAGTTAGCCACTATACTTAAACCGTCTACTTTCCTTGTGTACTACGCTTTACAAAGTAGAAATCGACAATGGAGACGGGAAAAATCACAGTAACAAAAGTTTGCCCAAAAACCCATCATGGGTCTACAGAAACCTTCGTGGCACTGGACAGCTTTCTGGTCTGCTCTAAGCCTTTTAATCAAGCTTGTTGCTGCCTGGCTGTAATGGTACCTTTTTCTGTTGGTGATCTATCATGACATTGTGAGGTTTCACATCCCTGTGCATGATTCCCTTGCTGTGGCAGTAATCCAGAGCCTATTAGGTAAGAAAGCACAGATAATAGTAAGCAACCCCACTACCATCCCCCAATGCAAGCACAGTCTTATTATTTGTGACACCTTGACTTGAATACAGTCCCCCAAGGGGCAGCTTGCTGCCTGTATTGAAAGATTAAAAAAAGTGTGCTTCAGAAGGCACCCCTTGCTCTCTCGGCATACTACAGCCAGTAGAGAGAGGGTATGAAGGGAATGGCAAGGGCTAGGAGGAAGATTTTTTTTTTTTTGAGATGGAGTCTCGCTCTGTTGTCCAGGCTGGAGTGCAGTGGCACAATCTCGCAATCAACACTTTGGGAGGCTGAGGCGGGTGGATCACTTGAGGTCAGGAGTGCGAGACTAGCCTGGGCAACACGGCTATATTAAAAATACAAAAGGTAGCTGGGTGTGGTGGTGCACGCCTGTAATCCAGCTACTTGAGTGGGCTGAGGCAGGAGAACTGCTTGAACCCGGGAGGTGGAGGCTGCAGTGAGCCAAGATGGTGCCACTGCACTCCAGCCTGGGCAAAAAAGGCAGGCAGTGGGGAGGGGGGTGGTGTGTGTGTGGGATGATAAACCAGACTCTGGAACCTCACTGGAGTCACCTCTCATAATGGTTCAAAGGACAGACCAGCATCTATGTGGACATGAAGAATGACATTCAAATACATCTTTCAATATGGCTTATTTTGTACACAAGGGTCCCACGTGGGTTTTCTGGATGACCAAGCATTAGTATTTTCCTTAATACAATCCCCGAGCCTTTAAGAATTATCATTACGAGGCCAGGTATGGTGTTCACGCCTGTAATCCCAGCACTTTTGGAGGCCGAGGCAAGCAGATCGCTTCAGGTCAGGAGTTCAAGACCAGCCTGGCCAACATGGCGAAACTCCGTCTCTACTAAAAATACAAAAAATTAGCCAGGCGAGGTGGTGGGCGCCTCTAGTCCCAACTACTTGTGGGGCTAAAGCACAAGAATTGCTTGAACCTGAGAGGCGGAGGTTGCAGTGAGCCAAGATGGCGCCATTGCACTCCAGCCTGGGAAACAGAGCTGATCTCAAAGAAAAAAAAAAAAAAAAAAAAAAAAAAAAGGAATGATCATTACATTATTACTCCAAGGGAGAAAACTGCTTTGTATAAGATGATTGATATGCAGATATTAGGTATATAATGGTTTTTCACAAATTTAAAGAGCTGTGCAACCATTACCACAATCCAGTTTTAGAACATCTCCACCCCTAAAATTTTTCTTGAGCTTGTCTGTAGTCAATCCCCTCTCCTAACTTCTCCCAATCCCTCCATGCCCTGCCCACAACCACTGACCTGCTATTTGCTGGTATAGATTTGCCTTTTCTGCACATTCATAAATGAAATCATACACGTATAGTGCTTCGTCTACCTTCTTTCACTCAGTATACTATTTCTGAGATTCATCCAAGTTGTTTTTCCTTGCTGAGTGGTATTCCACTACTACTGATGGACATTTGGGTTGTTTCCACTCATGCTTTAATTTCCCTTGGGTAGATTCCTAGGGGTGGAAGTGCTGGGTTGTATGCTAAGTTTGTGTTTAAACTTTTAAGAAACTGCCTAATTATCTTCCACAGTGGCTGCATCACTTTTACTCCCACCAGCAACCTGAGGGTTTAAGTTTCGCCACATTCTCATCAACACCTGTCATTGTTCAACTTGATTACAGCTTTTCTGGTGGGCATAAAGTGGTATCTCCATGTGGTTTTGATTTTTATTTCCATAATGAGTGATGAAGTGGAACATCTTTTTATGTGTCTATTGGCCATTCTAAATCTTCTTTGGAGAAATGGTGATTCAAATCTTTCAATCATTTATTAGATTGTTAAGCTCTATTTTTTTTAACATAAAAATTTGCTTCTAAATCTCCCTTGCCTAAAATAATAACTATCTTCATAAACTTCAAATTCAGGACCTTTGGCTAACCTTAACAAGCACCTGAATCCTACACAAGGTCAACGAAATACTCCTCAAGCAGAATCCCTGTCCTCTACCTACCAGTAGAGCCCCCACCAGTTGTAACAACCAAAAATGGTTCCAGATTTTGCCAAATGTCCCCTGGGGGACAAGCTTGACCTGGATGAGAAGCAATAAACTAGACTCTCAAGGACACTGGAGTGGACTTCTTCATGTTGGAGGAGTACACAAGCCAGAGAATGAGCCCTGGGATTAGCATTCCAGGAATAAGCTCCCCCGATCTGTGCTTTTCCCTGAACCAAGAGTATACAATATAGAATGCTTGTTATGGCCAGGCGCAGCGGCTCACACCTGTAATCCCGGCAGTTTGGGAGGCCAAGGCGGGCAGATCATGAGGTCAGGAGTTTTGAGACCAGCATGACCAATACGGTGAAACCCCATTTCTACTAAAAATACAAAAATTAGCCAAGTGTGGTGGTACGCGCCTGTAATCCCAACTACTCAGGAGGCTGAGGCGGGAGAATTGTTTGAACCTGGGAGGTGGAGGTTGCAGTGAGCCGACATCGTGCCACCGCACTCCAGCCTGGGCGACAGAGATTCTGTCTCAAAAAAATAAAAAAATAAAGATTGCTTGTTATTTGAAGATCAAGAACAGGCACTACTAAACTATGGGGATACATATAAGGATATAATCTTCAGAGGAGACACTGAACAGAAGAACACAAGAGAGCCCTGCAGGATGTTCACAATATCCTCTACCAGCCCTGCCCAATAGGACTTTCTGCAACGACGGAAATATTCTATTCCTGCATGCTATGATACAGTAGCCACTAGCTACATGAGGCCACCGAGCACCTGAAATGTGCCTAGTGTGATTAGGGAACTAAATTTTATTTTATTATTTTATTTTTTGGGACAGGGCCTTGCTCTGTCGCCCAGGCTAGAGTGCAGTGGCATGATCTCAGCTCACTGCAACCTCTGCCTCACAGGCTCAAGTGGATCATCCCACCTCCACCTGCTGAGTAGCTGGAACCATAGGCATGCACCTGGACCACACCTGGCTAATTTATACATATTCATATATATATATATGCGTGTGTGTGTGTGTATTTTTTTTTTTGGTAGATACAGGGCTTTGCCATGTTGCCCAGGCTGGTCTTGAACTTCTGAGCTCAAGCAATCCACCTGCCTTGGCCTCCTGAAGCGTTGGGATTTACAGGCGTGAGTCACTAAGTCTGGCCAGCAACTAAATTTTAAATTTTACTTAATTTACCTATGGGCAGTGGTTACTAACTATACTGGATATCATCGTCCTATGTAAATCTGGGTGACAGTTTTACATACACAAACATCCTAAAAACTTTACATTTAAGATTTATTTAATTCGCTTAAATTCTACTTCAATTTTTTTCCTCTGTTTTATAATAACTGTAGCAAGATTCCAAAGTGCCTTTGTGGCAGTGCTTTATGACACCAGGGGTCGTGGGCAGACCTCCCTGAATCTGAATCAGGAGATCTGGTTGAGTCACTGAGTCATCACACTGCAGCCCTCAGCCTCAGTTGTTTCTACATTTTCAAAGGAGTTAAATATTTAGTCTTCCCCACTCCTATTTTTTCTTTTCAGAGAAAATTTACCAAGTGTTGATTCTGCTATATTGCCTACTCTGTCCAAAGGAATAAACTAATTAAGACCACAATACCTGGCATGGGAAAAATACTCAATGAAAGCAAAGACTGAACAAATACAGTAAGGTAATTAATTCTTTTGCCAAGTTTCCTAGTCGGACTCCCTATGGAGTTACTGACATGCTTTGAAATTCTTTGGGGAATTATTTCAGTTTTAAAATCTGGTACAGTTTCTGACTATTAAGCATGAAAGACATTTTTCAAGTTTCATCTGGGATTCTATGTCTCATTAGCAAAAATAAGTATATGCCCTTACTGCCTAGCTGCTACTTCCAGAAAGCAGAAAGGACATCAGACATTGAGCGACACCCACATGTCCACTTGGGAAGACCTGCATTAGTTGGATGTCTTTATGGGACCTAAGGGCAAGCTGGCTTAAACAACTTTAGCTTTGGCTGATGGTTAAATAACACAAAATCTCAATACCACCTTACTTAAAAATAACCAACTGTGAGATCTGAATTGTAGCTCTCATGGGGTGAGAGTGCATAGGATTACTCGGGAAGCACCTCCAGGAAAGGAGCTAGCCTGACAGTTCACAGGATCCTGGCACTGCAAATTTTATCCACACCAGTGCTTCAATTTTAGTCTGGAGAAGACATGGAGAAAGGTGGGATAAATCAAGCTCGATCTTTTTTTGTCTTTCTGATCTTACTGACAAAAAGGAAGGCCCATTAGTCATAAGAGTGAACCTTAAACCCACCACCTCAGCTTTCTCTAAAAAAAAGTGGTTTGTACAAGTTCTTATAAAAACACATTCATTTCATAGAACTGTTCTTAAGATCTACAACTACCCTAAAACTTTTCGCAAGATTGCATATTAATACAAGCATTTCTGGAAGGAGTTCAGTTTTCTCTAGGTTCTTAGTGATCCATGACACAAAAATCTAGGACCCATGGGTGTATTCCAATTTACAAATTGAGCATTCCTTTAAGTGTTTATCTAGACAAACAAAATGATCATTCCTCCACCAACCAGTAATTCTTCAAATTTCATTGTGCTTGGGGTTAGTAAGTCTCTTAGACATTCTACCCATCACTTCTCCCTGCATTAACGAGCCAGGGCTACAGGGGTAGGAAGACTCATGCAAGTAGATGACGACACATGGCAAGGAAAGATGGCTGCAAATGCCTGCCACCCCTGTAGGCATGTCTCTCTACAATATGACTTCAGTGCTTTTCCCATCAAGAAGTGGAGTCGGTTTTTCCACCCTTTGAAGCTAGGCTTGGCCATGTGATTTGCTTTGGAGAATAGGGTATTAGCAAATATGACACAGGTAGAGGGTTGAAAAGTGCCTATACATTGAGGTTTCCCTCTCTCTGCCGCTAGAAACCCCAGGAGGACCACCATGGGAAGTAGCATGGACTTCACGGGCTGGAGGATGAGACCTCAGCTATCCCTGCAGCTCCAGCTGTGGTCCTAGATTGTGAATGAGGCCATCCTGGACCATCCTACCCCAGTCAAGTCAACTGAGACCTAAAGAATCACCTGGCTAACTCACAGAATTATAAGAAACAATAATCATTTTTTAAAAGTCATTAAGTTTGGGGTGATTTGTTATATTCACAGTAAGAATAAAGCAGCAAAGAGAAAACACATGGACCAAACAAGAGCTATGGGAGGTTCTAAGGTATAATGTTCCTGGTACCCCCTGACTGGCCACTTTTTTGTCAGTTCCACTGGAAAGTTTCTATGTGAAGATTCTTCGATGGAGGCCTCAGTATAAGTTTAAAAACTTCACTAAATCCTCTGGGTATCAAGAAACATTCTGCTTGAGTTCTCTTTGTTTTCTCAAAAACTTATCTTTTAATGAACAGGCCTGAAAAAATTAACAGTTTATGAATACCACTTACTTTAAGTAGTTCATACATATAAAACCGGATATCAAAGTCTGTCAGGATCTGGTAGAGTTGCTGAAACAGATTCCAGAAAACAGAAAGTTAATTTAGTCTCACTGCATCTTGTCATCCTAAGTGCAGGCCATTCTCTAAGCTTATTTGATATTTATGTGACTAAGGAATCCCATGACGTTTTTACTGCCTGATCTGAAATAAATGGGAAGACTAAAGATGAAGGTTTTATATTTTAATTACAAAAAAAGGAAGGAATTCCAAGGGAGAAAAACATTTAAGCCAACTCAGATCTTTCCTATTTAATGCTCTGTGATTTTGCCAATTACAATTATTAACCACAATTACACCATTGTGAAGTCTAAGTTGTCTGTCTTCACATTCTTACTGAACATCAAGAAAACTAACCCCACTCTAACACCACAGTATATTCTAGAGAAGTGGGTTCTGAGTGGATGGCAGAGCTCTGAAGAACTTCATGGGCTATTGTGGTAAAACAGTGGCGAGACAGGCTGTTCTCAAAAGAAATGAGGAAAAAGGAGGTGCTATAGCATTTGCAGATGGCAAGAGCTTACAAAAAAATCTATACCCTCTGCTCCCTGGAAACCAATTCCAGGCTGGAAAAAAAGAACATTTCACAGGCAACAACTGATGTTTTAGGAGTGAAAAAAGACAGGGGTATCAAAAACGATCACCGGCCAAACTGATAGACAAATGGAAGTTTTCATTATTGATAATCCAAAGACCCACTCACTGGAAGTTTTTAAAAATTTTCTAAGAGTCAGAATACATTAATGCTACAAGCTTCATTAAAAGCATCATAAACCCCTGTCAGGAACTCTCATTATCTTTGATATCCAATCAAATCCATGTAAATCTGTTTTCCCATCAATTCGCAATCCACACTTTCTATAAAATTAAGAAACACACCTTTATTAAACTTCTCTTGTTCTTCTATTGGGAGAGAGAGACAAGCAATGTAGGGAATCTCTCCAGGGAACACAGAACAGTGTATATACAATATGTCTGTGTAATGGGGGGAAAATAAAACTATACATCCACATTTTCTGCATCTGCAAAAATGATATAGAAGAAAGTAATAAAAACTAGTTTCATGTATATATGTGTAAAGGAATAGGCAGTTGGAATACAGGGGAATGAAAGAGGCTCTTCACTGTCTACCATTTTATATTTTTGATCCACATATAATGTTCAAAAAAATTTAATAAAAACATCAAATTTGCCGAGAACAAAATTTAACATTTTCTAAGAATACCAGGTCTTTGCTTTCTCAAGTTTCCCCCTTTAGGTAAGAGTAATTCCCTCTTCCAGCTTAGGAAAAATATTTGATTTCATCAACCTTAGGGCAGCGCAGGGAATGAAACGCACAGGCCAGTACATGGTGTTGTGGGGTTGGGTGGCTGGCCCTGGCTGCAGCTGACCCCCATTCAGGCAGAACAGCACCAACAAGCCACCTCCTCTACTCAGGAGAGCTTCAGCTACATAACACACACCCAAGTTTTTTGTTCTGCTCCCAGCTCTGCTGCAAGAAGGCTTCTTAGCCAGGACTTGGCTGCACACTGACAGCTTGAATGTAAAGACAGAGGCTTAAGATTCCATCTCTTGGGTGTCAAAGCAGTGCCTCCTCTGTGAGTTAAGGAAATCCCTCACAGAGACTATGCTAAATTGAACTTCAAGTCAATAAATATGCTATGAAAGAGAAAAGATCAAATTTTCTAACCCTTAGAGGGCTGGAATATTTTATTTCCAAAAAACTAACATGGGCTATCTTATTAGGACTTTTATCTGTGGAAGGCTTTCCTCACCATGTGGTACCTACACATGCATCTGTATAAACAGTGCAAGCCATAAAAACAAATGTCTCTGGACTGTCAACACAGTATTTCTAGCTACAAAAACCATTAACAATTTAATTCAAAAGACACCAGTTGTACACTAGTGTTTAGGCCTAAGATATTACAAAGTCCCAAGTGACTGACTGCCATTCACCCTCACTTCTCATGATCTCTGGGTAGGAGGAGACCAAACTACATCTGTCTGTAACATTTAACTGCCAGGGCCTAAAATTCAAGACTATGCAGGGTCCACAGTCTGGCTTCCTCCGACTTTTGTAGCTCTGTTCTTCACTGCACCCCTAGAAGTCCCCAGCTCTGACAAAACAAGCCCATGTTTGCTTCCCTCTCTAGCCCTGCTCCACCTTAGCCTATAAAGCCAAACCCAACCTGTCTGCTTTCTACAGAGCTGACAATGATACCTCCCTTCTCTATCTCCATGCCACTGACTCTCCAACGTGGCTGTGCACAGGACGCCATTAAGAACACAGAATCCCCAGAGTTAGCATTCCTCACACAGGGACTGGTGGTAACCTCAGGTTCTCAAGGTGATTCCTCATTCTGCTGTGTGCTTTGTCCAGACCCCAAGAGTCTCACGCCAACATTCCCTGTGCTTCGTGGCATACACATGACAGGGAGAAACGGGTACAGTGGCTGGTGGCAGAGTCATCAAATTTGGTGATAAAAGATCTCTGAACTCTCCCCACCACCCAAGTATGCGAAGGGCCCACTGAACAACTCACTCAATACCACACCCATTTCCTACACTGAACTCCAACCACATATGAAGTCCTCGCACAGTAGAAGAGCAGGCGCTTCATACACCAAACATCACGTATGGCAGCTCTGTCTTGCATACATGTTTTCACAATGTTCACAGTCAATGGAACAAAACAGAAGCAGTCTTTCAAGAAACAGAAGTACCAAGAGTCCATGACACATTAGAAAGAGAAACGTCACAAGAACCACACTTACCCTCCCTTCTTCTTAGCCAGCTATGGGGAGAACATTATTAAACAATCCACTGCAAAATGCTGGCAGGAAGTCAGCTTTGCTTACATTTTCAAAAAATGACTTAAAAGGTGGAAATTTCCTGGGCCTTTTAATTAGCTCCAAAAAGTCTGAGAAGGAGAATGGCAGAAATTGTAATTTGGTCATCAGACTCAGGGCCTCCATGGTATAAAACCACAGACACCCACAAAAGCATGGCCACAGGTGGGCCTCACTACTACCGTAAGCATACACACAGCTGTTCAGACTCCAATGCGATTCAGCTGCATCACCGTGAGCCCAGACTCGAAGACCCCATTTCCAACCATGACCTTCAGAAGATTCACACTTTATAAGAAAGCTTTCCCAGGCAGCTCTGGTCACCTGCCAGATGTGCGAATCACCAACACACCAAACTCTCAAGACACACAGTGTGTGCACATTCCCTAATATACACAGCTCAGTCCATGCCCATAAATCCCTGTCATGTGTAGAGAGAAGAAAAAGTGGTGGGATATATAAAGTCCAAGCAAAAGAGGTATTTACTGTAGCAGTCACCAGTTTAAGAATTGTTTACATGTAACCCTTAAGTTAAAGAATAAAACTAAGGTCAACGTTTCTAGAAATTTAAGGAAGTAGAATAAATCTTTAATCAAGCAGATCAAAGTTATTACAAATCCCCCTGAAAATGTCACTTATTTCCCTATAAGGAAATGACAAAATGTTAATGACCTATAATAACATACATGATGTAATATAAAAGTACAATTTACTTCCCCAATTAAGATAATTGTTTAGTCTGTAAACTCAACCTCTAACAGAATTAACAAGGCCTCACATTATCTACTAAGTGGTGATTTACCTCTACATGATTTAGAAATTCTCCAAATATCAATATGATTCTACTAGCTTCTTAGGATGGAGCCCATTTGGCATGTCTTTTTGAAATCCCTTTGTTTTTTAATATTTCAAAATAGTACCTTAGCTTCTCTTGAGACACCTTTTTTTTTTTTTTTTAATTGAGATGGAGTCTCATTCTGTCGCCCAGGTTGGAGTGCAATGGCATGATCTCTGTGCACTGCAACCTCCGCCCCTCCGGGTTCAAGTGATTCTCCAATCTCAGCCTCCCGAGTAGCTGGGACTACAGGCGTGCACCACCACACCTAGCTAATTTTTTTGTATTTTTAGTAGAGACGGGCTTTCACCATGCTGGCCATGCTCGTCTCTAACTCCTGACCTCAGGCGATCTGCCTGCTTCAGCCTCCCAAAGTGCTGAGATTATAGACATGAGCCACCACACCTGGCCTGAGACACTTCTAAGTATGGGAGGTTGCTACAATTATTCATTCCAACTCTTAGAGACCAACTTTTCTCATTCATTTGTTTCGAAGTTTTGTCTTGTTCTAAAATATCTTTATTACAGTTTCGGTATATATAAAGCATAAAAACTGCTGATTTTAAGGAGAAACTGACCAAACCAATACCTCTACCATAAAGTGAAATACAAGGAAAAAAAATTAGTAGGCCATAATTCTGAACTAAATTAACACACTTGGCATAAAAAATGATCATGTACTAAAGTTACAAAGCAACCATCAACAAATTCCAAATAATTAACATTATATAGGTCATATTCTCTGAACATAGTGCAATCAAACTTTAAAAAAATTCAACTGGATCCTGGATCATACATTCACAAACACACAGCTATAAAGAATATTACTGAAACAATAATTATAGAGAAACTTTTGAGTATGAACTTATCTTAGATGGCACTATTGTATAAATACTAAATTTCTTCGGTGTACTAAGAGTATTGTGTTTGCACAGGAAAACAGCCTAGTTTCAGTGCTAGCATATTTACAAGTGACGTATCATAATGATGTCTGCAACTTACTTTAAAATGACTCAGCAAAAAGATAAAATAGAGGCAGAAAGGAGAGGCTGGGCATAGTGGCTCATGCCTGTAATCCCAGCACTTTGGGAGGCCAAGGTGGGCAGATCACCTGAGGTAAGGGGTTCAAGACCAGCCTGGTCAACATGGTGGAACCCTGTCTCTACTAAAAACACAAAAAATTAGCTGTGTGTGGTGGGGCATGCCTGTAGTCCCAGCTACTCAAAAGGCTGAGGCAGGAGAATCGCTTGAACCCAGGAGGCGGAGGTTACAGTGAGCCAAGATCAGGTCACTGCACTCCAGCCTGGGTAAGAGATCGAGACTTTGCACTCCAGCCTGGGTGAGAGATCGAGACTCTGTCTCAAAAAAAAAAGGAAAAAAAAGCCAGGGTTAGGGGACAGGGAGAGAAATAACTGCAAATGTGGCAAAACAGTAACAACTGGTAAATCTAGGTGAAGGATATATACTGATTGTGCTATTCTTTCCAATTTTCCAAGTAAAAAGTCTGGGGAGAAAAATGCAAATTCACAATGTTGCAGTTTGCACTTCTAGTTTAAAAACTATCCAGAAGCAAGTTCCATAACCATGGGATGCAGGTAAAATGATGCTTGGGGTTATACAAACTTAAGCACACGTATTGTGAAGAAAAACAAAATCAAGGCTTGGCACGGTGGCCCACACCTGTAAACCCAGCATTTTGGGAGGCCAAGGCAAGTGGATCACGAGGTCAGCAGCTCAAGGCCAGCCTGACCAACATGGTAAAACCCGTCTGTACTAAAAACAGAAAAATTAGCTGGCCGTGGTGGCACACACCTGTAATCTCAGCTACTCAGGAGGCTGAGGCAGGAGAATCGCTTGAACCTGGGAGGTGGAGAATGCAGTGAGCCAAGACTGTGCTACTGCACTCCAGCCTGGGCAACAGTGTGAGATTCCGTCTCAAAAAAAAACAAAAAAGAAAAGGAAAAACAGAATCCAATGAGTTTAATTCAACTCAAGAAATGAAGAAGAAAACCACTGAAAGCCCAACAAAGTTGAAGGAAGAAGAAATGTAAGATAGGAGCAGAAAGAGAAAAACAAAAACAATAACTGAGCAATAAAACCAAAAAGCTGGTTCTTTTAAAGGATTAATAAGAGATCCCTAGCAAGACTGATTTAAAAAGAAAAGGAGTAAAGGCACGAATACTACTTAAAAATGTGAAGGAAAGGATAACTACAGATACGCCAGAGGTTTTTTTTGTTTTGTTTTGTTTTTGTGACCAGTCAACAATACAGTTTTTAAGTCCTAAGAGAATTCTTTGTGTCAATCAAATTGAAAGTAAATAAAATATATATTATCCAAATAGACTCAAGAAGAGACAGAAAACCGGGATAAACTTTAACCTGTTTTAAAAAGGAAAGTATGGTTCAAAGTCTTCCTCTCACCCCTGAAAGACATCTACTCATATAATACCTATCTCATATAAACTTTCAGAGAATAGGAAGAGGAAAAGCTACCCAATCTATCTTGTATAGTATAACCTTGATACCAAATTTAGAGAAGGACCCTATGACAAAATAAAATTATAGATCAAAATTTATAATCCATTGCACCAATATAAAATACTGAAAAGAATGGGCTGCGGGCTGCATCACTGTTAATTCACCCTCGTATTAACCAGGGACAAAAACTCTCTGGGTGATACCCTTAAAACCAGTTGTTAATATACTTTACACTAAAATTAAAAAGATAAAAAAGACAAACTTTCCTAATAAGATGGACACAGGACAAAATAAAAAGAGTAAAGGACATCACGACAATGAACTAAATGATTTTCTATTTGTGGCCTGCCTATCTGGAAAAGAATATAATTTTCCTGCCATGATTTGCTCTTCAAAAATACACATCTGCCATCTGATATTTAATGATCTCTTGACTAAAATGTCATGGCTTGAACATTCAAAGGGGACCTCCAGTTAAACAAGGCAGATCAAACACCTCTGCTCTACCTGAAACTCCTCTAAAATAACCGTAAAAAGGGGCAGGGAGATTAAATCGTAAGAACTAAGGGATAGGAGAAACAACATTGTGAAGCTGGAAAACATGTCTCTGCCAACAGCGAAAGGGGAGCCAGAGGCAAACAGCTTCAAACTGAACAACCTCAGAGAGGCTTAGGACAGGCGACCTCCGATGTTGGTCTAAGAGAGCAAACAGAGTGCACTGGAAATGGGAAAATGAGTTTAAGATACCACATTGAAAACTGGAGATTTAGGTGAAGTCTGCACAACACTCCCCATGGTTCTCCTCAACTTGAGGCTAAGATACCAGCAGCCAAGCCTGCATCCTTGAGACAGGGGCTGATGGTTCTTTAGAGCAATGAGCAGACATTCAAAAACCACGATATTTCAGAGACAAATAACAAAAACTCACACACAAAGAAAAATAGAGAAAAAGTATGAAGGGAAAAAATACAATATTCTTAGTGAGAAAATAGAAGGTATTACATAAAACATAAAAGAACAGGATACTATTTTAAAAAGTTCCGAGACCAAAATGGAGCTGTAAGATGTGAAGTCTAACATTTGAATGAGTTCTGGAAAGTGAGAACAAAGAAGAAAGGGGAGAAAAATCAAAGAACATTAAAAATATTTTTTCCAAAACACAGGGGAAAAAGCCCAGCAAGTATGCAGAACAAAAGATAAAAAGGACCCATATGAAAGCACGTCATCGTGAAATTTCAGAAGACTGGAAATGAGAAAATCCTAAAAGCTTCCAGAGGAAAAAAACAAAAACAAAACCATCACATAAGATGAAACCAGAATGGCTTCAGTGGTAATACTGGAACAATCTCTTCCAAATCGAGGACATTATGAATTAGAACCTACAATTCTATACTCTAGCAAATACATTAATTGGTAGGACAAAATAAAAATGATTTCAGACATGCAAGCCTCAAAAAAACATTAATTTCCCGTAATCTCTTTAAAGAAAGCTACAAGAGAATGTATGAAACATCCCCTTTGAGGGTTAAGACCCGAGAGAGAATTTCTCTAAGAAATCAGAATTCCCACTAACTGATCTTCAGCAGTTGTTAACTCAACAGAGCAGATGCCACTTCAAGAAACAGAAAATGGGCTGGGCGCGGTGGCTCACGCCTGTAATCCCAGCACTTTGGGAGGCTGAGGTGGGTGGATCACGAGGTAAGGAGATTGAGACCATCCTGGCTAACATGGCGAAACCCCGTCTCTACTAAAAATACGGAAAAAAAAAAAAAAAAATTAGCTGGGCGTGGTGGTGCACGCCTGTAGTCCCAACTACTCAGGAGGCTGAGGCAGGAGAATTGATTGAACTTGGGAGACTGAGGCTGCAGTGAGCCGAGATTGCACTACTGCACTCTAGTCTGGGTGACAGAGTAAGGCTCCGTCTCAAAAAAAAACAACAACAAAAAAACCACAAAACGCTGAGGTGAAATTTTACACGTGTAGCTAGACAATTGGTAAAAACTCATTAACGAGGCACAGGCATTTAAAACTTTGGGAATTACACTATGAAGTTCCATTCACATAAGCCTTTCAATTTTTACATTAGGAAAATACTTGGTTTCACTAAAGACTATCTGGTTTTCTAAGACATGCACACACATTCTCATTCACATATACCAGGATAAATGTGGGTGATTCATAGGATCAGCTACACATATCGGCATAGTACCATACCAGCTAAGCGCTGTTATGCTGCTGAATGAAAAAATTTACACCCTGTTCTTTAGAGTTCACTGCTAATTTCACCTGTGAGGAATCATATTAACAAGAAAATCTGTCACATGTGGGAAGTGCTATATACTACACAAAAAACTTCCTTGTTTTGTAGGTCAAAATATCTTCTTTTGCTTACTTTTCACTAACCTTGTTTTAGTCATTTTAGAGTGATAAAGAAAAATTAGGCTGGGCGGGACAGTGGCTCACACCTATAATCCCAGCCCTTTGGGAGGCAGAGGTGGGTGGATCACCTGAGGTCAGGAGTTCGAGACTAGCCTGGCCAACACGGTGAAACCCCGTCTCTACTAATAATACAAAAAAAAAAAAAATTGCTGGGGGTGGCAGTGCATGCCTGCAGTCTTAGCTACTCGGGAGGCTGAGGCAGGAGAATCGCTTGAACGCGGGAGGCAGAGGTTGCAGTGAGCCGAGATCGCACCAGGCTGGGCAACAAGAGCGAAACTCCGTCTCAAAAAAAAAAAAAAAAAAAAAATTTAGGTGTGAGAATAGGTTCTCTTACTCTCACCCAGAACCATCCCTCCTGATACCAACATCTTTCAACTGCTGATTTAGTTTTGTCTCTAGCTCCTGTAACAACAAAATCACAAGTCTCTTACTCACTGACAGAGTTACAATCAACTACAAGTCCTCCAAATGCCCCTGAAAATCAACGCTACTATTTTGTCTGTATATTGGTTTTTAAATTACGTGCTAAAAAGGGGTTTCCACCATGTCTAGTATGCCTAACCCCCAAAATCTTGAAATTATAAAATTTGTGAAAAACCAGTTTAAAACCATGATTTTAAAAGAACACTTCAATGTCTAAAATAATTTACATTATAAGAAAATGTAAAAAACCCAGATAGGGCTCTTCTAAAGCACTGAGTCTGGTTTTCCTGAATCATTTATTTGTACGTCACGTGCACACACACACTCGCTATCTGACAGCACTGAATCCAATGCATTGCTTCTTTTCACAAGAGCCTTGTATCTGTCTATCCCTTCCTCTCGGCAAAGTAAGATTTTGTACAAAAGTCAAAGTTAACATACAACTAAAGCTATGCTGTCTAAAACAAGAGTGTTACAGATGAGGCACGAGCTTAGACCCAGCTAAGCAGCTACTCCTGGAGTAAGCAAGGCAAAGGGTGATGAGTAATTTCACCTAATGCAAGAACCCTAGCCACTTTCTGCATCCTGCACTCATGCTTTAAGGAACCCAATTTGTTATCTCCTCCTCTCATCAATGACAGCCCTGTCCCTTGGGTTCTGGAGTACACAATATTTATCACCACCTCCCCCTCACCCCGTTAACCCCATGCCAGAAAGAAAAGTATACGCACCTTAAAATCTGTATTATTGATATATTCAAATACCAAAGCTGGTGTCTTTGACTGTAAAAGAGAATATTAATGCTTTTTAAGTACCCAAACAATAATCAATGTAATCTGCTTCTGCCAAAATGGCCCATCCCCAAATCCTACTCAGATAACAAAGGGATTCACTCATCAGGGACAGCCTGTCAAGAAAAGTATTCTCTTGAAATTTTATGATGTCTGGAATTTGCTTCAAAATAACTGGGGATAGTGGGAGGTGGGAAGTGGTGGGAGTATAGATGAAATAAGGTTGGCCACAGCTGATTAACTGCTAAAGCTGGGTCATGTGTAAAGGAAGGTTCATCACATTATGCATTTACTTTTGAAAACAGTTGAAAATTTCATAATAAAAAGTTTTAAGAGGAATGTATTCTCTGAATAACCTACCAATGGCCTTAACCAATCTTCAATGGTTATGTGAGGATTTATACCCTGGAGTGTTCCAGTTTGCCAACTATATACAAAAAAAGTGACACATTTTCATCTTAGTTGAGCAAGCCAGAATTGCACTTGACAGAATTATCACAGGTTGTGGGAATGTATCATAGGTCTTTTGGGGGACCAAAAGGAAAATATAACCATCCATGATATGATCAATAAGCTACACCATAATATTATTGCCTTGGCTAGAGACCATTACAGATGGTCTCATCTTATCAAGCAGACCTGTTCCTAAAAACTCATATATAATCGATTATTTTTAAAGTACTATAATCTTTAATCCAATGAGTACAAAAATGTTAAATATTAGCTTGTATAAATCTAGATTTTCAAATAACAGGATTCCTTAATTGAAGTAAAATAACGCTAATTGGCAGTTAAGAAGCTTTCAAAATTGGGAGAAAGTAGGGACTTAAGGAGTTATAGAAAAAAAAAATCATCTAGCAATCTTTTGCTCAAGAACCATGTGAAAGTTACCTAGGAAACAGGCCACAGGGCAGCATGCAGATCTCTGCGAGGACAACTCAGAGTCCAAACAGCAGCCCCAGTAGCAGCCATGATTAAAAATTCTTCACCAGCCCGAAACTGTAAGGGTTTCATCAATATTACCACATCTCTCTACAGGCTGTGAAGTAAGCCTGACCTTCTAATAGACAAGGGGTCCCTATTGATTTTTGTCAACTTCAATTTACTTGTCTTACATTATCACGTAAAACATACACATACTTTAACAAATTACAAAAATAATAAGATGTAGCACTAAGTTCCGCTAACTTGAAAAAGAAAAAGCAAAACAAAGATGCTCCTGGTATACCACATACTAACTCACATTTTAAAAATTATTCTGAAATTCCTATTTTTACATGGTGCTCATTTTTCAATGGGTACTCATTTCCAATGCAGCCCATTTTCAAACAGGAGGCAGGCCAGAACTAGTCATTATAAAATCAATCTGTGCTAAAAGGACAGGATATATCTTAAAGGCCAATTAGTTACAATCTGGCATACAACAATCCCTTCCCTTCTCAGTCTTCTCAGGGTCCAGAAGGAAAAACTTTCCTTATGCTTCAACAATACTGTGTAATCTTGAGTGAATCTTCTAACCTCTGCAAACTACGATTTTCTCATGGTACCCAACCCAATGGACTATTGTGAGGACTGAGTGACATGACACAGTTGGGCACTTGGAATATGCCCAGCACATAGTAAGCACTCAATGCATGTTAGCTACTATATTATTACGAGGATGTCTTTAGCAGCCAGGAAAAAAACCCTATTTCTTTAATAAACAAAACTATCAAAGGAAGAGAACAGGGAAATATCTGAGGTAGAGCAGGTGGAGAACAGCAATGGGACAAGAAGGGGTACGAAAGTGGGAAGGTGAGGTGCCTCCAACCTTAGCTAATCAGAAACACCTAAGGTTAAGTTACTCCCTAGGGAGAGAAAACAAAATTAAACAGTACATTTAAAATGACTAAAAACTAAGCATTAACAAAAATATTTTAGTCTATCTACATATGCGACGTGAGCCCTAATGACACATGCTGAATTAAGGGAAAGACGACGACTTCTTCAAAGGGTCAGTGGAGCTGGGACCTCCTCAGGCCTTTATGCCAGGTGTCCACGTGGAGATGTTCATTCTCCTTGTGTAAACCCAGATTTTCAAATGTCACGCTTACTTAAGTGAGGTAGAGTAACACAAATTGGCAGTAATGCACTTTCAAAACTGGAGAGAGGCTGGGCCTTAAAGGAGACATTCAACAAACATTTGTGGGCTGAATCAAAACACTGAAGTACAAACCCAGAAAAGGGATTTTTCTCTGTACACTTTCAGGTTCCATCGCAGTGGTTGTAGCTGTTTTATCACTGGGCCACCATGATTTTTTTCTGGTTTTCAAATCAGTCAGTAGTTAAGACAAACACCACCATCCCCACTGTATCATTACATGAGGTTCTGCGTGTTAAACAACCCCCATATCCACACCCCGGTCTACTAGTATACTCCCCCAACCATTTGGCACCTACCACAGGGTCCTTTACAGTGTCAATCAGCTTAATGATATTTGTTCCACCACGAAGGTTCTCCAGAATCTTAACCTCTCGTTTTATCTTCTTTTTCTTCACTGGCTTAAATACACAAGAGTAATCAGAAGTGAGACTCCTTTTGAAGTTAGTAAATAAAACTTTAAAACGTTAGCCAATAAGATGGACAGTATGCTATCTTGTACACTCTGTTGTGTTAAAGAGCGTGCCTAAATTCGAAGAGAAAAAACTGACATAGAACGGGCTTGCCTGTAAGAACCTTTAACATTAGGTTAATTTACAGACCCATACAGCTTATGTCTCAAGATCTTTAAGTAGTTATATTGAGGGCACTTAAAAATTTTGAATACCCGTATCACACTTCAAAAATAAAACTTCTGCTTACTAGATAGCTGCCAAGTGGAAAATATAGCTCTGAACAGCTGTATATCATGCACTCACAAATGGAAAAACCAAAACAAAATGGTGAGACACCTGCTCTTCCAATGAGTTACATGTAATTTTGTCTTTCAGGAGTGAAAGACCAGTTCACTGACATCAGGTTACAAACTTGCTTCCCAGCTGCTGGCTCTCATTTCCTGTCACCACTCCCATTTCCTTAATATCTAGAATCTGAAATCAGCACAGAGCCAGTTAATGTTTCCCAACAGATCCCATTCCTGAAGAAAGAGATGTCGAATCAGGAAAGGAGAAATCAATCTGATACAACAGTGACTGAACACTTCTATCTAACTTTTCAGTCTGCTGGAAAGATTAAAAGTTTTAAAAATAATTACTCTCATTACACATATTACTCCTTGTCTTAAATGAGCTAAAGAGTTTGAGGAAGAATAGAAGCGGTTCTGAAAAAGTAAGTCTATCATAATCAAGTATGCTTTATAAGGCACTCAGAATGGTGACTGGAACACAGTAAGCACCTAATAAATGATAGTGTTATTTTCATATTTTTAGTAATTTATTATTTAATAAGTCATTATGAATTCTCACAAAGTCCCTAAGTAGCAGAGTTGAGCTATCTGCCCAAGATCACACAGCTTATGGCAGAGTGAGGCAGGAATCAAAGCTGGAAGCTGGGCAGTCTGACTGCATGCTATACTCTTGCCACAGTGCTTTTGTTTCCCAAGTGTGGCCAACGGGAGAAACGTAACTAAGGAAAAAGAGTATTTTATCATTGAGACACTGTTATAATAGCAGAGGCAAAGAGAGGCCAATGGATTTGCCAAGAAATAATAAAGCAAGACTTCTTTTGCCTGTGTGTGGGGTGGGGAAGGAGAGGGGAGGGGGAAAATATAACATACACACATGCCAAAGAAACCTTCATCTTTTGTTGGTCACTAAGATACAGCTTTGAACACATAACAAAACAGAGAAGGAAAGGACTATGAAACTCAGAGCACTTGCATCACCTGTAACAAGGGGCTTAACTGAGAGGCTAGGCTGGGCTCTTGCTGCGTCCTTGTGAGCTAGCTGCCATGATGATACCCACTCTCCGCCCGCTGTGCCAGGGTTCCCAGGAGAGCAGATGAGGCTGCTGTGCATGTTCCCTGACTCCACTTAGCAACCTTATTCCTTAGTCCCTTTTTCATTAACAAGGGAGCTCGAAACTTTGGGGAAAAAAAGCACTGTACAATCCGATTAAAAAATAGCCAGGGAAGGACACACTACAAAATAACCAGGCTGAAAGATTCAAATATGTCAATGTCATGAAACAAGCTGCGCAATTGTTCCAGACTTTTAAAATTTGACAACTGAATATAACACATGACTACAACTGAATATAATCATATAATCTGGGATTTTCCTTTGCTATAAAGAACGTTATAAAGATAACTGGCAAATGTGAATGAGAGCTGTAGATTACCTAATAGCATTGCATCAATGGTTACCTTCTTTTTTTTTTTTTTTTGAGACGGAGTCTCGCTCTGTCGCCCAGGCTGGAGTGCAGTGGCCAGATCTCAGCTTACTGCAAGCTCCGCCTCCCGGGTTCACGCCATTCTCCTGCCTCAGCCTCCCGAGTAGCTGGGACTACAGGCGCCCGCCAGCTCGCCCGGCTAATTTTTTGTATTTTTTAGTAGAGACGGGGTTTCACCGTGTTAGCCAGGATGGTCTCGATCTCCTGACCTCGTGATCCGCCCGTCTCGGCCTCCCAAAGTGCTGGGATTACAGGCTTGAGCCACCGCGCCCAGCCTACCTTCTAATTTTTTAATATGGCATTGTAGGGTTATGTAAGAAACTCTTTATTTTTAGGAAATGCATACTGAAGTATTTAGGGATGTCTACGATTTACTCTCAAGCACTTCAGGAAAATATACATAACATAAATGTTATTATATAGGTGTATATATGTACATATATGTATGTATGTATGTACATATGTGTGTATATATGAGAAAGAGAAGGATAAAGCAAATGTTAACATTTGAGGAGTCTGGGTGAAACAGATATGGGAATTCCTGCAACTTTTTTTAAGTCCGAAATTATGTTAAGAAGTTAAAAGAAAAATAAAAACTGACTTTTTCTTTGAGACGGGGTCTCACTCCGTGGCCCAGGCTGGAGCGCAATGGCACAATCTCAGCTCACTGCAACCTCCGCCTCCCAAGTTCAAACAATTCTCCTGCCTCAGCCTTCCAAGTACTACAAGTGCACGCCACCACGCCCAGCTAATTTTTTTGTATTTTTAGTAGAGATAGGGTTTCACCATGTTGGCCAGGCTGATCTCGAACTCCTGACCTCAGGTGATCCACCTGCCTTAGCCTCCCAAAGTGCTGGGATTACAGGTGTGAGCGACTGCGCCTGGCCAAAGCTGGTTATCTTATACTTAAAAATTCAGCCAATGCTACCAGTTTAGTCAATGCCTTTCAATGTAAGAAAATTCTAGATTTGTCATCCAATACTGGAAAGTAGCTATAGATCTGCGAGAGTGGTAACAGAGAGAAAAAAACCCGCAACCAGAAGCCTATATCCACCAAAAACCTCTTCTACTCCTAACAGTACTCCTAACTGCTTACAGGGACAACCCATTAGTTGCCTTTATGACACTGCCCCATGTAAAGTCTTGCATTGCTCTCCCGTTATTAAGCAACGGCTCAGGCCTGGACAGCCCAGTTAAGATGAACCTATCTATCAATACATCTAAAGGTATCTTGCATAGCAACTGAAGCATATTTTGTTGCCCACCAGGTATCTAACTTAAACTTCCCAAACTAGAGACTGGGAATAGCAGGGCAACTCTGAAGGTGGCACATAGGAGTCCCAAGTCACAAAGGCAGCTAGAGTCCTCACAAGCTGACAAAAGACCAAGAGATGATAAAAAAGAAAGGTGACCGACCCACAGTCCAGGACACTTCCCTCCAAACCATCAAAAACTCAGCTACAGGTAGATCCCTTCAGCTTCAGTTTATTCCTCTGAACTGGAAAGACGCTTGAAAAACTAAATCAATGAGCTCTGAGGAGCTGAAAGTGATCCTTTTAATGTGAATCAGAGATAAAAAGTTAGGATTTATGAGGGAGGATTGTTGGTATCCTAAGGAAAATAAACCGAGTTTTACAGAAATAAGGATGCTTTGATTCTCCTGTCCAGAGCCTGTAGCCATTTACCACCAGTTACACAAAATGTAGAAAATACATGTATTTCTACAACGATCTCACAATTTCACTCTGCGTGCTAGAGAAAGTCTCCATCTGGGGTTCATTTATTCCAGTTCAGAGACTATCTGTTTAAAAGATTCAAAGTCAATCAGTTTAGCTATTGTCCAAACTAATAAAACAAAATTTTTTTTAACTCGAAGTCTAGTAGACAAATTGGTGAAAAAAAGAACAACTGAACTAACAAATTCAAGACAGGCAGGACTTTATCAACAGCTCCTAACTCTCAAATTTGGGGTTACTTTTACTCTACTACCAAACTAACAACTGCTCCACTATGATATGAATTTCATCACCTGCAAAGAACAATGGTTGCCAGGAATGTAGAAGGACAGAGTAAAAAGAAAGTTCAACTACCCTGGTGGCATCCCTAAAACCCACTGCACTTGACCTAAATAAAAACATTATCTGAGCAATGTTATCTCATCACAGAAAACTTTTCCTCTCATCTTTCAAGTTTCATCATCCCAATTACATGATCTACTCCTTGAGGGTAATTGTTTATTCTCAGGAGTTAAAAAAATTATTAAAAAAGGCAAGGCATAAAATCAAAATGATAATCAGATACCACCTCACACAAGTCAGGACGGCTGCTATCAAAAAAAACCAGAAAAGAAGTGTTGGCAAGGATATGGAGAAACAGTCAAACTTGTACACTGCAGTCAGAATGTAAAATGGTATAGCCACTCTGGAAAGTTCCTCAAAACATTAAATATAGAATTACCTTGTGATCCAGCAATTCCACTTCTGGGTCTATACCCAAAAGAAGTGAAGCAGGGTCTTCAGGAGGTATCTGTACACTCACGTTCAAAGCAGCATTATTCACAATAGCTAAAACATGGAAGCAACCCATCCACTGATGGTGAACGGCTAACAAAATGTGCTATATACATACAATGGAAAATGACGTAGCCTTAAAATGGAAGGAAATTCTGACGCATGCAACAGTGATAAACCTGGAGGACATAATGCTGTGCAAAATAATCCAGTCACAAAAGGATAAATACTGTACAATTCCACTTATATGAGGTACTTGGAGTAGTCAAATTCATAGAAACAGTAAAATGGTTGTTGCCAGGAAATGGGGAGGGAGAAATGGCTAGTTATTGTTTAATGGATACAGAGTTTCCATTTTACAAGACTAAACGAGTTATAGAGATGGATGGTAGTGATGGCTGCACAACATTACCCATTGAACTGTACACTTAAGAATGGTTAAGATGGTAAGTATTATGTTATTTTATTTTATTATTTTTTAGATGAGTTTCGCTCTTATTGCCCAGGCTGGAGTGCAATGGTGCAATCTTGGCTTACTGCAACCTCTGCCTCCTGGGTTAAAGCGATTCTCCTGCCTCAGCCTCCTGAGTAGCTGGGATTACAGGCGCCTGCCACCATGCCCAGCTAATTTTTTGTATTTTTAGTAGAGGCAGAGTTTCACCAGGTTGGCCAGGCTGGTCTTGAACTCCTGACCTCAGGTGATCCGCCTGCCTCGGCCTCCCAAAGTGCTGGGATTACAGGCGTGAGGCACCGCGCCTAGCCTATGTTACATATATTTTAACACTATTTATTTATTTATTTATTTATTATTTTGAGATGGAGTCTCGCACTGTCGCCCAGGCTGGAGTGCAGTGGCGCAATCTTAGCTCACTGCAAGCTCTGCCTCCTGAGTTCATGCCATTCTCCTGCCTCAGCCTCCCGAGTAGCTGGGACTACAGGCGCCTGCCAACACGCCCGGCTAATTTTTTGTATTTTTAGTAGAGACGGGGTCTCACCATGTTAGCCAGGATGGTCTCAATCTCCTGACCTCGTGATCCGCCTGCCTCGGCCTCCCAAAGTGCTGGGATTACAGGCGTGAGTCACCGCGCCCAGCATTTTTTTTTTTTTAAAGGCAAGGCATAGAGCAGACCCTTTGAATCTCATCAAGAGAACACTGCAACCCTTTCTACTACTGGTTCTGCCTCTAAAAATCATTCGCATTGCCCAAATGTAATATTGTTATTACTACACTTTATTTATCTCTCAGGCCAGGCACTGTTTTAAGCACATTTAATCCTCTTAGATGAGCACTAGTAACATTTTTTACTTGAGGAAGGACACTGAGGCACAGAGAACTTAAGTAACTGTTCGATGTTATAGAGTGTCTACAGTTGGAACTAACACCTGACACCAGGCAGACCACTTCTAGGCCATACTCTCTCAGGAAAGAAGCATTTTGTAGATTACTAAAACATGATAATCAATCTCTCTACCCATCTGTCTACAGTTTATCTGACTTTCCTGACAACCCTGTGACTTAAGCAGGAAATGTATGCTTATTTCATAGATGAGAAAACAGTCAAGTGGTATCAATGAAGAAACTAGTTTTTGAACTCAAGCCTTCTGCCCTCTCATTTATAGCACTTCTTACACTATACCACCCTGATTATGAGATGGCAGATCCTGAAATTAAACTCTAGAAACTATCTGGAGCCCTGCTTTATACATGAAAATGGGCACACTATATCAAGATACTCTTTTCACACGTGGTTTGTTCTCAAATAAACTCCTGTATTAAAGGGACAAAACTATTAATCCCCAAATCTGCCAAGTGATCATGCTGAGACTTGGAGGAACTCTATGGGTTAAAAAAAGCATAAAAATACTCCTTATTGATGCTTTGAGAGAATAAAGCAGCATTTCATTTAAGCATTAAACATGCTGATGTGGATACTAATCATAGAGAACCCCTGCCTGGGTCCCTACAGCCCTCTAGGACTCTTGGATTCCACACTTCAACTAGCAACTTACCAAAGTCAAATACTTCCTTTGAGAAAAATTACTCCAAAAATCATTAGAAACGAATTAACTTCATTTGACTCTTGGTGAGTGTTCCTCAATTCTTCCAGTACAGATCAGTACATCACAAAGTCAAACATCCAGCAAATGTCCTAATTATGCTCCTCGCACCTGCCGAGACTTCAGGACAGGTATACGGGTCCTACACCGAGTGCTTCCACCCTGTGACTACATGACGCTGAGCATATAAATCCTTTCTCTGGGTCTTGGTTGATTTGTAAAAAGGGCCTGGGTTCTAACGGTTTCTAAGCACCCGCATTCTGTGATTCTGTTTGACACCGGTTAACTACACTCTTAATCTGTGACTCCCCACCACAATGTTGGAAATAGCCTAGTTCACATACAATTTTTAACATTATTTTGAATGTTAGCAATACTTACAGTAATACTGTTTTCACTACTTTTATACCATGAGACATTAGTGAAAATTAGAATGTACCAAAAATTTAGATAAATACCACTAATGTGTTGTTTCAGGAAGATGTCTTCATACACATGCCTAAATTCAAAAGGGTAAAAAACTTACCACAGGAGAAGCTAGAAATAAAGAAGAAAGCACCATTCTGACATAACATAAAGATCACCAGCTCACGATGAAGCTATTAACAAAGATGTATAACCAACGCCCATCCTTTTAACACTACCTACTTACAACACAAAACTTAAAAAATATCTGCAAATATGCTAAACATGCTTAAGGAGCAAAATTTAATACCACCATCCTTTGTTTAAAGCTAAAGGATTAATATCTGGGGGGAAATGGATAGTCAATCTGTTTATAAAATAAGACTACTAAGAGGAAGCCTTATATGGGAATTTCCAAGTCATTTTAGCACTGGTTCGAAATGCTATCTGTTTTTAAAAACAGTGTTGCTCTTAACTTTTATTCAAGAAATAGTTTAATTTGAAAGATCCCAAGGACCCCAGGAGGTACTGAAATCTACACACACAGGCAGTGTTCATAAAATTCTAAAAGTTGTCAAAAGTGGCCACTTTTACTTCTGTGTACACTTTTCTAAGAGGTACTACAAAGGAAATGAAGAATTGATTTTTCAAAATCAAAAGATGAAACTTCTGACACTAATGTAGCTTTCTGCCCAGCCATATAAACCCTTACCATTTTCCTCCTCCTTTTTCTCTCTTCTCCTCAAAACAATTTGTCAAAAAAAGATACAACCTCTCCATTGATTGGAAAGTTTTAAGATTTTAGCCACAGAATACCACTTGGGGATAGACAGTAAAATTTTGCTCACCAGTTTCTAAATTCCTAAAACTTCTTAGTAGCTCATTTTTGATCAATACCTGGAAATCTACCAACGCAAATTAAACGATATAAAATTCCTCTGTAGTCACTCATCATTTACCCATTCTCACACATAGGAAAGAACTGATATGAAACTACAAAAGTAAGACCGCTTGTCCTCAAGAAAGGCACCCTCTATCTTGGTCACTATGTGCATAATACAATCCTGCAGCTAAAATACAGCAGGCTTATACAAAAAGGAAGGCTGTTCTAAATTCTTCCAAGTTAAGAGCAACTGGTACTCCGTTAAGGACCTAATTTCCTATGACCAAGCACCACAATAGTAGCTATTAGTCATAACTTCAACTTATTTGAATAAAGAAACACAACTTTGGCTGAAGATCCTGTTCTTTTTAAAAAGTAATACTTTTAATTCACAAAACAACAAAACCACAATAATGCCATTAGTGATGTATTACCCCATCCTTCAGACAGGAACAAAATCTGGATAGAAATGCCACCGGGCTTTAAAAAACATAAATAAGTGAGTGTAATTTCACTAGTGGTTTAGGCTGCACTGTGAAAACAAACAATGTCAAGAAGAAACAAGAAACATTTCATTAACTAGGGGCCTCCCAAGTCTGATTCCAGGACACTGGTACCTGTTTCTGTGCTCAACGTTCAGATCCTACAATCCAATGCTAAAATGAACAGTAAGAAATATGAAGAAATAGGAAACAGGAGTTCTGGCTAATGGTCATTCAACATAATGACATTAGGTAAGTTTCTTTGGGCCTAGGTCTCCCATTTGTAAAGATAACCTGCAGCAGCTTACATACTGGGTTTCCTAACATCTGCCGAGAATCTTTAGAGTAGGAGAAAGCTAGAGCCTATGAAGCTCTTCAGATGATGAAGCAGCAATGTGATGCTCTCCTAAATGAACATGCTGGGATTTATACATACACCTGAATGCTGTTCCTTTCAAAAAAAAAAAAAGCACCACAGAAAATCGTACACTTATTCTAAAAATGCTGCCATAGCACAAAAGTTCAGACATTTTTCCAGAATTGCTTTAGAGTCAGCAATTCATTCTTCTGAATATACAGCAGTGGAATGTGGATATTCCTAATTTCAATTTACGCCTCGCTTATTTCTTAGATTTGAAGCAGCTTATTAAAAACTTATGCTTATATATATAAAGCTAATGTATGGTTTTTTAAGGTAATTTCCCTGTGACTTAAAAAAAAAAAAAACCTGTGACTTCATAAATGCAATACATATTTAGGGAAGAGAGGAGTCACACTCAGTATCTTCAACATCAATTCCTCACTTCTCATCCCCAGTGTGTCTGAGAACACAAGTAACTGTCTATTTCTCTTTACTGCAATTCTGCTTCTTCATCACTAGGCTAGGATGTTTTGAGTGATGGAGTTAATCATTTTTTCTGAAAGATTACCAGAAAGCATAAGCCTGACCCCTCACTTTAAACAGTGATTACCTACACAGCTGCTCTAACACACAGAAACAGCTTTTCAATTCCACATTCTTAGTCCACAGAACCTCTGCAAAAGGGCCACACTGGAAATCACATGTATGCAAAGTGCTTACGTCACTCTTCCGTCTTCTCAATCTCTCACTAAATGACATGTATCCACATGAAATGATCTGGCAATAACGAAGACCCATCACAGATTCTAAGAACTACTTTTTACTATAGCCTATAAAACATTATTAAAGCTATACAATTAATCTGTTACCAGAAGGAAAATTTAGCCGACCCTTCATGCTCATTAAAATCATCTTCATGGAAGAGATAACAAAAGACATATCATTATCAAACTGATTGCTAAACCATATATTAAAATCGTTTTGTTCCAATTATTGCTTTAGTAATTATACGTGAATTCTTCTACATTTTTACTAGCTGATAAGCAACAATGGCTCTCTGGCTTCCCAACAAGGCTTCTCAGCACTACTGGCGCACTATATCCATCCCACCTGAAACTTTACTGCCAAAGGAAAAAAAAAAGCAAGTGATTATCTGCTAAGGAATTTCCTTCCACTTGGGTTTGACATACATTTCTGAAGTCGCTCCAATTTTTTCCAACTTTCTTTCTGGAACAACGGAGAGCATGCACCAAGACTAACAAACACAGTGCTCAGGGAGCCCTTAAATTGAGAATGGCTTTCCTGTCTTTTGAATACCTATTTATTTTCTAACAAATGGAGCCCTTTAGGAATTTTTGCTTTAGGCAATTTACTTTTTAGAACAAACACCTTCCTGAACTTAGATTTGAACTAAGATCTGTGACCAGTCTGCACATTTTCTTGAAAGTTCACAGGAAAATGGGGTGGAAAAAGAAGTAATGAAGGGACATCAGATAAATAAAATCTGAGCGTGGGCTGGGCACAGCGGCTTATGCCTGTAAACCCAGCAATTTTAGGAGGCCTGCAAGGAGTCCTTTTGGAGGACTGCTTGAGCTCAGGAGTTTAAGACCAGCCTGGGCAACTTGACCAGACCCTGACTCTACAAAAAAATTTTAAAAATAACTGGGCGTAGTGGCATGCACCTGTAGTCTCAGCTACTTGGGTGAGATGGGAGGATCACTTGAGCTCAGGAGTTGAAGGCTGCAGTGAACTATGATCTGCACTCCAGCCTGGGTGACAGAGTGAGACTCTGACTCTAAATAAATAAATTAAATTAAATTCAAGCTTGCATTGCCCATTCTAGAACGTGACTGGGGTAGCTTACGACCTTCTGCCCTGTGGGGGGAAAAATGTTACATACCACTCATAGGACACTCACCTTGAGGATTTTTACAACCACTCTCTCATTGTTGGTGATGTTAATGGCCTCAAATACTTCACTATATTTTCCCCGACCAAGTTTTCGAACCAGTTGGTAATCATCTTGATTACTGTAAAAGGAAGACACACACATAAATGCCAGGACTGGGGGTTAATCTAAGCAAGCCTATGCTCGCTGTATACGTCACTCAGCCGCTTCCAACAGGCAAACACTTGGAAGTGTCTATACATCACGTCACAACTCATTCCCTAAATGAAAGCCACGACGTAATCTTGGCTCCCTTCACTCTGCAGAGCTCCTAACCTAATTGGTCTCTCCTAACTTGGAAAGATGGGGCAGGAAGGCAACGCTCTGAGCCAATCCAGAGGGGTGAGCAAAGCACCCGTCCTGAAGGCCTAGAGGGTGCCCCCTGTGCCCCGCGGCTCCGCAGCACCTGCTTCCCGTTTCACACCCTGAGGGTAAACAGTGCCTGCTTTAAAAATCTGGACGTCTTTAAGAAATTTCCTCCCACCACCTCATCTCAGAAAACCGAAAAGGCAGGGAATTTTAATAGCTCCAAAGGACAGCTGTTGACTTCCCACCCCAGTGGAAACCCAGAAGCGTGAGGAAGGGCTACTCCCTCACTTCCACCCGGCGTCGATCCCTGGACCCCACACTTCTCCCCGAGTAAAAAAGCATTCCTTGGGGGAAAGAGGTGCGCAAACCGGGGAGAAAGGGACAAGGGGAGGGAAGAGGAAGACGAGGACATGTGCGAGAGCTGGACCTCTGCCTCCCTGCGGGCCCGCGGAGGGGTCGGCGGGAGACACCACCGGGCCCGAGTGCGGTTCGCAGGGGGTGGCCGGGCGGGGGCAGGGGTCAGCGGGCCCGGCGGGGGGCGGCGGCGGCTTTACCCCCAGCTCGGGACGTGAGCCTCGTAGTCCCAGTACTCGCGGCTCCTCAGGCTGTTCACCTCGGCGTAGACCCGGGCCCTGCTGCCCGCGGCCGGGCCGGGCATGGCCAGGCAAGGACCGGGGGCGGCGAGCGCAGAGAGTGGCAGCAAGCATGACTTGAGAGCTGGGGCGGCAGGCGGGGCAGCAGGCACCAGGCACTGAGAGGGAGGGGCACGCTGGCAGGCGGCCGCGCCAGGCCAATTGCGGGCGAGCGGGCTGAGAGGCACCAGGGGCACTCCGGCCGAGCCAGCCCGGCCTGGGCAGCTGGGGGCGGCGTGAGGCGGTGGCGCTCTGGAGTCACGGCAGATCTCCCGCTCGGCTCCGCGGCCCCAGGAGAGCGGCAGCAGTGGCGGCACAGCAGTAGCCGAAAGGCAGCGGCGGCGGCAGCGGAGAAGAAGGAGGAGAGGAGGAGGCGGAGGAAACCCGGAAAAGGGGCCGCGCTCGCTGGGAGCGGCCGCCGCCCGGCCTGGGGCCGCCCAGGCTCACAGCGCCCCCTGGAGCGCGGGGGGACCCGCCGGGCGGTGCCGGCCCCGCCCCGGCCCCGCCCCGGCACGCCCCGCCGCCTACCTCGCGCCCTCCCGCACCCTCCCGCACCCTCGCCCTCCCGTCGCCCCAGGTCGGATGGTCCAAATCGCCTCACCCTCGGGCTGGCCTGACTTCACGCAACAGGAGCCCCCCTTCCACTGGCCGTTACCCTAGAGCCCTCGCCCGCGAGTCCCGACCCTTTCACTGTCCTTGGAGACCCTACCCCTAGCCCTGCACTCACCCAGCTTTTACCCACCCGACACCTCCCATACTGACCCTATTCTGACCCTCCTGTCACCCAAACTGTCAAGTCCCTCCCCAGGGCCTCGCTCAAATCTCAGAACCTCTCCCACCTCAATACTTCTCCCTTTCCCGGAGACATACCCCTCCTTCCCCCTCTGGACCCTGCCCTGTTAGGGTAGACTCCTCAGTCCCCAAGGCTTCCCACCCCCGTCATTCAGAGTCCTCCTCACAAAACCTTTCCACGCTTCCCCCAAATGCCCTTCCAGAGCCTTCCCTGAATATCCACTTTGGTCACTTGGTTAAGCTGGCGTCGGCCAGGTTGTGCCACTGCAAAGTTACAATTTTTCCCTTTGTGATTAATTAGTTATTTGTGGGGAGAGACTTTGAGTGTGTAAATCTCCTGTTTGTGTTTAGGAGGAGGGAGAGCAGAAGAATTGCAAATCCGACCTGAAGGGACAGCAGGGGTTGGGGATGCACCAGGGTAGGTGGTCAACTGAACTGGCCTGGCTTCCAGTGTTGCTTGCAGCCCTGAACACCCTTCTTCTTGGACCTTCTAGGCCCTTCCTTTGTCTTCCTTTCCCATCCTGCATCCTTTATCGACAGGACCTCTGCACCCAGTGCAGGTTGCTCTCATTCCAATCCCTTTTCACAGTCTGTTTTCTAGATGAAATCCTGGGCCTTCCTCCTTGACACAGCTAAGAGCACAGACTGTGGAGTCAGATCTATCCAGCACTGCTACTTAGAAACTGTGTGACCTTAGGACAATTACTCAACCTCTCTGTGTCACAGATTCTACAGCACAAAACTAGTAATAGCACTCACTTCACAGGGCTGCAAGGAGAATTAAACAAGGTAAAGCATGTGAAACACGTAGGATGGTGTTCAATATTAAGATACTATGTGTACAATATGATTATTCCCAGACCCAGGGCCTTTCTCTGATCATGCCTCCCTCCCTGAGACCACCACGCATCCATCTTTTGGTTCCTTCCATCCTCCCAGCTTAACTAGGAGCCACGACCAACCCCTCCACCCCACCTTCCCAAGGGTGACTCCTTTTCCCTATTCAAGTTTCGCCTTTTTCTTTATTAGTAGTATTTTTTTTAGAAATAGAGTCTCACTATATTGCCCAGGCTGGAGTGCAGTGGCCTATTCACAGGAATGATCCCACTACTGATCCGCACGGGGGTTTTGACCTGCTGTTTGTCACCTGGCAATCTGGTGGTCCCCCAGCCCCAGGAGGTCATGATAGTTGATGCCAAACTTAGTGTGGACACCTGATCGGCATTATGCACTACAGCCCAGAACTCCTGGGCTTACACGATCCTCCCACCTCAGCCTCCTGAGGAGTTGGGACTACAGGCATGCCCCCAGCTCAAGTCTCACCTTAAAGATGACTTTCTCTACAGTTGATACTTCTCTATCTCAGCACCCTATCCACATCCTTCATAAAACTGCATATCTTGTCATTATTTGTTTCCTTATTGTCCCCTCCCTTGTAAAAACAGCACAAGAACAAGGACAGAGTGTGGGTGCTCACCACTAGCTCGCCCAGCATTTGCCACAGTCAGAGACCTTCAGTGAATACAGTGTTACCCCACAAATGACTTAGGGATTACCAAGGGGAAACGAGGTCACCACCTTATCCGTGGTCCAAACTTTTCATCAGTAGGGAACCAACTAATCCTCTGATGTGATGCAACGAGAAGGGACACCTCCCCCATGAGGTACTCCTGCCAAAACATTTAACCTGAATCTAATAATAAGGGCGCCATCAGACAAATCCAAGCTGGGCGACATTCTGCCAAAGAGCTAAGCTGGGTTCTTCAAAAATGTCAATGTCACTAGGAGAAAGAAAACCAAACGAAACCTTGGATTAGTGTTCTTGATTACTGAAGACCGAGAGACATAACTAGATGAAGTGTGTGATTCTGAATTAGAGTCTGGATTTTTTTTTTTTAAGTAGAAAGGAAAGGAGGAAGGGAGGGAGAAAGAATGCAGCTCATATTGGGTTGGTGCAAAACTTATTGAAATTCAATTGAAAGTAATGGCGAAAACCTCAATTACTTTTGCACCAACCTAATAGAAGGGTACTCCAGGGGAAATTTGAATATAGGATGTATATTACACAATGTTATATTGTATCAATGTTAAATTTTGTGAGTATGATCATTGTATTTAGTTATGCAGGAGAATCCCGTAATTTTAGGAGTTGCATGCCAAGTGTGTAGAGATGAAGAACCAGTATTTGCAATTTAGTCTCAAATGGTTCTCCAGAAAAATGTGGGTTTCTGACAGCATAAGCATGCATAGAGTGGGGAGGAATTGGGGGAAATTTTTGATAATTAGTGAATGTAGCTGAAGAGTACATGAGCTTGCAACTTTTTGGTAGAATTTGAAATTTTTCAAAATAAAAACTAGGAAAAAAAAACCTTAATGGAAAAAGTGGACTTTGGAATTTAAATCCTGAACCTGCAAACCTTTCTAAATCGCTTTCACTCTAGAAGACATAAATATCCTCAAGCTCTTAATGCAGCTTTAGGATTTGTTTCTGACAAGTCCCTATGAAGTAGTCCAGACCAGAGATTCTTAATTCCAAGTCAAATTTCTTGAGTTCTGGGAACCCCTGACACAATGTGCAGAATTTGTGGGTTAGTGTGTGTGTGTGTGTGTGCATGTATGTGTCTGTGCTGTGTGTGTGTCCATTCTTTCCTTAGCGTACATCAGATTCTCAAAGGAGGCCATGACCCAAAAATGATTCCAAACCACTGGTTTGACTACTATGTCCAACCTCTGCTGGGGCCCCATTCCTCACCTCCACCCTCAGCCACCTCTGACCCCACCCACCCTCTGTGCACCATCCTCTCATCCCTTACCACGTAGCCCACACCCATCTCACGTAACCTGCTCCCACACCTGCCTGAGGATTCACCCACACACCACTCTGGTGCAACACACTCCTGGATTTGGCTGACACCATATACTAACTCAGCCCTGAAACCTGCAGTCAGTCCGCCCACGGCCAAATGGAATGTTTCTGTGGTTTGTTGGGAGGTTGGGTGGGCACCCCATGGAATTGGCGGAGACCCCTGCCTCTCATTTCTGCCCACCCGCCATGAAACTGGCTTGGCTTGAGTTAAGATGGGCAATTGGAAATGGTACTCCTGCAACCCTCACTGAAGGAGTCTCACTTGGATGTGAAGAGGGATAGGCTGGTGACTCTGTGGGGGAGGCGCCAGGCAGGGAGGGTCCGTGAATGAGAAGCGACTTCACCTCATTACTCTGTGTGTGCAGTTTGAGGGTGAGTATAATTCAGTGGTGCAATAAAAGGAAATGAAAGAGGATATTTTGAAGCAAATAACCCAACACTTTCATACCAGCTCCAGTGCTCCCACATTCTATCCAAACACCAAAAATCCAAAAAACAAATGCACATTTGAAAATCCCTCTGAAGGCCACCTTCTATCTTCACAAGCCTACTTTCAAAACATTTGAGAAGTTTATAGGCTTTTATTCTGCACTGATGCTTCTCAAGAACCTAGCCTAAAAAAAATGAAAATTATGAACAAAGAATTATTAATTGTAATGACAGTTGGTGTATTCATCACACACATGATGATTCCACATCATTGAATCCTGCCAAAACCGTACATGGCTAAAAACCATTGAATTTAGGCTTCAAATGGGTGGATTTATGTTATGTGAATTTTATCTCAACATAGTTGTTTTTAGAAATCTATGAGTTTAGAGCTCTTGTAAGGGTCCCCTTTGTGCAGAGGAGGAAACCAAGATTCCAATGACAATGATAAACTGAGGCAGAGCCTAGATTTGAACTCTGATCTTTCTGACCACCAAGTCACTTTCCTTAACTCTGATTCAGTATGTCCTGCAAAGGCCCACAGACTTTCCTCATGATAATCCTTATCTTTAATCATGAAAATGTAAAATGACGTAAATATCACAAGCTGGGGGACCAGCTAAATTGTGGTACATTCCCTACAGTGAAATATTAGGCATTACTAAAAAGTGTGATTATGAGGAATTTTTAGCAAAGAAAAAATTTTATGATAAAAGGTTTTTAAATAGGAGAGCTGGGCATGGTGGTTCATGCCTGTAATCCCAGCACTTTGGGAGGCCAAGGTGGGAGGATCTCTTGAGGCCAGGAGTTTGAAACCAGCCTGGGCAACATTGAGAGACCCCGTCTCTACAATAAAATTTTTAAAATTAGCTGAACATGTTGGTGCAAGCCTATAGTCTTAGCTACTCAGGAGGCTGAAACGGGTGGATCATTTGAGCCCACAAGTTTGAGGCTTCAGTGAGCTATGGTCATGCCATTGCACTCCAGCTTGAATGACAGAGCGAGACCCTGTCTCTGAAAATAAATAAATAAATAAATAAGTTTTAAAAAATTTGTGGCCGGGTGTGGTGGTTCACGCCTGTAATCCCAGCACTTTGGGAAGCTGAGGTGGGTGGATCACCTGAGGTCAGGAGTTCGAGACCAGCCTGGACAACATGGTGAAACCCTGTCTCTACTAAAAATCCAAAAATTTGCTGACTGTGGTGGCACGCACCTGTATTCCCCCAGCTACCTGGGAGACTGAGGAAGGAGGACTGCTTGAACCCGGGAGGTGGAGGTTGTAATGAGCCAAGATTGTGCCATTGTACTCCAGCCTGGGCGACAGAGTGAGATTCCGTTTCAAAAAAAAAATAAAATTATATGTATATATAATATATATTATATATATACATATTTACATATATATGCAGTCTGTACACTGTGTATATATATGCATATATAGTCTGTACAGTGACCCCCACTCTATTCCTTAGTTATAAATGCCCACATGTTCTTGTTGGAGTAGCAGGTGAGTACGGTCTCTGTCACTCACTGCAAAACCCCTTGCAGTGGTCCCTATACCTGTCGCCATGACCTTCATTTGGATAAAGTCTGTCTTACCCTCTTCAACAAAAGTGCCATGAATAATTTTTTCTTTAACATTAATATTTTTCAAGAAATTCAAGAGTCAGGTAAAAAGTGAAACTTGTCCTTCTTTGCCTTCCACATTTCCACAGTTTGGTGTGTATCCTTCCAGGCCTTTTTCTATGCAATAAGAATAGATGATACAACTTATTACTTTGTATTGCTTTGCTTTGTTTCAAAGCAGGACACCAGTGTATACCTACAGTTTTTTTGCTTGTTTGTTTGTTTTGTTTGTTTGTTTTTTGAGATGGAGTCTCATTCTGTTGCCCAGGCTAGAGTGCAATGGCACAATCTTGGCTCACTGCAACCTCCGCCTCCTGGGTTCGAGCAAGTCTCCTGCCTCAGTCTCCCGAGTAGCTGGGACTACAGGAGCCTGCCACCATGCGCGGCTAATTTTTGTATTTTTAGTAGAGACAGGGTTTCACCACATTGGCCAGGCTGGTCTTGAGTTCCTGACCTCAGGTGATCTGCCAGCCTTAGCCTCCCAAAGTGCTGGAATTACAGGCATGAGCCACCACACCCAGCCTATACCTACATTTAGTAGATAAATGTTCAGGTATGTAACAAACACATACAAAAAGAACTGGAAGGAAATGCATTACATGCTTTGGGGTCTTGGAAGCATAGATTTTACTTTCATAATCGGGGGCAAACAAACCAAGGTTTTCAGGCTGTTGACAATCCTAACCCTCCCCTCAAGAACTTGTGGGTTAATGGGGGCTTTACACCAGCTAGGAAAGGATAGAGGGTAGGGATGTAGGGTCTTGAGTTATCTCTGGAATCCAAGGAGTTTATGGGGAATTGCTAAGACAAAAACTTTAGACAAATTAAATTTAGCAGAGTTTAACTGAGGAAAGAACAATTCTAGAACCAGGGAGCCCTTAGAACCGAATAGGTATGGATAACTCTGGCCTGACCATGGTCAGGCAACATTTATGGACAACAATGAGGTACACAGGCAGTTGGGTTGGTTACAGCTCAGCTCTTGCCTTATTGGAACGTGGTCTGATCAGTGGGGTGCCTATGATTGACTGAAGCTTAGCTGCTGTGATTGGCTGAGACTCAGCTGTTTGTTACAATAGTAGACTCCTAAGTTAGGATTTCAGTCGGTTTGCCTACAAGGTAGGTTGCAGTTCATTTTTAGACTCAAGTACGGAGATGTCTGCAGGCCAAATTTAGTTTAATTTAACAGAGTGCTGGACTCTTACCTTTGGGTTTCTTTGAGGCCCCAGACAGGTGAATAAAATATATACATTAAGGCCAAATTGGCTGCATTCCACCTGAGTACATATGCACATAAATTCCTTAGGAATATCACTTTCTGATTCTTTTTTGCCCTAGTCATCCTTACCATGTGACCCACTCTGTCCTCCAACCAGAAAGTGCCCCTGAGGGGGATGGCGGGAATGTGCCAGAACCTGTCCTGGGCAAGAGAGCCAGAGGAATGGGAATTTTCTGCTGGTGCTCCTGTGGGGGACCCCTCTTATTCAGTCTTGCCCGGCTGGAGAGAAAGGCACATTTCAACACTCCTGCCCATCCCCCCCATCCCCCCAAACACCCACCTATTCCCAGAAGCTCAGTGAACTGAAACTCTTCTAATATTCTCAGGGAAGGATGGATTAATCTCTTCAGACTAAATTTTAACTAACAGCTATTGCAAAGGGATTTAAATCTTAAACAGGGACAGGACTAAGAAGTCTGGTGAATGCAGCCTTAATCCTGGAGTTTCAAGAGATGCAAAAGTGGAGGGGCTACTTTGAAGGGTAAACAGTACTTTCCTGGTGGACACACCCACTTCTGCCTGGCTGGACTGGGCATTTGGAGGGGAGTGGGCTGATGCTGCAGTGACAGTCTCCCATAGACCCTGGCAAAGCCATCAAACTTCAAGAACACTCATCGTTTTCCTGCCAAACTGCTCTTCCATAGTATCTCTTTATTTTATTTTTGTATTTATCTATCTATTTTTATGAGACAGGGTCTTTCTCTGTCACTCAGGCTGGAGTGCAGTGGCTCCATCATGGCTCCGAGACTCAAGTGATCCTCCCACCTCAGCCTCCCCACTGGCTAAGACTACAGGTGCATATCATCATGCCCAGCCAATTTTTGTAGAGACAGAGTTTTGCCATGTTGCCCAGGCTGGTCTCAAACTCCTGGGCTCAAGTGATCCTCCTGCTTTGGCCTCCCAAAGTGCTGGTATTATAGGTATGAGCCACTGCACCCAGCCCACAGTATCTCTTAGCCCAACCAAATTTCCCAGAATCACCAACAGCTCCCACATCCCCCCCCCCACTCCCCACCCCCAACCAAGTGCAACTGGCTTCCTCTCCGGTTGGCCACTCCCATTTACACTCTTGTCTGGGTGTCCCCAGCCTTTGTCCAGAGTTAAGCCAGCTGCTCCCTTGATTTTCCCCCAGGGACCTTTCCCACAGTGATCTCTGGGCTTTTAGACTTGGCACACACTAACCCAGAGGTCTTCAACCTAGGTCAGTAGTGAGAATTCAGTAGGTTCATAAATTCAGACACAAAAAATTACATCATTATTCACCAACCTCTAAATAAAATTTAGCATTTCCTCTCTCCCATTATGGATATAGTAAAAAAAAAAAAAAAAAAAAATACAATACAAAACAAAACATGGCAGTATTAGCAGTACCTGTGAGTTTGTCACCAGTGGAAATCAGACATGTGCTAGTCACCTGACAGTTCCTATTATTTTGAAGCAGGAAAATTTGCTTCCCAGAAAACCTAGCTGCTCTGATTGTTGCAGGCAAAAAAAAATGTGGAGGAATCCTCCTGAGTTTGGACTTTTCCTCCTGTGTTCCAGCCCCTACTCTTCCTCCCCTTAGGCCTTCTGTTCAGAAGACTCTGAGACTGGGATTTGGTGACATTTAACATCCCCCCACAGACACTAGCTTCTCTTTTTTTTTTTTTGAGACGGAGTCTGGCTCTGTCGCCCGGGCTGGAGTGCAGTGGCCGGATCTCAGCTCACTGCAAGCTCCGCCCCCCGAGTTTACGCCATTCTCCTGCCTCAGCCTCCCGAGTAGCTGGGACTACAGGCGCCCGCCGCCTCGCCCGGCTAGTTTTTAGGTTTTTTAGTAGAGATCGGGTTTCACCAGAAACCAGGGATGGTCTCATCTCCTGACCTCGTGGATCCGCCCGCTCCCGCCTCCCAAAGTGCTGGGATTACAGGCTTGAGCCATCACGGGCCTCGCCTTGAGCCACATCACCGCCAAGACACTCAGCTTCTATCCAAGAAAACCAAATGAAATTAAACGATATTGCACATGCAAGCTCTTACTTTTTTTTTTTTTTTTTTTTTTTTTTTTTTGAGACGGAGTCTCATGCCAGGTCACCTAGGCTGGAGTGCAGGGCGCTGGGATTCGCTCACTGTAAGCCCTCACCCCAGGTTCAGGCCATTCTTCTGCCTCAGCCTCCTCCGAAAGTAGCTGGGACTACAGGCGCCCGCCACCACGCCCGGCTAGTTTTTCGTATTTTTAGTAGAGACAGGGTTTCACCATGTTAGCCAGGATGGTCTCGATCTCCTGACCTCGTGATCCGCCCGCCTCGGCCTCCCAAAGTGCTGGGATTACAGGCTTGAGCCACCGCGCCCGGCCGCAAGCTCTACTTTTTGTTGTAGGAAGCACACCATTCTGGATGCTTGCCGAAGTCTTCCTGTTTGACTAGAGGATGACATGGAAACCCTGGATCCTAGTCCTGCCTGTTCCCAAGCCAGAGAGGAAACTCTTGGCCGAAAAAAGTCACTTTCTTCTTTAACCCAGTGTCTGAGGGGTTTTGTCCGCGGCTCGTCCTGCTACATTAGTGACGGGCCCTTTGTCAGCTCTGATGCCCACGAGAGCATAGAGTATAGCAGAAGTTCCCATGGATGATCAGAAAACACAATCAATCCCAAGAAGATCAAAACTCTACATGCCTAAGGTATGATCAGTCCCTGCATTGAGAAAGTGGAAGAGACACAGGTGACAGTGGAGAAAGACAATTAGGAAAAGACGGCACTGGTTGCAAGCACACTGGACATCGGTGTCATTGAGAGATTCATCTTTCAGTGAAGCGGGAGCTTGTCCTGATTAGCAGAATTGTGTCATTCTGTCAACACCTACACATTATGACCATCTAATCCTTAGGGTCTATCCTAATTTTGTCATTTGCCCAAATAATGTCCTTCAGAGGAGGGGTCTCTAACCCCAGGGCTGTGGACCGGTACCAGTCAATGGCCTGTTAGGAGCCAGGCTGCACAGCAGGAGGTGAGCGGTAGGTGAGCAAACATTACGACCTAAGTTCAGCCTCCGGTCAGATCATGGTGGAATTAGATTCTCATAGGAACTCGAACCCTACTTTGAACTGCACATGCAAGAGATCTAGGTTGCACGCTCCTTATGGGAATTTTTTTTTTTTTTTTTTTTGAGGTGGAGTCTCACTCTGTCGTCCAGGCTGGAGTACAATGGCGCAATCTCAGCTTACTGCAACCTCCGCCTCCCAGGTTCAAGCGATTCTCCTGCCTCAGCCTCCCAAGTAGCTGGGATGACAGGTATGCACCACCATGCTCAGCTAATTTTTGTATTATTAGTAGAGACAGGGTTTCACCATGTTGACTAGGCTGGTCTTGAACTCCCGACCTCAGGTGATCCACCCACCTTAGCCTCCCAAAGTGCTGAGATTACAGGCGTGAGTTACCATGCCCAGCCTGCTTAAGGGAATCTAGCTAATGCCTGATGATCTGAGGTGGAACAGTTTCATCCCGAAATCACCCCCCACCCCCAAATTGTCTTCTAAAAACCAGTCCCTGGTGCCAAAAAGGTTGGAGACCACTGCTTTAGAGCAAAAAGATCCCCTCAGTAACCATGTGCAGCATTTAGTGGTCATTTTTAAAAATCTCTTTCCATTTATGACAGTTTTTTAGTGTCTTTTTGAAGATTATTGGTGAGTTATTTTGTGACATATTCCCAATGGGGTTATCTGATGTTTCTTCAAGATTAGATTCAGATTATGCATCTTTGGCAGAAATATCACAGAAATAAAGCTGTGTGCTTCTCATTGCTTCCTACCAGGTGGCATACAGTTTTCTTCGTCCCATTACTGAAGATATTAACTTCAATCAGTTGATTATCAGGGTAGTGGATACCAGATTTCTTCACTGTAAAGTGACTCTTTTTATGTCTTTTGTTTTTGTTTTTGAGACAGTGTCTCGCACTGTCGCCCAGGCTGGAGTCCAGTGGCACGATCTCGGTACTGCAACCTCCGCCTCCCGGGTCCCGGTTCAAGCAATTCTCCTGCCTCAGCCTCTCAAGTTGCCGGGATTACAGGTGCCCACCACCACACCCGGCTAATTTTTTTTTTGCATTTTTAGTAGAGACTGGGTTTCACCACGTTGGCCAGGCTGGTCTCGAACTCCTCACCTTGTGATCCACCCTCCTCGGCCTCCCAAAGTGCTGGGATTACAGCCATGAGCCACTGTGCCTGGCCCTTTTTGTGTTTTTAATGAATGCATATTTGGGACTGAGGTATTTTCTTTGTTTAACTTTTTTTTGTTAGAAAAAATTCTGACTACAAAGACCTGGAAAAGAAAAGTTAAGGCATTTTGAAAACTATGTAATTATCCTAGTCCTCATCAAACTTTCTATTTAATTATTTATATTATTGGGTTTTGTTTGTTTGTTTGTTTTTTGAGACAGAGTCTCGCTCTGTCATCCAGGCTGGAGTGCAGTGGCGCAATCTCGGCTCACTGCAAGCTCCGCCTCCCGGGTTCATGCCATTCTCCTGCCTCAGCCTTCCTAGTAGCTGGGACTACAGACACCTGCTACCATGCCTGGCTAATTTTTTTGTATTTTTTTAGTAGAGATGGGGTTTCACCGTGTTAGCCAGGATGGTCTCGATCTCCTGACCTCATGATCTGTCTGCCTCAGCTTCCCAAAGTGCTGGGATTACAGATGTGAGCCACCGCACCCAGCCTTTTGTTTGTTTTTTGAGACAGAGACTTGCTGTGTCACCCAGCCTGGAGTGCAGCAACATGATCACTGCTCACTGTAGCCTTGACCTCCCAAGCTCAGGTGATCCTCCCACCTCAGCCTCCCAAGTAGCTGGGAGCACAGGTGCTTGCCACCATGCCCGGCTAAATTTTAAAACATTATTTGTAGAGACGAGGGTCTTCATATGTTGCGCAGGCTGGTCTTGAACTCCTGGGCTCAAGCAATCCACCCACCTTGTCCTCCCAAAGTGCTGGGATTGCAGATATGAGCCACCAGGCCCAGCAGTTGTTTATATTATTATGGGCTCATGGATGTCTATTTTATTCAATGAGTTATAATCCATTATTATCATGAGTTATTTTGATGCTCAAATCATTTCCATTGGCTGGTGGGAGCTCCTTCCAACCGGCTCCTGAATCCCTTTTACCTGTGCTATTGTCCTCTGATCGCTTTCTTGTTTTTTTGGCACAAAATTTGCTCCTGGTTCATCTTGTACTTTTCCTGTTCCAGCCCTGAAATCAACCATTGCTCAAAGGGATCCTGATTCCTTTTAGTGGAGGGTAGTGTTTAGAAGCCAACATCAGAGCATGAGTGTGCTCATTGTTATTGAACTGTTGCTGCTCCCAGGCTGACCTAGAGAATATATGTATGTATATGTTCAATAACACACACACGCAGACACACATTTATATCTCTATTTATTTCTGTATTTATTTGTGTATATTGAAAACTATAAGTACATTTCGTGCCTCCAATTCCAATCTAACACCATAGAACTCATTCTAGTTTTCTTCCTTTCTATATTTGTAACCCTCTTTTCTGACAGTGAGCAAGCTGGCAATACAGGGCTCTTTGAGGTGGAGGAGGCAGTGTTAAGAAAGGTCTCTCTGAGAAGGTGACATTTAAGCTGAGACTTGAAGAAGTGAAGGCATCAGTAAGGCAGATTCTGGGGGAAGAACATTCTGGGGAGAACACGATAGTAATCGCAATGGCCCTGCAAGAAGCATGCCAGTGTGTTGGAGGAACAGCAGGTGTCCTGTTGCTGAGCCAGTAGGCAAATAATGCCAGCCAGGTAAGAGGGATGGTTCAAGTAGCACCCTATTGTAAGCACTACAATAGTGACCAAGATAGGAAGCCATTGGTACATGCTGAATACAGAAGAGATACTGCTTTGTAAAGGATTGCTCTAACTGCAAATGTGGAAGCAGAGCCACCAGCCGGGAGACCTGCAGGAAACCAGGAAAGTGAGGAGGATGGTTGGGAAGGTGGTGAGAAATGCTCAGATTCAGGAATCGTATTTTAGGGGAAGCTAACAAGATGTGGCATGTGGGGTTTGAGAGGTAGGTGGTGGCACATGGTGCTATGTAAGTGTTTGTTAAATAAATAAGAAAAATTGTATGCAAAGCACTCAGCACAAAGTGTGCCATATAATAAATGAATCATTATCACTGTCCATTGATGAATGAAGATGAAAACCTTCCCTCAGTCCCATTGACCCAATTCTGGCCGCATGTTGGCATCCTGAAATGTCACCTCTTGAGCAGTGCTACCCCTTTTCTACCAGCGCTCCCTCATATCCCGTTTCCACCCTTCCCAGTGACTCAAAACTCCCACTTCTTCTGAGTCCTGTCCCTGCAGGGTGTGGGTTGGTATCTGATAAGCTAATTCACAATAAGGTATGGACTTCTTGCAAGATGCTAACCCCTCCCAGAAGGATTCACATTTTTAAAAGGTGGCAACTTATTTACTTACCTCTGGGAATGTGGTGGAATCTCTGACAGTATGGCAGGGTGGTGAAGGAGGTTACTTTGTTTTGGGCAGGCCTCAAATGACACTCTATGGACATCTGGGACCTCCTTGAGGGGGCCCAGCCCAGGGCCAGGCTGCATTCCTCTGTCTCCTGCCTCACGTTACAAACCCTGGCACTTACTGCTGCTATTTACTGCAAGAACTTGATCCTGATGTGGCTAAAAGATCATCATTCTAGATTCTCTCCCCATGGTGGGCAGGGCTTGGTGTAGCGGCCGTATCCTTTTGAGACCCCCCACCTGTGGGATGGCTCAGAAATGCATTGATCAGACTTAATCCACGAATGAAAATTTATGACCTGACGCCACGGTGCTGGGTACCTCAGATTGCGGGCAAAATTGGTGTCTGTGCAAGATTGGTTTAAGAAGCAAGGCCACAAAACCACAGTGAGATACCACTTCTAGCCCACTAGGATGGCTGTAATAAAAAAGATAGATAGTAACAAGTGTTAACAAGATGTGGAGAAATGAGAACCCTTATACATTCAGAGCTGGTAGGGATGCAAAATGGTGCCGCCACTTTGGAAAACAGCTTGGTAGTTCCTAGAAAGATTAAACACAGTTACCACATGAGCCAGAAACTTCACACCTAGGTGTATTATACCCAAGAGAAATTAAAACGTATGTCCCCCGGAAAACTTGTAATGCATGTTTATAGCAGGATTTTTCATAATAGCCAAAGCATGGAAACAACTCATATGCCCATCAACTAATGAATGGATACATAAAACCTGGTATAGCTGTCCAATAGAGTATTACATGGCAATAAAAAGGAAGGAAGTACTGATCCATGCTATGACATGGATGAACCTTGAAAATATTGTGCTAAGTGAAAGAAACCAGACACAAAAGGCCCACATGTTGTATGGTCCCATTTATACAGAATGGACAGAATAGGCAAATCCATAGAGACAGAATGTGGGTTATAGGTTGCTGGGGACTGGGCAGAAATGGGGACTGATTGTATTGGGTATAGAGTTTCTTTTTAAGGTGATGAATATGTTTTAAAACTGATTGCACAACTCTGTGAATATACTTTAAAAAACCCATTGAATTGTACACTTTGGTATGTGAATTATATCTCCATAAAAGTTATATATTCATAAAAATGAAAGCAAGTAAGAAGGGAAGAAAGGAAGGCACGGAGGGAGACAGACAGGGAGAAAAGGAAGAAGGAAGGAGGAAGAAAGGAAAGAATAAGAAGGAGGAAGGAGGGGCCAGTGTGGTGGCTCACACTTGTAATCTTAACACTTGGAGGCCGAGACAGGCAGATCACTTGAGGTCAGGAGTTCAAGACCAGCCTGGCCAACATAGTGAAACCTTGTCTCTACTAAACGTACAAAAATCAGCCAGGTGTTGTGGTATGCACCTGTAATCCCAGCTACTCGGGAGGATGAGGCATGAGAATTGGTTGAACCTGGGAGGTGGAAGTTGCGGTGAGATGAGATTGTGCCTTTGCACCCCAGCCTGGGTGACAGAGCCAGAGTCCACCAAAAAAAAAAAAGAGGGAAGAGGGAGGGAAGTGAGGGGAGGGAGGGAAGGATGAAGGAGGAAGAAAAGAAAGGAAGAGAGAAGAGGAAGAAAGGGAGGGAGGAAATGAGGGAAGAGGGGAAGAAAGAAGGAAGGAAAAAAGGGAAGGATAGAGAAAAGAAAGGAAGGAAGGGAGTGAGGGAGGAAAGAAAAGGAGGGAGGGAAGGAGGGAAGTAGAGAAGGATGGGAAGGAGGGAGGGAGGTTACGGTGAGCCGAGATCACGCCACTGCACTCCAGCCTGGACGACAGAGTGCAACTATGTCTCAAAAAAATAAAAATAAAGAGATACCAATAAATGATGGCCTTAATCACCATAGACACCAGAACTTGAGCTGTATGGTGAAGACACCTGGATGCACAAATGAGAAGAGTGCAAAGTACTCTGGGAACTTAAAGCAGGGGGAGACATTACAATGTTAGGACCTGGAAAAGAAGGATTTTCCTTAAAATTTTGTAGAAACGTGTATGAGTGTATACATAGATGCTTACATTCCAAACAGAAGAAGAGAGAAAAAAAAGTAAAAGCCTACAAAAATAATCACCTAGTCAGATGTGGTGGCATGTGCCTGTAGTCCCAGCTACCTGAGAGGCTGAGGTGGGAGGATGGCTTGAGGCCAGGAGTTTGAGGTTATAGTGTGCCATGATCATACTTGTGAAGAGCCTCTGCTCTTCAGCTTGGGCAACATGGGAAGACCCCATCTCTTAAAAAATAAGAATAATGGGACTGGGAGCAGTGGTTCACGCCTGTAATCTCAGCACTTTGGGAGGCCTAGGTGGGTGTTGAATTCCTGACGCCTGAGGTCAGGAATTCAAGACCAGTTTGGCCAACATGGTGAAACCCTGTCTCTACTAAAAATACAAAACATGAGCTGGGTGTGGTGGCGGGCACCTGTAATCCCAGCTACTCAGGAGGCTGAGGCAGGAGAATTGCTTGAACCTGGGAGGTGGAAGTTGCAGTGAGCCAAGATTGAGCCATTGCACTCCAGCCTGGGCAGCAAGAGCGAAATTCTGTCTCAAAAAAAAAAAAAAAAAAAAAAAAAAAAAAGAAGAATGACCAAAATTATGTTATCAGTGGTTATCTTGAGGAGGTTTAAGGAAATTTTAAAGTTTTCTTCCCTGAGCTTGTCTGTATCTTCCAATTTTCCACAATAAATATGTATTACATTTGAGTTTTTTAACATTCTTTGAAAGAAAGCCAGCAAATAAATTTGACAGGAAACAAAACTCAAAAGTAAGTCAAGAGAAATGAACCCCTTATCTGAGCACACAGGGGAATGGAGTGCCGAGAAAGTATGTTCTCCCCAATTCATAAATAACTAGTTGTGACAGAAACCAAAGAAGTAAAAACTGGGTTTTTACTAACTGTGTTGTAGGTTGCTAAGAGGTCTTCAGATCAGTTTATAGCAGTGGTTTTCAATAGGGGGTGATTTGTTTCCCTGGGGCACATTAGGCAATGAATGGAGACATTTTTTATTGTCACCAATGGGAAAGTGCTAGGTATCTAGTGGTGGAGGCCGTGATGTACTAAACATCCTGTAATGCACAGGACTTCTTCTGCAACAAAGAATTATATGATCCAAAATGTCAACAGTGCCACAGTTGAGAAATCATGATTTATAGGAAAAAAGCCAAAGGGAAAAAATCAGAATCTGAGGTGTCCACATTATAACTCTAATTATGTAAATACAAAGGCAAAGATATGGTTAAAACTAGGTGCAACCGATTCCCACCCACCAAATCCTGCTCCTTGACAGCAGAGATGCCTGCCCTGCTGTCATCCCCACCCACTGGGGGATAAGGAGTGATGAACAGTTACTTTTTTCTTTTTTTCTCTCCTCTGGAATAGGATTTCTGTCCCTACCATGGAACATTATGCAGCTTTCATAAAGAATAAAGTAAATCTATATGTGCTGACATTGAAAGATGTCCAGAATATATTAAGTGAAAAAAAGCAAATTGTCCAATGATATGTACAGCAAGATTCATTTTTGTAAAAGTAAACTGTACAAAGGGGTATGAATACTCACATGTAGATGTGTAGGGAAGCATCATTGCAGCGATCTATACTGGGGGGAAAATGGAAAACATGGCACTTTCACTTAATAGATTGAAGGCATTCATTTTTGTCTGCCCTCTCCCAAAGCCAAACCAAAATCAGAGTCAATGAACTAAAAATGTATAAACTCACAAAAGAAACAAAATGAGACAGGAAAATAGCAGATGAGAGTTTTAAACAAATTTTTGGAAGGTGGAAAGCAGGTGAGTTTGGTAGAGCTGAAAATGCCTGCAGAGGGAAATATCAACCAGCAGTCAGTGTACCTGTTAGCCTACAGTCTTTGCATGAAGAAGTGGCTTCCTTTTCTCTAGATGCTTGACGTCTGTCTCATGGGAAAGTGACATAATGAGTTGTTCCTCCCACCCTTTACTGCTATCTGCTGGAACATTATCATAGGTGGACAAAGCAAAAATGTTTACAAGGTGAATGGCACCCCTAAGATATGGTTCCACTGTGTGCTGCCCAACCTGCATGCCTGTACAAGGGGTCTCCCCAGAAGAAATAGAAAGATCTATGGACTAAAACCCCAAATGCCAGAAATTTAGTCAGAATGATGTGTTGGAGGTTGTTATGATTTGAATGTATCCCCCAAAGACCTTGTGTTGGAAACTTAATCCCCAGTGCAACAGTGTTGGGAGGTGGGATCTAATCTGAGGTAATTAGGTTATGAGGACTCTCTGCTCTTATGAATGGATTAATGCTATTGTCACAGGGGTGGGTTCATCACTACAAATTGACCTTGTTGTAAAATCCAGTTTGGCCCCCTCTTCTCCCATACTGTCTTGCCTTTCCACCTTCTGTCATGGATGTGGTGCCCAAAGGCCCTCACTAAATGCTTGCACCATGCTCTTGGACTCCCCAGCCTCCAGAACTGTGAGCCAAATACATTTATTTTCTTTATAAATTACCCAGTCTATAGTATTCTGCTATTGCAATACAAAATGGACTAAGATGGAGGTGGAATGGGCTTGAAAACAGAAGTATGACTAGGAACCCCATGTAAGAGGTAGTGAGACCACTGTGGAGATTGTGTTTTCCAGAGATAGCCACTACAAATATCTCCCATTCCACATGCTATTCCACAATATGACTGACATTCCTCCTCTTGAGAGATATAGTCTAGGTCCCCTCTGTTTTAATTGAGGCAGGCTCAATTCAAGTGACTCGTTTATAACAATAGAATTCAGTGGAAGTGGTGGTACATAATTTCCAAGGCTGGAACTCGCATGCTTAAACTATAAACCTCTATGTGAACAGTTTGACTGCCCTGACACTGCCATATTGTAAGGAAGCTTAAAATAGCTCATATGGAGAGACCACATGGAGAAGACCTGAGACTTCAGAGAAAGAGAGGTAGGTGCTTTGCCAGCTGCATGCTAATCCAGCTTCAATCATTGTTTGGCTGCAACAGCATGAGAGATCCCAAACTAGAACCACCCAGCTGAGCCCTTCCCAAATTCTTCAGCCACAGAAAGTATGAGAGACAGTACAACCAGTGTTTTTGTTTTAATTAGTTTGGGGTGATTTTTTGCATAGCAATTATAACTGGAATAACCACCTGGATCTCCTTTCAAATCTGGGGTGGCCGGGCAACTACCCCTTCCTGACCTTGCCAGAAATTTGTTCTACAGAAAAATGAGACTTAAGGACACTAGAGGCCGGGTGCAGTGGCTGACGCCTATAATCCCAACACTTTGGGAAGCCAAGGTGGGTGGATCACTTGAGGTCAGGAGTTTGAGACCAGCCTGGTCAACATGGTGAAACCCTGTCTCTACTAAAAATACAAAAAATTAGCCAGGCCTGGTGGCAGGCACCTGTGATCCCAGCTACTTAGGAGGCTGAGGCAACAGAATCACTTGAACCTGGGAGGTGGAGATTGCAGTGAACCGAGATGGCGCCATTGTACTCCAGCCTGGGCAACAAGAGCAAAACGTCATCTCAAAGAGAAAAAAAAAAAAAAGAAAGAAAAGAAACCACTAGACATGGTAGAAGGGAGGGAGAGAGACACTATACTAAAAAAGGGAATGATATGTGAAAGTCTGTGTGAACCCTAGCCCTTCCTTGACTCTAAGGATGCTACCAGCCAGGCACATATCCTTCCTCAGCAGGAGACTGGAGATTATCCCTAGGGAAGACTCAGAAAATTCGCCTAGATATTATGGACTAAGCTAAGTTCTCCACATAGAAGCAGGAGTGTGCCTTTTTAAAAAGTTAGATCTCACTATAATTCATATCCTTACAGAAATAATGAGATATTGCATCATAAGACAAGAATAAGATTTTACTTTAAAAAAGGAGAGGCAGCCATTCTTACACTGCTATAAAGAAATACCTGATATGGGTAATTTATAAAGAAAAAAGGTTTAATTGGCTCACAGTTCTGCAGGTTATACTGGTAGCATAGGGGCTTTTGCTTCTGGAAAGGCCTCGGGAAGATTACAATCATGGTGGTAGGCGAAGGGAAAGCAGGGACATATTTCATGGCCAGAGCAAGGAGCAAGAGAGAGATGGGGGAGATGCTACACACTTTAAACAACCAGATCACATGAGAACTCACTCACTATACAATACCAAGCGGGGAAATCAGCCCACATGATAAAATCACTTCCCTCCAGGCCCCACCTCCAACACTGGGGATTACAATTCAACATGAGATTTGGGTGGGGACACACATCCAAACCATATCAGAGTATCTTGGTTTGGGTTTCCCCAGCAGCAGACTCTGAGACAGTGAAAAGTAAAGTTTGGCAGGTATTCCCAGAAAACACAAGTTGAGGATTGGGGAAGTGAGATAGAGAAGTGAGGGAAGCCAGTGAAGGGTGTGCTATCCAGCCAGTTAGCGTTGTGGACATTCAGAGCTTAATCTTACTAGGAAACTCCAAGAGATGGTATAGAACTTGCTGCAGAGACATCCCAATCAAAGCGCAAGAATCTACCAACTGCTTCTAAGGGAATTGACCTTACTTTCTTCCAGCTTGTCTTGTACTCAGGCTGAGGATGCTACTTGGAAGAAAACAGCCCTTGGGCACACAGTCATAGATATTTACAGAAAATAGCCTTGGGCAGCATGCAGGAGCCAATGCCAAGGATTTGTGGATAGGGCACCAACAATGTCTGCTACAAGAAGGAATCAGAAGACAAGAAAGAGTTCTTGCAAATGAAAAATGTGAAAGTAGAAATAAAACATTCCATGGGACGTTGAGGCAGGAAAAGTTAAAGAAATCCTTCAAAAGTAGGATAAGAAGAGAGATAGAAAGAGATAAAAATAGAAAAGAAAAATATCCAAGAGGTCCAACATACAACTAATAGAAATTTCAGTAAAAGGAAATAGAGGGTACAGAAAATTGTTATAAGACTAATTCGTAATTTTTTTTCTCACACCTGTAATCCCAGCATTTTGGGAGGCTAAAACAGGCAGATGGGTTGAGCCCAGGAGTTCAAGACCAGCCTGGGCAACATGGCAAAAACCCATTTTTACTAAACATAATAAAAATTAGCCAGGCATGGTAGCACACATCTACCATCTGTAGTCCCAGCTACTCAGGAGGCTGATATAGTAGGATCATCTGAGCCCAGGAGGTGGAGGTTTCAGTGAGCCGTGATTGTGCCACTGCACTCCAGCCTGGGTGACAGAGTGAGACCCTGTCTAAAAAAAAATTTTCAAGAACATGACTCTCAGGTTGAAAGGAGCTATCAAATGCCCAGAAAAATAAATAAAATAGAGTCACATCATCACAAAATTTCAGACTACACAAATTAAAGAGAACAGCCCAAGAACTTCTATAAAGACGATATAGGCTTTATACACAAGATCAGGAATGAGAATGGCATTGGACTTTTCCAAATACACAATGGGAGCCCAAATGTAATGGTTTCAAAAATTATTAGAAAAAATAATTTCCAACTCTAGAATTTCCAACTCTAGAATTCTAGAATTTCAAGCCAAAGTCCCAGTCCATCAAGTTTGAGGGTAGCATAAAAACATTTTCAGACATACAAGGTCTCAAAAAATATACTCCCATGCACCCTTTCTCAGAAAGCTACTAGAGGATCTGCTCTACCAAAAAGAAGAGAGTATCAAGAAAGAGAAAGACAAGAGATCCAGGAAATACAGAAAGCAACACAGAAGAAAGAGAGAGAGCTGTGGGTGGGCCACACAGACAGAAGGAGTTTTCTGTAGTGGAGTAGGATGGCCCCAGAGCATCCTTGTGGGAAATGGAATTTCTAAATGATGTTGTGCTTGACAGTGTAGACAATAGCATCCAGAGGGGTTTTACACTTCTGTAGGAGAGTTTTAAAAGAATTCATGATAGAAACATAGAAATCTAAGCAGGTGTAAAAAAATATTTCCCAGAGGAAATATTAAACAAAGAAAACAACGTAATCATACGTGGCTTAGCAACAGTGGTTCCTGCCCTTGGCTGAACCCTGGAATCCCTTGGGGAGTGTCAAAGCATCCTGATACCTGGACCCCACTCCCAGATAGCCGAGTTGACTAGATCTAGTGTGTGGGCTGGGCTCTGAGATTATTTAAAACTCCCTGTGTGGTTCAATGTGCAGTTAAAGTAGAGAACCACTGTTTGGCAGGAAAAAGTAGTCCTATGGTTACAATAATGTAAACAGAGGATACTGATTTAACTGGAAAACTATCATATGGGAATAATTGAGAGAGGGGAGACAAGTTGGTGGGGTGGTGAGTGTAAAGCATTAAATCCACTTCCACCACAGTAGGAAGGCAGTCAATCATGTCTAAGGTTGAGAAATCAAGAAATCATATATTAGCATCTTATTTGTAAATATGGAGGTAAGTACCTGAAGAAAGAGCTGAAAGTGACAAGTCATTTTTCTTTTGCCTTTTTTTTTTTTTTTTTGGCGGGGGGATAGGGTCTGGCTCTGTCCCCCAGGCTGGAGTGCGGTGACGCAATCTGGGCTCACTGCAGCTTCCACTTTCTGAATTCAAGTGAGTCTCCTGCCTCAGCTTCCGGAATAATTGGGACTACAGGTGCCCGCCCCCACATCCCCACACCTCCATGTCTGGCTAATTTTTTTTTTTTTTTGTATTTTTAGTACAGGTGGGGTTTCACCATGTTGCCCAGACTGGTCTGGAACTCCTGGCCTCAGGTGATCCACCTGCCTTGGCCTTCCAAAGTGCTGGAATTACAGGCTTAAGCCACCGTGCCTGGCCTGAAAGTGGCAAGTCGTTTTCTTACAAGAGCAGGACTCAGAAGTCGATATAATTGGGGGTTGATTACTGATTTTTTTCTATAAGCCTTGTATTATTTGACTTATTAATACCATGAACGTGAATGAATTTGGTCAAAGTTGAAAAACATTTTTATTAAAGATGTAAGAAAAATTGGAAACAACCTAAATATTTATCAATAAGAAAAGGATAAATAAATGTTGATATATTCATGCAAAACAATACCATCGTCATGCTTAGAACAAGGTAGCTATGTACGTCCAACATTGAAGAGATCCTTAGACTCAGTGTGACTAGGACTGGCAAATAATAGGTGTGATATAAGTCAGCATTTATATAAAACACATGTACACAAAATACAGCTTTCTATTTCCCATGGACCTAGACATATGTACAAATAAAAGCACATAGAGAACGGTGGAGAGGAGAAAACCCACGGGCTGTGGCAAGAGTGGATTCAGGTGGTGGGTAAAGGTCAAAGCGAATTTTGCTCTGCTTCATTTTTTTTTCCTCAAAAAAGAAAGATGTCTGTATTAGTTGCAAAAATAAATGTTAATTTTAAAAATTGAATATGCATTAGACAAAATCTGGAATGTTTCCATACTGAGCTATTAATAATGGTTTCTTTGGGGGCGTGGACGGGGATGGCGGGCAGGGAGCGGAAATTTTCTCTTTTTACCCTGTGTTATTCAGTAATCATTGTTTTTGTTTTACAAAGGTGATCGTTGGGAAGACTTTTGAGTAGAATGGGGTTCTGGGGTCCTGGTAGTTCTGGCCTGGTCCGTTTGTGTCTTCTGCTTCTGATTCCAGAGAAGGGAGGAGGGCCAGGGTTGGCAGGGGCCGGCTTGGCAAGGGGAGGCCTCAGCTCCAGGGGGATCTGGTAGAACCTGCTGTGATGTCAGAAGGGCATGTTGACAGGGTGACTCACTTTCCAGGAGGGTGGATATGGCTCCTCTCCTCCCTTCACAGGAGCTGCCTGTGGAGCTGTCGCCTGCGGGGTACCCTGTTTCAGCAATCCTAGAGGAGGAGTCCCTTCCAGATCAATAGAAAACAGGGACATTTCAATCCAGGCCTTTGCACAGAGTTCTCTTGCAGCCAGCCTGGGGAAGTTGTGCAAGGTTCATTGATTAGAGCAAAGGGTGAGAGGAAGGGATGGCAGAGAATGGTGGAAGAGTCTTGAAAATGAGGCTCCGGGGTCCCCTAGGCCTAAGTGTGTATGGGAGGGAGGGAAAGGTTTTAGTGATCCCTTGAGCTTCTTTAGGGACCTTATATTTTCCAGGAGCTCCTAATTCTAACCATTTTTAAAATCTGCTCCCCAGGACGACTTGTGAAGTAGATGGAACTGGTGTAAATATCCCCATTTTCCAGATGAGAAGACTGAGGCCCAGACAGATGATTAGATCATTCATCAGAGGCTTGAGTTAGTAGCTGAGTCTCGTGTCCTCTCAGCCCAACCCACAGCCTCTGTTTGCTTTTTTTTTTTTTTTTTGAGACAGAGTATCACTCTGTCGCCCAGGCTGGAGTGCTGTGGTGTGATCTCGGCTCACTGCAACTTCCGCATCCTGGATTCAAGCGATTCTCCTGCCTCAGCCTCCCGCATAGCTGAAATTACAGGTGTGTGCCAACACACCCAGATAATTTTTGTATTTTCAGTAGGGATAGGGTTTTGCCATGTTGGCCAGGCTGGTCTTGAACTCATGACCTCAAGTGATTCTCCCACCTTGGCCTCCCAAAGTGCTGGGATTACAGATGTGAGCCACTGCACCCAACCTCTCTTTGCCTTTTTATCAACCACAGTGTCCCTCCTGAGGGAAAACAGAGAGACACAACTTCCTCCAAGACAACAGCCTCCCTCCTTGAGATCCACTATTAACTCAGCAGCGAGTGCCAGACTGGCAGGGACAGAGACATGCTCAGTCCATGTTGACCTCTCAGATAGTTGCTGGTCCTCCAAGTCACTCCTTCCCAGTGAATCCACCCAGCATTCGCTGCAGGGTGGTACCATATCCAGTGCCTTCCGTACATGATCTCATTTCAATCTTGAAACAAGCCTGTAGTGTAGGTGATATTATTATTATCACCCATGGTGAGGCTGGCCTCTTGGGCCATTTGTAAACCTGTTTTTACATTTCTCCATTTTGCTCTTTTTTTTTTTGAGACTGAGCTTCGCTTTTGTTGCCCAGGCTGGAGTGCAATGGTGCGATCTCAGGTCACTGCAACCTCCGCCTCCTGAGTTCAAGTGATTCTCTTGCCTCAGCCTCCTGAGTAGCTGGGATTACAGGTGCATGCCATCACGTCCAGCTAATTTTTGTTTTAGCACAGACGGGGTTTCACCATGTTGGCCAGGCTGGTCTCGATCTCCTGACCTCAGGTGATCCACCCGCCTTGGCCTCCCAAAGTGCTGGGATTACAGGCTGAGCCACCGTGCCCAGCCCATTTTGCTTTTCAATATCCAGGAGTAAAACAACAACAATGACCAGGTCTTTCTTGATTTCTATTTGGCTCTGTTCATTCAGCACCTGCTTATTGGGCACTTGGTCTGTGCTGCTCTCTCCTCAGCATGGGGATAATACAGGGGACAAAACAGATGGCATCCCTGCCTTCAAGGAGCTTTTGGCCTCCTGCAGGTTGGGGTGAGACTGAGAGACCGTGAAAGTGTGTTATCACTTTTGATCTTCATAACATACCGTAGAGGAGCGGATGGGAGGTATAGGTGGTCTTCTGTAAGGTCATGCAGAAAGTGGCTAGCAGAGGACTAGAGTCTTCCATAGCCACAATGGAAACAAGAGGAATCACAAATGAGAAGGAAGGGGACACCTGAGAGTGTCACAAAGTCCTGAGGTTTTAACACACGGTGACCAGTGAACTCTAGATACCAGCATCCTTCCCCATGGCCATCATTTTATCTCATTCTGTTCACAACCATATGGGGTAAGCAGGCAATGCTTCTTCATTTAACAGAGGCTCAGGAAAGCTTGCTTAGGTCACACAGCTAGCGGGAAATACAAGAGAGAGGGAGATAGAAGAGACAGGGAACTCCAAACCCAGTTCCCTTCCTCGTTCCATCATTTGGTGAAGCTCAGAGGAAGGAGGATGAAACCAAGATTAAAAGGGGGCTCTGAGCTGGGCTTGGTGGCTCACGCCTGTAATCTCAGCACTTTGGGAGGCCAAGGTGGGCAGATCACTTGAGGCCAGGAGTTCAAGACCAGCCTGGCCAACATGGTGAAACCTCATCTCTACTAAAAATACAAAAATCAGCTGAGTGTGGTGGCTCGTGCCTATAATTTCAGTTACTTGGGAGGCTGAGGCAGAAGAATCCCTTGAATCTGGGAGGCAGAAGTTGCAGTGAGCTAAGATTGCACCACTGCACTCCAGCCTGGGTGGCAGAGTGTGACTCTGCCTCAAAAAAAAAAAAAAAAAAAAAAAGAGGCCGGGCACGGTGGCTCATGCCTGTAATCTCAGCACTTTGGGAGGCTGAGGTGGGTGGATCATGAGGTCAGGAGTTCAAGACCAGCCTGGTCAACATGGTGAAACTCTGTATCTACTAAAAAGAAATCCAGAAATCAGCTGGGCGTGTTGGCGCATGCCTGTAGTTCCAGCTACTCGGGAGGCTGAGGCAGGAGAATTGCTTGAACCCGGGAGGCAGAGGTTGCAGTGAGCCAAGATTGCACCACTGCACACCAGCCTGGGCACAGAGTGAGACTCTGTTTCAAAAAAAAAAAAAAAAAAGAAGGACTCTGGCTTTCCAGACTGACCCACAACATGGTCTGATGCTTGGAGGTTTACAAAGCACTTTGATGTTCCCTTTCTGGTAGCACTGTTCTGTCTCTTCTTTTGTGGTCCATTAGGGCAGACCTTACCTGTGCTCCAGAAGTGAGCATGTGTATTAGCAGGACATAGGTGGCACATTCAACTCTGTCACTGAGGAGGGTGTTATAAAGGGTCTCTTTACTAAGGTGAAGGCAGGATCTAGGGAGACAGACAAGAGTTGGTGCACTGTCTTGGGTCCTGCAATAACAGCAGGAAGCCATCATCTCCCATATCTGAGGGGCAAGGAGGGAGGGATTACTGGACCCATGATGAATGGTGCTGCATGAAGAAGGCACCTTGGCAGGAGCTGCAACCTTCAGTGGACACACGCAGCCAGTGCATGGAGACATGGGAGGGAAGTAGCTGAAAATGCACTATGACCTTACTCTCTTCCTGCCCTCCAGTCTCCTTCCTGTGCCTTCCATTTGCTGAACCCAACCTAAACCCGGAAGGCAGGGGAGCTTGTTTTTGTCATCTCTAAGGGTCACCCTCCCAAGGCACAGAGCAAGGTGGAAAGGGTGGAGAGTGGCTGTGGAGAGGCAAACAGAAGTGATTCAGCACAGCACATGACCTGGGATTGGTTCAGAGATGGCACGTGACCCAAGCAGACCAATAAGCATCAGCCCTGGGACAGTTGCAGACGGTCTGGGAAAAAGCCACTCTCTCATTTTTCAGGTTGCACAGCTGGTGGGATATGAGCCCGTGGCCATCGAACATCTTGCTGCCACACAACCTGCCTCAAGGTGAAGCCAACACAGAGGTAAACTGAGTCTAGAAGAGAGAAGAGAGTTGGTAACTTGGTAACATCATTAATTGTGTCTCTGGATCCAGCATGCCTGAAGGTGGAGGAAGATCCAATAGATCCTTGTTTTGTTTAACTTGACAGGCATTAGAATTCTGTCATTTGCACCAGAAAGTGTCCTGACTGACACAGATGCCTGATGCACAGACACATGCCGCTGCTTGACTAACGTCAGGTCAGCATGGAGGTCTTGCAGGCCTGGGCTATGAGAGATACTTGTGAACAGCAATCCCTGCGGGTAGTGGGGGTTCTCAGGAATCATTTTAAGCGATGAATCTAAGAATGAGTAGATGTCTCCAAAGGCCACAGCCTATATGTGAAGTCATGACAACCGCCAACATCGTATCTACAGCTCTCACGTGCCAGCGGCTGCATCGAATAGTGTCACCCTCTGCAAGATCCTCCGGAGGCACCACATCCCCATTTTACAGATGAGGAGGCTGATCCATAGAGATGTGAAGTCACTTGCCAGGGCCAAGATTTGAAATCAGATGTCTTGGCCCTTCTTTAACCACCTTCCCCACCTGACTCCCTGCAAACTTCCCCAAGCAAAACAAAGTGAAATCCCAATACACCAGGTCAGACATGATGGCTCATGTCCATAATCCCAGTGACTGAAGGGCTGAGGTGGAGGTTCCCTTGAGGCCCGGAGGCCAGGAGGTTCCCTTGAGACCAGCCTGGGCAACATAGCAAGACTCCATCTCTGCAAAATGAAAATTAAAAAATTAGCTGGGTGTGGTGGCACACGCCTACAGTTCCAGCTACTCAGGAGGCTCCAGTGGAAGAATTGCTTGAGCCCAACAGTCCGAGGTTGCAGTGAGCTATGATTGTGCCACTGCACTCCAGCTGGGGTGACACAGTGAGATCCTGTCTCAAAAAATACATTTAATTTAATTTAATTTAGTTTAAAATCCCAATATACCAATATATAAAACAGATACCTTTTTAAAGCTGACCTGGGTTTGGATGTCAAAGTCAGGGTTCAGAGAACTCAAGCAGAGCTCCCTGAGGTTGACCGTGACACTGTGGAATTCCCTATACCTCCCCATTTGAGTGTTACTAGGATAGGCCCACCATGGAATGTGATGAGGAGGAAGAGAGGTTATTCGAATCCACATTCAAGAAGAACCTCAAACATAGACTTTTGCTTTAACTATCTTATGGGGGAATACAATTATACTTGCATCACTTTTTGTGGGGGGTGGTTAAAAACCATTGGTTTTATAAAATGTAAACACTTGAAATATACTGCAATATGTATAATTCTTAATTTGAGCATTCTTCCTCATCTTCCTTCTCCTCCTCCTCTTCCTTCTTCTCCCCCTCGTCCTCCTCCTCTTCTTCCTCCTCCTCCTCCTCCTCATGCTTCTTCCTTTTTTAAAAGTTGAAGTGTAAATTCTCTGCCAAAAGGAACCAGGAATGTTTGGAGAAATGGCTGATTCCAGATTTGGATAAGGGAAATAAATACAGATGCACATCTAGCTTGCCAAAAGTAAGTGAGTACACAAAAAATGATGGGAACATGTCAAAAGGACACCAGAGCCAGCTGGAAGGGGCTCCTATTGGCCAAATTTGGCACAATTTGAGCATCAAATGGAATAATGGTAGTAAGAGATTACAGCTCATAGCATAAATTGTTTTATTGGTACTGATAAAAATAAGTGTAGAATCCTGACTAAGAAATGTAAAAAGAATGATGGAATTAGAAAAATCACCATTTGACAGCTGTCATAGTAACAATGTATTTAGGTAAGCATCACCAATGAATGCTGAAACAGGTGGGTGAAAGTATGATGAGAAACAGGATATTTACATCGACTTAAAGTGTCTTCCCACAAGATATTGATAAATTACAAAGGAAAAACAGTAATTTTACAGTAGAGAAATCTGGCAGGCACCATCTAACCAAGTGATCAAAGTGAAAATCACCACCTAGGTATCAAATGTCTCCTGATGCACTGCACTGAGAATGATGCTTCAGTTGGTGGTATTCCTGCCCACAATGCAGAACCGGACTCAGATCACGAGGAAGCATCAGACAAGCCCAAATTGAGAAGCACTGTACAAAAATAACTGACCTTTACTCTTCAGAAATGTCAAGGTCGCAAGACAAAGACCAATGAACTGCACCAGATCAAAGAACACTAAAAAGACATGACCATGAAACAAAATCCTGGAACAGAAAAATCCATTCACTTATTGTACTCTAAAGGATATTAGTAGGACAATTGACAATTTTTTTTTTTTTTTTTTTTTTTTTTTTTGAGATGGAGTTTTGTGCTCTCATTGCCCAGGCTGGAATCCAATGGAACGATCGATCTCAGCTCACTGCAACCTCCGCCTCCCAGGTTCAAGTGATTCTCCTGCCTCAGCCTCCTGAGTAGCTGGGATTACAGGCATGTGCCACCACACCTGGTTATTTATTACTATTTTTTTTTGTATTTTTAGTAGAGATGCAGTTTCACCATGTTGGCCAGGCTGGTCTCAAACTCCTGACCTCAGGTGATCCACCTGCTTCGGTCTCCCAAAGTGTTGAGATTATAGGCGTGAGCCACCGTGCTCAGCCGACAAAATTTAAATAAGTTATCTCATTAGATAACGCTATTATATCAATGTTAATATCTTGGTTTTTATAATCTTTTAAGAAAATGTCCTCATTTCTAGGAAATATACACCAAAGTATTTAGGAATAAAGAGCCATTAGATTTGTAAGTTACTCTTCCATGTTTCAGAAAAAAACAGAGAGAGAAGCAGAGAAAGAACGATAAAACAAAGGTAGTGAAATGTTAACATTTGGGGAATTTGGAGAATCTGGGTAAAGGGCAATTCTTTATTCTATTTTGCAACTGAAACTATTTCAACATAAAAAGTTAAAAATAATGCAGTGTTAAAAATATATTTCATACATTGGGATTATTAATGTGATCCCCAAAGGGGCAATTTATGACTAGAGGCAAAAGTCTAGATTATCATAGGCAAGTTCATTATACAAATTATTTTATCAGATAAAATGAGCTAATTGTTAATCTGTTAAAGCTGAAGGTTATGACTTGTTTTCAGGCTATTACTAGTAAAAACAAATAAGTATACAAATGAAAAAAATTGAAGTGTAGCATACATGTGGTAAAGTACAATTCTGTGTTATGTGTGTGCGTGTATATATGTTTGCATACACACACACACACACACTATTTCACTGATGCTTATTCATTATTTAATCCTCTCAGGAACCTGGTCAGGTGGGCATCATTATTTTTATTTTACAAGAATGAAGGAAACTGAAGAAAGTTCCACACTAGCAAGGGACAGAACCCAGATTTGAACCATTGTCCTTGGAATTCCAAAGCCGGTGTTTTAAAGCACTCTGCTACACTAATTACTGATGCTATTGTCATCAACAAATATTGACTGGGTACCAGTTACTCCACATCCCTGTGCCCCAGTTTTTTGATCTGTAAAATGGGATCACAACAATACGTGCTTAATAAGTTAAGACATGCTAACCGCTCAGAACAGTGCCTACATATAGTAAATGCTCACATGTGGGTTATTATTATAACCTACTGTGCATAAGGCACAGGGAATACCACGAGGTCTAAGATGCCATTCTCCACTCCTGGGGCTACTGTCTATCCAGGAAGCCATCCCAGGCAATTCACACTGAGGACTGGCCTGTGGATCTCTGATCCACAGAACCAAACAGAGGGATGCCTTGGAGGGAGCAGCCTTGGCCAGCAGGACAGAAGGCGGCCTCCCCATATTGCTCCTTGGTCTAGGAGGAGCTACTGCACTTATTTGGCAGCCATCCTTCTGGTGACTCCCCAGGCAATCTAGAGCTTATCTAGGCCCTCCGCCCTCCCCCTGGGTCTGCCACCACCAGTGGAATGGTCTTAGTGAATGAGACTTGGCCTTCTGCCTGGAGATCTCCCCACTGGCCCTGGTGGTCCGTGCCAGGATCAGTGAGCATCTAACCAGAAAGAGAGAAACTATTCTAAAAGCATTTAAAACTGGCGGTGATTGTAGGAAATTGGATACCTAGGTGATAGATGAGTGGGGAAACCAAACAGGCACGACAGTAGGAAGCCACTGCTGCCTTCCCCTCTCCCGCTCTCCTGCCCCTGGCTGCAGGAGCAAGGAGACAGGGGATGCTACTGCACTGCATGGAAGAGACGCAGTCACAGTCTGTAAGCTTCTTCCATTCTCCTGCCTGCTGGGCTGTAGGTAGCACCATCCAGCTGATCCAGGGGCCTGGGAAACCCAGCCTGAAGGGCTCAGCGCCAGCCTTTACCCCTGATCAACCCACCCACCCACACGCTACCACAACACTCACAGACACAGGGGAGGAGAAGGGTGAGGAATAGATCTCAGGGCACATGAGGCCAGCACCAGCCTCTGGCCTTTCCACCTGAGCATTCCAATTACCCACCCTGGCCTGGGCCTGGCACAGATTTGAGTTCCATAAATGGGTTGAACAGATGATTGACTATTGGGGAAAGAGGGCACAGTGCCTCATGTCACTGATTTTTTTTTTTTTTTTTAAGTGAGTGCCTGGTATAATCACCCTGGACAACTATTTGGCAGTAACTACTAAAGTGGAACATTTTATGACCTAGCAATTCTACTCCTAAGTGTATACCTAGCAGAGATGTGTCTGTGTGCTCACTGAAAGACATACACACACACACACACTGGAGTGATCATAGCAGTGCTTACTGCAATAGCCCCAAACTGGGAACTCCCCAGATACTCATCAACAGGCAACAGTGGAACGGATAAACACTGGAATACTGTACAGCAACGAGCATGAACGATCTATAATTAACCTTCATCAAAGTGGATGACTCTCATTAACATGATGTTGAATGAAAGAAGCCAGTCACAAAGGAGAATGTACTGCGTGATTCCATGTATCATAAATAGAAAGGCAGACAACACTAATGTCCGCTTCAGAAGTAAGGGTAGTGGTCACCCTTGTGGGTGGCAGTGACAGGGAAGGAGTATTTGAGGGGCTTCTGAGGCACTGGCAATGTTCTGTTTCTTCAACCACGTGCAGGTTACACAGTGCGCTCAGTTTTTGAAATTATGTCAAGTTGTACTTATAATTTACATGCAGCTTCTTGTACGTATTTCTTTTCTTTTTTCTTTGTGTTTTTGTTTGTTTGTTTGTTGTTGTTGTTGTTGCTGTTGTTGTTGAGATGGAGTCTCACTCTGTCGCCCAGGCTGGAGTGCAGTGGTGTGATCTCGGCTCACTGCAACCTCTGCCTCCTAGGTTCAAGTGATTCTTGTGCCTCAGCCTCCCAAGTAGCTGGGACTACAGGTGCATGCCACCATGCCCAGCTAATTTTTGTATTTTTAGAGACGGGGTTTTACCATGTTGGCTAGGCTGGTCTCGAACTCCTGACCTCAAATGATCTGCCCCCCTTAGCCTCCCAAAGTGTTGGGATTACAGGTGTGAACCACCATGCCTAGCCTGTAATTCTTTAATAAAAAATGAATACCCTAGTGGAAGGACTGTTTTCTTTTCCCACTTCCTGCTTTCTCTTCCCACTTCGTGCTTTCTCTAGTGAGCCTCCCTGGAAACCTGATGAAGAAGGCTGGGTTCAGAGATGAGAAGGAAATGAACCCAAAGGACTGGGCTCTTTTTGGGTGCCAAGCCCTGTGCTGAACCCTTAGGAGAATGGTCCAATGACCCGTCTGTAGCACACAGGCACACATCCCCAGGGGACAGCATCATGGTTATGAGGAATGAGGTTGGAGAGGTGAGGTGACTTGCTTCGTATTACACAACTAGTAAGTGGCTGGGGCAGGATTTGAACCCAGGTCACCTCCAAACTCCCCAGGCCAGGCTCCTCATCCCTTTGTTCCTCTAAGATCCAGAGGAAACAGGAGACACAGGTAATGACTATGGCTCCTGGCCCTTAGCTATGAGTTTCTGATTCTGATTTTTAAAATAGGAGCCACCTTGTCAGTGAACAGGCCCCAGCTCTGACGCTTTCTGGGGACTTTGTGCCTCTGCCTCATCCTTGCTGGGACAAAGTAATTTCTAGACACCAAAGATGCCTGATGTCCCTCTCTAAATGAGGTCCAAAGACTTTGTCCTGGCCTAGGTCAGGCCCAGACATGAGTCCCTGTAACTTTAGGAAAAAGAGAATCAAGCTCAACATAAACACCAAGAGAAAGCATCCAGCTGGGCTCGGTGGCTCACGCCTGTAATCCCAGCACTTTGGAAGGCTGAGGCAGGTGGATAACTTGAGGTCAGGAGTTCAAGACCAGCCTGGCCAACATAGTGAAACCCTGTCTCTACGAAAAATACAAAATTTAGCTGGGCATGGTGGTGCACGCCTGTAATTCCAGCTACTCGGGAGGCTGAGGCACAAGAATTGCTTGAACCTGGGAGGTGGAGGTTGCAGTGAGCCAAGATCGCGCCACTGCACCGCAGCCTGAGCAACAGAGCAAGACTCTGTCTCAAAGAAAAGAAAAGAAAAGAAAAGAAAATATCCAAACAGCTCACACTAGAAAGGAAGGTCAAAGGGAGCCCCCAGAGAACAGGGAGAAAAACCAAAAGGTGGATATTAGTAATCACCATCTCAGCTTTTTTTTTTTTCTAAAAGGTGAATCAGCTGGACGTGGTGGCTCACGCCTGTAATCCCAGCACTGGGAGGCCAAGACGGGAGGATTGCCTGAGGCTAGGATTTTGAGATCAGCCTGGGCAACATAGCAAGACCCTGTCTCTACAAAACAAAACAAAACAAAAACAAAACAAAAATTAGCCAGGCATGGTGGTGTGTGTCTATAATCTCAGCTACTTGGGAGGCTGAGGTTTGAACCCAGGAGTTCGAGGATACAGTGAGCTATGATTGCACCACTACACTCCAGCCTGGGCAACACAGTGAGACACTGTCTCAAAAATAAAATAAAATAAAATAGAATAAAATAATAAAATAAAATAGTGAAGCATAGACTGACTTTCCTTCAATTCTTCAAATGTGCTCTCTTTTCTCTCCAGGCCTTTGCACAAGCTCTCAAGCTCTTCTCTTTTTTTTTTTTTTTTTTTTTTTTGAGACAGAGTCTCGTTCTGTCACCCGGGCTGGAGTGCAGTGGCCGGATCTCAGCTCACTGCAAGCTCCGCCTCCCGGGTTTACGCCATTCTCCTGCCTCAGCCTCCTGAGTAGCTGGGACTACAGGCGCCCGCCACCTCGCCCGGCTAGTTTTTTGTATTTTTTTTTTTAGTAGAGACGGGGTTTCACCGTGTTAGCCAGGATGGTCTCGATCTCCTGACCTCGTGATCCACCCGTCTCAGCCTCCCAAAGTGCTGGGATTACAGGCTTGAGCCACTGCGCCCGGCCAAGCTCTTCGCTTTTTAAATACCAAACTTCCCTTGGCCTTTGCTTGGGGGCTAAAGTTGTTGTGGTGGAGTCTGGCTCACCTGGATTCGAATTCAACTCGGTCTGCACATCTCAGCTGAGATCTTACTTACTCCAGGAAACCTTCCCTGGTGCCTTAAAATCTGGTACACCTTGAACTTCTTCCATTACAGCATTTATCACCCTAAATTGTAATGGTCTATATCAGAGTGGAAGCTCAATGTGAGCAGGGACACCATTGGCTTTGCTGCTCACTGCTGCATGTCTAGGACCAAGCATATAGCAGTTGCTCAATAAATATTTGTTGGAAGACTGAAAGAGTTTTTGTTTTGTTTTGTTTTGTTTTGTTTTTGGTAGAGACAGGTTCTCTGGCAGCCATCAGATGATAATTTTCACAACTTGCCCATGAGCCTGACTGAGTTCCTTTATCTGATATTGCGTTGTTTTTGTTTGTTTTTAGAGACACGGTCTTACTCTGTTGCCCAGGCTAGAATGCAGTAGCATGATCATAGCTCACTGCAGCTTCAAATTCCTGGGCTAGAGTGATCCTCCTGCAGGTGCGTGCCACCATGCCCAGTGGATTAATTTTTTTTTTTTTTTTTTATAGAAACAGGGTCTAACTTTGTTGCCCAGGCTGGTCTCCAACTTCTGACCTCAAGTGGTTCTCCCACCTTGGCTTCCCAAAGTGTTGGAATTACAGGCATGAGCCACTGCACCCAGCCCCTTTATCTGATTTTTGAGCAGCTTCCCATTTGGGAAGGAAGAGGCGAGGTACTTCTTACTTATGGTTGAAGCTTAATACTTAGAATGGATCCAACCCTATTGTTCAAAACATAAAATCCTGCAAAAATTCAGGCAGGAACAACATCCCCATAAGGATACTGGGGGCTAAATCAGAGGAAATGGGCCCAGAAAGGTGGAGGGACTGAGTGGGCGGGAGAGGGTGGCCTCTGGACTCAGAGAGGGCGGCCTCACCCACTCTGAGCCCCTTTCTGTTTGTAGCTGTCAAGATTAGCAGAGGCAATTCTCATTGCTTTCCAGAGAAGAAATACCTCTCTGAAGCAGGGGTTCTCAACCTGAGCACTACTGACATTTGGGGCCAGATAATTCTTTGCTGTGGGAGCTGTTCTGTGTATTGAAGGGTGTTCAGCAGTGTAGAGGCTATGAAAATGCATACCCATCTGGTCTGATTTCAGCCCCACCCTGGGAATAGCTATGTGACCTTCAGCAAGTTGCTTACTTTCTTGGAACCTCAGCCTCCCTGTGAGTAAAACGGGGGTTAATGAAGTTACCTGAATTTCACAGAATCCTCAGGCTGATGAAATGAGATAATGCATAGACTGTGCTTAACACAGTGTTGAGCATACAGCTAGCACTCATCTGCTAAGACCCTGGAACAAGGGTCTTAGCAGATGTAATTAGTGAAAGATCTCAAGATGAAAGAATTCTGGGTTTAGGGTTGGCTGTAAATCTAATGATGTACAATTATTATTTGTCAATTAAAGAAAAATAAAACTTATGACTGGTGTCCTTATAAGAAGAGGAGGGGACACACAAAGCCACAGGGATGAAGTCCATGGGAAGATGGAGGCAGAGATTGGAGTGATGTAGCTACAATCTAAGGAATGACGAGGTTGCCAGGAGCCACCAGAAGCTAGGAAGAGGCAAGAGAGGATTCTTCCTAGAGCCTTCAGAGGGAGCGTGGTCGTGCAGACACCTTGCCTCCAGACTTCCGGCCTCCGGAACGGAGAGATGATACATTTCCGTTGTTCTTATGGTAATTTGTTACAGCAGGCCTAGTAAACTAATACACACGGCATCTCTGGCTCCACCCATGAAATGCCAATCTCACCCCCTCAGTTAGGACAAACAGAAATGCCTCAGACATTGCAAAATGTCGCCTGGGGGAGGGGGCCAAATCTTTCATGCCAACTTGCTGAGAACCGCTGGTCTAACGGAGCGGAGTGGATTTGTGGAAAAGACAGAGCAATGTGGAATAAGCCTGGGTTTGGATTTCGGCCCCACCCCAAATGGCTACGTGACCTTGGACAAGTTGCTTAACTTCGCTGAACCTCAGTTTGCGTATGAGTAAAACGGGGCTAATGCAGGTACCTGTATCTCACAGAATCATTAGGCTGATGAAATGAGATAATGTGTAGAAGGTACTTAGCACAGCGTTGGGCACACAGCTAGCACTCAAGAAATATAGTACCTGAAACAATACTTGTTACAAGTGTTTTTTATTAAGCAATAATAATATTACCTAATTGGTAATAAACATATTAAGAAATAACAATGACAAGTAAATTATCATTATTATCACTTAAAGCCTGCAAGCTGACTCAGTTTCTCAGGTAGTAATCTACTATAGACTGCTGCCAAACTAGGGCAGTGGCTCCTCTCAGAGGAGGAGGTGCTGGGGTGCCCATCTTGGTGTCATACTTTCCAAACTGCTGCCTCTTCTTACTTTATCCCATTTGATGGCATATTAGCCTGATGATATCCTTGTAACAAGCATAGGGTAAACGCTTAAAATGTCATCCCCACTTTACAGAGGTGGACACTAAGGCACAAAAACATTAAGTTATTACCGAAGTAATTACCAGTAGCCAAGCCAGGCCTGGAACCCTGGGTCATTTAAACGCAATCTGCTCTTGACTCCCCTACCTCCAAGCCATCCCCTTTCCCACTTCTTTGAGACACCTGTTACTACCCCACCCCCTTACAAAGCCTGGCTCCAAGAAAAGAAGCCGATACCCTACAGCTTAGAGTGACTTTATATTCAATAGTCATCTTCCCGAGGGATATTTGCACAGTGAACCTCTGTCTAGTGGGCAAACAGGTAGTTTTTGGAGCTGACGTGAAATCCTCAGGTAGGTGGAGTCCAGGTGTATTTATTAGTCGGGGTCCTGTAGGAAACAGAACCCTATTCAGTTCAGCTGAAGAGACCTTGGTGACGGGGGCTGTTTCCATTCCCATGGGACTGTGAATAAGGCAACCTGCGAAGACGGTTGTGGCACCCAGAGACCAGCAGCATTCCAGGTAATTCTAGGTGAGACGGGGGAGGGGAGGGATGATAAAACCAGCGTCCTGGGTCAGCCAGACACGAGGTATCATCAAGGAGAGGCTGTGCGCCGCCAAAACTGGGGTGGGAGCGCAGAGAAGAAATATACGGGGTGCTCTCCCTTCCCGCCCGCCTGTCTCCTTGGACGCCTCTTATTGGCTGAAACCAACTCGAAGTCAGCCGCAAGGGAGCCTGGGAAATGGAGTCCACAGGAACCAGCCTCCCAGGGCTTAGGGCAGGGAGGGACAGGATTATGGGGAAGGGGGTTGAGGGAGGGAGCATCGCTAGCACACGGATGGGTGAGGTGGTGATTTGAAGGGGTAAAGGGAAAATCAGCAGCACAGGCAAGGAGCTGATGTGGTGATAACCGTATTTGTATGAACTCTTCTGCTAGGAACAGGACGCCTGGAAACATACTGGCTCACACTGACTTTGTATTTTTGGTGCTTGCTTTAAAATCAAACCACTTTGCTTGCTAAGTTGCCAGGACCGAGAAGCGGGCAGAAAGGAGGAGGAGACCTCCTTGGAAGATAATCGAATCTGAAGGAGGTGAAAGGATGAGCCATGTGTTTATCTGGGGGAAGAGTGTCCAGGCAGAGGAACTGCCAGGATGAAGGCTGGGAGGCAGGAGGATGCCTGTCACGATTGAGAAACAGCCAGGAGACCAGTGTGACTAGAAAGGACTAAGTGAAGGGGTCGGGGTAGGAGCTGAGGTCAGAGAGGAAATAACTGGGGTGATAGACAGGGTCAGCCACAGTAAAGCCCTTTGGGTTTTACTCTGAGTGAGTTGAGAAGTCATTGGAAGGCTTTGTTAGGAAGAGGCATGATCTAACTTACGTTTAACAGGATCCCTCTGGCTGTTGTGTGGTGAATGCACTACAGGAGGTGGAGGTGAGAACAAAAGGGGATGAGAATTTGGGATTGGGCAGTGTTTCCCTCCCTCCCTCCCTTCCTTTCTTCCTTTCTTCCTTCTTCCTTCCTTTCCCTTCTTTTCCTTCCCCTCTTCTTCCTCTTCCTTTCCTTCTCCTCCCCCTTCCCCTCCTCTTTTTCCTTCTTTCAGCTTTTTCTTTCTTTCTTTCTTTTTTTTCTGAGACAGGCTCACTCTGTTGCCCAGGCTGGAGTACAGTGGTATGATCTTGGCTCACTGCAACCTCTGCCTCCCTGGTTGAAGCAATTCTCCTGCCTCAGCCTCCCAAGTACCTGGGATTACAGAAGCGTGACACCATACCTGGCTAATTTTTGTGTTTTTAGTAGAGACGGGGTTTCACCATGTTGGTCAGGCTGGTCTTGAACTCCTGACCTCAGGTGATCTGCCCACCTCGGCCTTCCAAAGTGCTGGGATTACAGGCATGAGCCATCATGCCTGGCCCTTGCCCCTCATCTTGCAGTTTTATTGACCCATAACAAACTGCAGAGTGATGAGATGACTGCTATAATGTAGACAAAAGATGATGGTGGCTTGGACTAGAGTGGTTGTAGTAATGAGAAGAGGTCAAGTTCTAGCTTTACTCTGAAGGTTGGGCCAGTGGGATCTGCTAACAGATCAGATGTGGAGGTGAGAGAAAGAGGAGAGTCAAGAGTTAGTCAAGGACTACTCCCAGGTTTGTTGGAAGGAGTAATGAAGTTGTCCTGGAAGGATGAAGTTGTCAGTTACTGAGATGGGGAAGAATGGGTTTGGAGGGAGGGGAAAAGTCATGAGTTTAGTGCAGGTATGTTAAGTTTTATGTGTCCATTACACATGTAAGTGCAGATGTTGAGTAGGTGATTAGATGTAGACAAGGCTGGAGTACAGAAGACAGCATGTTTATTTGTTTGTTTTACAGCTTTATTGAGGTGTAATTGAAATAAACAAACTGCAGGTACATAAATATTGTACAGTGTACAACTTGATAAATTTTCTTTCTTTCTTTTTTTTTTTTTGAGATGGAGTCTCGCTCTGTCACCAGGCGGGAGTGCAGTGGCACAATCTTGGCTTACTGCAACCTTTGCCTCCCTGGTTTAAGTGATTCTCCTGCCTTAGCCTCCCAAGTAACTGGGACTACAGGTGCACGCCACCACGCCCAGCTAAGTTTTGTATTTTTAGTAAAGACAGGGTTTCATGTTGGCCAAGATGGTCTAGATCTCTTGACATTGTGATCTGCCCGCCTTGGCCTCCCAAGGTGCTGGGGTTACAGGCGTGAGCCACCGCGCCTGGATGATAAGTTTTGATATATGTTTACACCCACGAAATCATCACTCCCAAAAGTTTCCTTGTTCCCCTATGTGATCCCCTCCACCATATTCCCACTTCCCTGCCCCCTCCATATCCCAAGCAGCCATTAATCTGCTTTTCATCATTGTAAATTAGCTTACACTTTCTAGAATTGTATACAAATAGAATCATACAGCATGTACTCTTTCTAAAATCCAACTTCTTTCACTCAAACTATTTTGAGATTTATGCATGTTATTACCCGCATCCATGGTTTATTCCTTTCCCTGTGTTTTTTTTTTTTTTTTTTTTTTTTGGATGACAGATAGTGTTCCATGGCTCATATATATGTGTGGATTTGTTTCTGGACTCTATTTTATTCCATTGATCCATTGTCGATTTGTCACCAATGCCATGCTGTCTCAATTACTGTAGCATTATAACAAGTCTTACAGTCAGGTAATGTAAGTTATTCAACTTTGCTCTTCCTCTTCCTTTGTTCTTTCTTCTAAAGTTGTTTTTTCTTTGTTCTTTGAATTTCTGTGTGGCCGTTAGAATCAGCTTATCAATTCACAAAAATAAAGTCTGATGGGATTTTAATTACAGTTGCATTGATTCTACAGATTAATTACCCAGGATAACTGATATCTTAATATTTAGCCCTGTGATCCATGAAGGTGGTCTCTCTCTCTCTCTCTCTCTGCAGTACAGGCATTTTAGTATTTTAAATTTCTGTCTAAACACTGCTTTGGATGCATGCTATTTATTTTAATATTTGGTGTTTGATTTTTATTCCATTTAAAGTAGTTTCTAATTTCCTTATTGATTTGTTTTTTAACCTATTTGTGATTTAAGAGTGTGTTATCTTGTTTCCAAATATATTAGAGGTTTTTCCAAATGTCTGTTTCATTTCTAATTTAATTCTATTGTGGTGAGAGAACATACTTTGTATGGCAAATACTTTTAAATATACTGAAGTTTATTGTTTTATGAATATGGTCTTCTTAGTTATGTTCTGTGTGCACTTGGAAAGAATGTGAGTTCTGCTGTTGCTGGGTGGAGTGTTTTAGAGATGTCCGTTAGGACACTTCAGTTAATAAAGCTGCTCAGATCTTCTATTTCCTTACTTATTTTTGTGTCCTTTTAGCCTATCAGTTTTTGAGAGATTGGTGTTGATATCTTTGAAATCTTTATTATTTATTTATTTATTTATTTTTGAGATGGAGTCTCGCTCTGTTGCCCAGGCTGGAGTGCAGTGGCGCGATCTCGGCTCACTGCAAGCTCCGCCTCCTGGGTTCACACCATTCTCCTGCCTCAGTCTCCCTAGTAGCTGGGACTACAGGCGCCCGCCACCACGCCCGGCTAATTTTATGTATTATTTTTAGTAGAGATGGGGTTTCACTGTGTTGGCCAGGATGGTCTCATCTCCTGACCTCGTGGTCCACCCGCCTCGACCTCCCAAAGTGCTGGGATTACAGGCGTGAGCCACCACATCCAGCCTGAAATCTTTAATTGTGAATTCGTCTGTCTGTTTCTTCTTGCAGTTCTATTGGTTTTTGCTTCATGGATTTTGAAGCTCTCTTATTGGATGCATAAATATCATGTATTTATGAATTCATCCCTTTATTATTATAAATGGACCCTCTTTATTACAGGTAATAGTATCCTTTGTTCTGAAATCTACTATGTCTGATATTAACATAACTACTTCACCTTTCTTTAGTGTTTGTATTATTGTTTGACTAGTGTTTGTATCTTTTTCTCTTTTACTTTTAACCCACTTGTGTCTTTATATTCAAAGTGCATTTTTTTTAATAGGCAGCATGTATTTAGGTTTTGCTTTTTTATCCAATCAGATAATCTTTGCCTTTTAGTCAGAATGTTTAGACCAATTACATTTTATGTAATTATTGATATGGCTGGATTTTAATCTACCATCTTGATATTTTCTACTTATTCTTTCTTAAAAACAGCTGTATTGATATATAATTCACATACTTAACAATTCACCCACTTAAAGAGTACATTCAGTGACTGTTACTATATTCGAAAGTTGTGCATCTATCACCCCAATCAATTTAAGAACATTTTTCTTATCCCAGAAGAAACTCCACACGCCTTATCCATCACTTATCCCTCCTTTTCCCTACCCCAGCCATAAACAACCACTAATCTATTTCTTGTCTCTAGGTATCTGCTTATTTTTGACATTTCATATACATAAAATCACACAATATGTGATTCTTTGTGATTTTCTTTCTTTTTACTTATCATAATGTTTTCATGCTTCGTCCTTATTGTATGTATCCATACTTCATTCCTTTTATATTGCCAAATAATATTACATTTTATAGATACAACATTTGTTCATCTGCTCATCAGTTGATGGACATTTGTGTTGTTTCCACTTTTTGGTTAGTTTAAATAATGCCCCTGTGCACATTCATGTACAAGTTCATGCATGGATATGTGTTTTAATTTCTTTTGAGTATATAATAGGAGTAGAATTGGTGGATCATAATGTAAGTCTATGATTAGACTTTTAGGAAAGACCAAACTTTGTTTTCCAAAGGAGCTGCACCATTTTCCATTCCCACCAGCAGTTTATGAGGGTTCCAATTTCTCCACATTCTTACTGACACTTGTTATTATCTCTTTTTAATTATATATGTTTTATTATATATTACACTTCCATGATGACTAATGTTGCTGGGCATCTTTTCATGTGCTTATTGATCACTTGTATATCTTTTTTTGGAGAAATGTCCATTCAAATCATTTGCTAATCTTTTTTTTTTTTTTTTTTTTTGAGACAGAGTTTTGCTCTTGCTGCCAGGCTGGAGTGCAATGGCATGATCTCAGCTCACTGCAACTTCTGCCTCCTGGGTTCAAGTGATTCTCCTGCCTCAGCCTCCAGAGTAGCTGGGATGATAGGCATCCACCACCACACTTGGCTAATTTTTTGTATTTTTCGTAGAGACAGGGTTTCACCGTGTTGGCCAGGCTGGTTTCGAACTCCTGACCTCAAGTGATCTGCCCGCCTCAGCTTCCCAAAGTGCTGGGATTACTGGCGTGAGCCACTGCGCCTGGCCTATTTGCTTATCTTTTAGTTATTGAGTTGTAATAATAGTTCTTTATGTATCCTAAATATAAATCCCTCATCAAATATATGATTTGTAATTTTTCTCTCATTCTATGGATTGTCTTTTCACTTTCTTGATGGTGTTCTATGAAGCACAAAAGTTTTTAGTAAGTCCGGCTTATCTATTTTTTCTTTATTGCTTTGCTTCTATTTGTTCTTTTTGTTTTGTTTTCCTTTTTCTGCCTTCTTTTGGATCCATTTGAATATTGTACAATTCCACTTTATCTCCTTTGTTGACTTAGCTGTATTAGTTTCATAGGCTATTGTGATCTATTGCCACGAACTTTGTGGCTTAAAACAACACAAATTTATTCTCTTATAGTTCCAGAGGCCAGAAGTCCAAAATGGGTTTCACTCAGCAGGACTGTATTTTCTGTAGAAGCTTGAGGGGAGAATTCTCCAGTTTCTATAGCTTCATTCCTTGCATTCCTTGGCTCCTAGGCCCTCTCCTCCATCTTCAAAGTTCACAGCATAGCATCTTCAAGTCTCTCTCTGCTGAGGTTGTCATATTGCTTTCTCTCTTCTGTAGTAGAATCTCCTTCTGCCTCCCTCTTGTAAGGACACTTGTGATTGCATTTAGAGCCCACTTACATAATCCAGGATAACCTCTCCATTTTAAGACCTTTAACTTAATCGCAAACTTGTTAAGACCTTTCCCCCCTTTACAAGGTGATATTCACAGGTTCCAAGGATTAGAACCTGGATATCTTTGTGGGCCATTATTCTGTGTACTACATTGTCTAGACATTCAGTCTAGAATTAAAGCTACTCTTTTAGTTTTATGTCTTTGCTGTGTCATTTTTATCATTGCTTTAGGGTTTGTAGTACATTTCTTTAACTTAGTACAGTCTATCTTCAAGTGTTATTATACCACTTTATGTATAGTATAAGAACTTTATACCATCACACTCCCATTTCTCCTCTACTATCATTGTCGTACATTTCACTTATAAACTCTACAGTGTAAATGTTTTTGTTTGTTTGTTTGTTTTTCCTTTTTTTGAGATGGAGTTTTTTGCTCTTGTCACCCTGGCTGGAATGCAATGGCCTGATCTCGGCTCACTGCAACCTCTGCCTCCTGGGTTCAAGCAATTCTCCTGCCTCAGCCTCCCAAGTAGCTGGGATTATAGGCATGTGCCACCACGCCTGGCTAATTTTGTATTTTTTTTTTTTTAGTAGAGACGAGGGTTCACCATGTTGGTCAGGCTGGTCTTAAACTCCTGACCTCAAGTGATCCACTGACCTCTGCCTCCCAAAGTGCTGGGATTACAGGTATGAGCCACCATGCTCAGTTACAATGTAAATGTTGTAAACTCTACAAGACATTTTTTTTTTTTTTTTTTTTTTGAGACGGAGTCTTGCTCTGTCGCCCAGGCTGGAGTGCAGTGGCGCGATCTCGGCTCACTGCAAGCTCTGCCTCCCAGGTTCACACCATTCTCCTACCTCAGCCTCCCGAGTAGCTGGGACTACAGGCGCCCACCACCACGCCCGGCTAATATTTTGCATTTTTAGTAGAGACGGGGTTTCACCGTGTTAGCCAGGATGGTCTCGATCTCCTGACCTCGTGATCCGCCCGTCTTGGCCTCCCAAAGTGCTGGGATTACAGGCGTGAGCCACCGCGCCCGGCCGACATATTTTTGTTATATAAACAGTTATTTATCTTTCAAAGAGAATTAAATGAGAGAAATATATTTACTTACCCACTTAGTTACCATTTCTAGTGCTTTTCATTTCTTTGTGTTGATCCAGATTTCCATCTGGTATCATCTTCTCTCTGCCTGAAGGACGTCTTTTAACATATCTTTATGGTGAAGCTCTTCTGGCAACAAATTCTTTCAAGCTTTTGAATATCTGAAAAAAATTTATTTTGTCTTTATTTTTAAAAGATATTTTTGCTGTGTAAAGTATTCTAGTTTGACAGATGTTTTTTTTTTTCTTTCAGAACTCTACCAACTTGAATTGTTACCTACAAGAAATCTGCTATCATTTTAATCTTTGATTCTTTGTATATACGTGTCTTTTTTTTTTTTTTTTCCTGGCTGCTTCTAAGGTTTTCTGTTCATCACTAGTTGTAAGCAATTTAGTTATGATTTCTTTGGTGTCATTTTCTTCATGTTTATTGTTATATGAGATTGGTTGAGCTTCTTAGATCTATAGGTTTGTAATTTTCATCAAATGTGGAAAAATTCAGCCATTATTTCTTCAAATATTTTTTCTGTCTCCTCCACACTTCTGAAGATGAGCAGGATCAAGGAAAGACACTACAAAGGAAAATATCAAGAGAAGGCAGTACAAAGGAAAATGTACTAAGCTTCTTACATCTTGGAGATGCACATTTGCATAGTCAGGACTTTAATCTCGGAAAATAATAACCCAGAGCTTGCTCCATGCCTGGTACCTGGTTAAATGTAATCTCAATGAACTCTTCCAAGACCTTAGTGGGAATGGCTTTGGATGGATAGGAGAAGGACTGGGATGGGAAGGAATGAGTAATGATTAAAGGTACAAGCTTTCGGCTCCAGCTCTGCATGTCACCTGCTGTTTGAGTAATTCACATCACCTCTCAGGCTTTCACTTCCTCACCTATACAAATGAGGTGAGTAATAGTGTAACTGACCGAGTCCAGCTGCTCACCGCTTGGAGGCCAAAAACATGAGAAGTGAGGTGTGGTGAAAGGAAAGCAACTTTATTCAAATGCTAGCAGTTGGGGAATGGCCAGGCTCATGCCTCTGAAAGACCATTCTAACTTTTTGGGCTGAGTGAAGGGGTTTAAGAAGGAGAAAGGTGGGGGGAACACGCGGGAGTGGTGCAGCGGGAGGTCTTGTTATCTTGAGTCATCGCCTGTCTGGAGGACCGGTTTGTATCATCCTAACTGCGGTAGCGTTGGGCTAACTGCTCCTAACTCCCCCTAATCAGACGGTTCCGCAGCCGGGTCTCTCTGCCTGGCTTGTTTCAAAATTGATCCCTGGAATTTCTAAGCAAGCACATAATTAGATAAGCGAGTACTGTTCATAGAAGTGGCTGGTGGGAAAGGGCAAAACAAAAAGTTTCAAAGTATGTTTCAAGGCTGGAAGCAAGAAAGGAAAAATGTTTTAAAACGCATTTTGAGGCTGGGATACTTGATTACAATAGTACTTATTTTACAGGGTTAGGGAACAAAGCACTCGAATGTTGGCTGTTATTACTACTATTTTTTTTGTTTGCCAATATTTGAAATATCCCTCTTCCTTACTAACTCAATTCTTCCTTAACATCAATTAAAGCAATATATGTTGCTCAGCTGTGACTGACTCCACTGATTGAGGATTGAGCCAGGATCTGTTTATTTCCTTCTTCAGCTCCACGTCTCTGGAGCTTTCCCTGGGATATGGAGGTTTTCGGGATTAATAACTGGATGAGATACTCAGCTCAGATCAGCCTCAGTCTCCTTTTCCCATCTTGCTTTTCTCCCCTCCTCTTCTCCATTCTGTTGCCTCTGGACTTTCCAGGGTGGAGTCCGAGAGAACAAGGGGAGATGTAAGAGACAGAAGAGGTCTCACATGACAGCAATGATTTTGGGCTTATGCTCTTGTGACCTGCTTGTGTCCCCAAAGCTTCTCATTCTCGAAGGGCTACTGTGGGCTCCCTAATGATTCTCCCACAGATAAATCCCACTGATTCCCTGACATGAGTCACAGTGTTTTTTCTTAAGATTCCTCTTGGTCTTCTGCATTTTCTGGATATGTCTCCAGCCTCTTTCTATGAAGACATCTGACCCGTGAAAATCCTTTCTCTTGCCCCATCTTGGGGTCAGTGCAGCCTGCTCCCTGGTAGCCCTTGCCCCTGCCTCCCCGTTAGATGTACAGATCCCTCCAGCCTCTACTTTTAACTTCTTGGGGGCATGAGGCAGATGTCAGCCCCTTGCCCCCAAACTCCAGAGCCTCAATAAGCTCATCTGGTGACAGTCTGGAGACCCCTCATTTGGTATGTGAAACCCCTCCTGCAGTAACCCCTCCTGTGCCTTTCCTTACAGAGAAAGTTCAGAGTACTAGGACAGCTGTCGCCAAAGGAATTGTCACTTCTCAATGGTGTACCAAGAGCAGAGTAGTGGGAGGTTCTACCTATGGTGTAGGAAATAATTTAGAATTGCATTGTCCATAAAGACCTTTAAAACAATAATAAAATCAACCAAAAGTTGGTCTTTTAAAAATTGTTATTACTGGGTGCTGGCAATTCTAAACAATGACAGCAACAAAATTCTCCTCCCCCGAAAAATCATGTGTGGGTCTAAGTCCTAAATAACGGCTACAGTTAATGTTGAGCTTTTATGGTACACATTTTGGCTTCAAATCGGCATATTTCGATTCAGAGAACTCCTTGCTATACAGTCATCCCCTGAAACTCACAGACTCAGTTATACTCATTTATTTTGTGAATAAGTTTCCATAGGTTTGGAAAAGTTTGGGCTTGTTTTGGGTAAAGTTCTCATCTCCAGCTCCTGTGGTATAATATATTCTTGCATTTGAACAACGGGTTCAAAATAAGTGAAGAAGGTACAGTGATAGCAAAGACAAAGAAATGGAACTTGAGTTACTTCAGTTTTGTTATTCTGTGTGACTTTTTTGGAATTTTAATTTGTGTTTAAAAGCTAAGGCAGTGGCTGGGCGCAGTGGCTCACACCTGTAATCCCAGCACTTTGGTAGGCCAAGGCGGGCAGATCACGAGCTCAGGAGTTCAAGACCAGCCTGACCAACGTGGTGAAACCCCCGTCTCTACTAAAAATACAAAAATTAGGCCGGGTGCGGTGGCTCAATCCTGTAATCCCAGCACTTTGGGAGGCCAAGACGGGCGGATCACGAGGTTAGGAGATCAAGACCATCCTGGCTAACACGGTGAAACCCCATCTCTACTAAAAAATACAGAAAAAAAAAAAAAAAAACTAGCTGGGCGAGGTGGCGGGCGCCTGTAGTCCCAGCTACTCGGGAGGCTGAGGCAGAAGAATGGCGTAAACCCGGGAGGCGAAGCTTGCAGTGAGCTGAGATCCAGCCACTGCACTCCAGCCTGGGCGACAGAGCGAGACTCTGTCTCAAAAAAAAAAAAAAAAAGTACAAAAATTAGCTGGGCATGGTGGCATGTGCCTATAATCCCAGCTACTCAGGAGGCTGAGGCAGGAGAATTGCTTGAACCTGGGAGGCGGAGGTTGCAGTGAGCCGAGATTGTGCCATTGCACTCCAGCCTGGGCAACAGAGTGAGACTCCATCTCACCAAAAAAAAAAAAAAAATTAAGGCAGTGATGGAAGCAATTCAAGTGTCCATCAACTGATGAATGGATAAACAAAATGTGGTATATCTATACAACAAAATATTATTAAGCCTTAGAAAGAAAGGAAATTCTGACACATGCTACCATATAAATGAACCTTAAAGACATGCTAAGTGAAATAAGCCAGTCACAAAAAGACGATAGTATATGATCCCGCTAATGTAAGGTACCTAGAGTAGTCAGATTCATAGAGACAGAAAGTAGAACTGTGGTTGCCAGGGACTGGAGGGAGGGAGAAGCGGGCATAGAGTTTTATAATGAATATGGAGTTTCCATTTTGCAAGATAAAAAGGTTCTGGGGATTGGTTGCACAACCGTGTGAACATACTTAACACTACTGTATTGTACACTTAGAAGTGGTTAAAAGATGGGTAGGCGTGATGAAGTTCCTCCCTGTAATTCCAGCACTTTGAGAGGCCGAAGCCGAGACGAGATCGAGGTCAGGAGATCGGGACCATCCTGGCTAACACAGTGAAGCCCTGTCTCTACTAAAAATACAAAAAGTGGCCGGGCGCGGTGGCTCAAGCCTGTAATCCCAGCACTTTGGGAGGCCGAGACAGGCGGGATCACGAGGTCAGGAGATGAGACCATCCTGGTTAACATGGTGAAACCCCGTCTCTACTAAAAATACAAAAACTAGCGAGGCGGTGGCGGGGCCATGTAGTCCCTTCTCGGGAGGCTGAGGCAGGAGAATGGCGTGAACCGGGGAGGCAGGTGAGCTGAGATCCGGCCACTGCACTCCAGCCTGGGTGACAGGCGAAGACTCCGATCTCAAAATACAAAATTGGGCCGGGTGTGGTGGCGGGTGCCTGTAGTCCCAGCTGCTCGGCAGGCTAAGGCTGGGAGATGGCGTGAACCTGGGCCCGGAGCTTGCAGTGAGCCAGTCAGCGCCACTGCACTCTAGCCTGGGTGACAGAGCCAGACTCCGTCTCAAAAAAAAAAAAAAAAAAAAAGAAGTGGTTAAGATGGCAGATTTTACAGGCCGGGTGCAGTGGCTCACGCCTGTAATCCCAGCCCTTTGGGAGGCTGGGGCCGGCGGACCACGAGATCAAAAGTTTGAGACCAGCGTGACCAACATAGTGAAACCCTGTCTCTACTAAAAATACAAAAAATTAGCCAGGCGTGGTGGCGGGCGCCTGTAATCCCAGCTGCTCAGGAGGCTGGGGCAGGAGAATCGCTTGAACCCAGGAGGTGGAGGTTTTAGTGAGCTGAGATCATGCCATTGCCCTCCAGCCTGGGCAATAAGAGTGAGGCTCCATCTTAAAAAAAAAAAAGAAAAAAGAAAAAGAAAAAAGATGGTAAATTTTATGTTATTTTTTTTTCTTTTTCTTCTCACCTGCCTGGGTCTCCCAAAGTGCTGGGATTTAGAGGCATGAGCCACTGCGCCCGGCCATGTTATGTATTTTTTAACCACAATTTTTAAAACATGTAAAGCAGCTTGAACAGCAAGGTGATCCAAACAATATTTTTGTTTGGCAAGTGCAAATTTTAGTTCATACATCTAATATGTTACCAAATTAGAATAATATCTTTAAGACTGGAATTTATTCTTTGTGTTGGTTTGAGTCCTCCAAACCAAGATAAAATTAGACATGAAGAGATCTCTTTCTTGGGGAAAGCGTCTGTGATGGACAAAGGAGAGGAAGCTGGAGTAGACAAGGACAGCCTCCCACTGTGATGACATCTGGGAGAGGACGGAGGGAGGGCAAGGGAGCAGCCATCCCAGATCAAAGCACGGCGCTAACAAAGTTCCAGCCAGCTTGATGGGGAGTCTTTGAGTCCATGATGCCAATTAGGCCAGGTACAGTGGCTAATACCTGTGATCCCAACACTTTGAGAGGCTGAGGCAGGAGGATCTCTGAAGGGTAGAGTTCCAGACTAACATGGGCAACATAGCGAGACCTCCATTTCTACAGAAAAACAAAAACAAAACAAAACAAAACAAAAGAACAGAGGGAGAAAGAAAAAAAAAAATTAGCCAGGCATGGTGGCATGCCTCTGTAGTCCCAGCTACTCCAGAAGCTGAGGTGGGAGGATCGATTGAGCCCAGGAGTTCAAGGCTGCAGTGAGCTATGAATGTGCCACTGCACTGCACTCCAGCCTGGGCAGCAGAGTGTGACCCTGTCTCAAAAAAGTAAAAATAAACTCCCCCTTCCAAAAAAGCAAAAACAAAAACAAAAATTTAAAAAACAGTTTCCAATTAGATGCGTCCCCTGGGGCCATTTCTCTCTCCACACAAAATAGATGACCAGCCGCAAGACCACTCACAACCCTGCCAGTTGGGAAGCTTTCCTTCTCCACTGTCTTTCACTACCTTTTGTGAAGTGGTTGTAATGCAGCCACTGTCCATTTTTGGCTTCCAAGCCAGCCCATGTGTAAACTGAGCTCAAGCCTTTGCCTTCTCTTCCAGGTGGTCATGAACTCCCTCCCCAGGCCCCTGCAAATATAGTCATACATTTGAGCTGGGGGAGGGATCCTGGTGCAAATGTGGTGGGTGCCACGTTGGTCTGGGCTACCTGCTCATGCAGCTTACTCATGCTCTCTGGTCTTGCTGAGGCCCAACCCTGGATTAACCATTTCCAGGACTGAGGCTGGGCCTGTCCTGCTTAATAACTCAGTGGGTCCAGCGGAACCCAGCTGGTAGAGGGCAGGACTGGATGCATGGTCACTTGGTACCCCATATATTCAGCGTTCTGTCTCTACCAGGGTATAGTAACAGGCCAGGAGTTATTTCTCAAAAGACATATAATTCTCTGCTGTGGATCGTATGGTCTTGTTTCAGAATCCTGGGTCCTTTGTTGTGATTCTCCTGCTGGGTCTTGCTTTAAGATTCCTGCTGCATGTTTTTTCACCACGGATACCCCCAATGCCATAGAGTCTATTGTATCACACAGCCCAGTTGGCAGGGTTGTTTGCATCATAGCCTCTCAACTTGCTACAGAGCCCTTTCTTGCTCTGGGTACACTTGGAGCTGGCACCTTTTTATGTCACCTGGGGATAGCATCCATTTGTGTCACCTTGAATATGGACATATTAAGTATTCCTAAATGTGGTCTGCATTGTCCCTAGAACCTAAAGAGGCCTACCGCCAGAGAGAAGGTGGTAGGGCTCCAGCTCTCTGCTGCCATCTCCAGTAATTCTACTCTGGTCCCAACCTTGTGCACCCTGAGCAGCAAAACAAAAACCTTCCCTCAGATCTAGGGAGTGCCTGTCAGTGCTAATGCATGCCCCTTGCAGGGGAAGGTGGCTGACACGCACCCCAAGCACTTTATCACATCTTGCTTTCTAAGCACATCTAGAGCTCACCCTCCCTAGGAGAAGTCTCCCCGTCCTGCCCTCTGTCCTCTTTTATCCCGATGGGGAGCAGAGAGCTCCCGTGTTGCCTCCCTGATCCTTACCATGTCTCACATCAGCGTAGAAGTTAACAGCACGGACTTTGGGTTCCACCGGAGCTTGATTCCATTCTTGAGTGGAATGGAACCTAAGCTACTCCATTCCTTGGTTTTCTGATCTGTAAGATGACGGCAATAATATCAATTGTACCAGATTGTTTTGAGGACTTAAGGAGATGACTACGATGCACAGTGTGACGCATGATGTTGCTGTCTGCACCCCAGGTTCCAGCGGCTTGTTTAGAGGCTGTTTCACTCATTTAATTGGAAGCTCCTTGAGGATCAGAATGGTCTTTTGCAGACATTCCCCCTAGGATACTAAGGACACAGTAGGTATTCAGAAACTATTTAGGGATGTCTCTTGAATGTATACCCATTTTTATCAGCCACGTTTTTTCCTTCCAGAAATGCAGGATGTTAATATCTGAGAGGAGCTGCTGTTAGCATGTAGGAAGCCCCAGGTGGTGAACAGAGCAGGGGCCTCCCAGTGGGACAGGGGAAAAAGGACACTGATAAATCGTGTTAATTTTCTGGGCCCCAGTTTCTTTATTGGGAGAATGGAGAGAGTGAAAGATACCATTATAAAGTTGTGGCGAAGGTTTTTCAAAAACTATGCTAAACACGATGCCAAGGACACAGTAAGTGCTGAGAAACAGCAGCTGCTATTATTACTATCAATTTAAGAGTTATTGTTAAAGAAGTGAAACTGAACGCACTTAGGCGTGCGGTCAATGCCAGCAAACTGGCTGGGTCCGCACGGAGACAGGCTGGGCAGGGCGGGGAGGGGCCACCGGAAGCCCCACCCCTTTCCTCGCGTCTGGTCGCCCGGGTAACGCGCCGCCGCATCGCCGCGTCGCAGCCGGAGTGACGTGTGGCCGCCGGCACCTGGAGCTCCTGGGCACACGGCATTGGCAGGGACCACTTCGGTAGAGTGATGACTGATGATGAGATCGAGAGCGTCCTCTCCGACTCCCATGAAGGGTCGGAGCAGGAGCTACCTGTTATCCAGCTGTGCGGGCTGGTGGAGGAGCTCAGGTACCGCGGCCCGCGCCTGGGGGCCGCCCCTCTTCCTCCTGGGCCCTCCTCCCGGGGCGGCCTCGGACCTGGGGACTAGCATGGAGAAGATCCAAGCTCGCACTGAGCACTGGGGAGACTTTGCCTCTGCTCCTGCGTCTCCACCACCACTGAACCAACAAGCTGTTGGTGGAGCTAGATCCGGGTGGTGGGGCGAGGGGGTGGGGCCGGTGGTGGGAAGCCCAGAGGGTAATTGGGAAAGTGAGAGTTTCAGCCGGATGAGTCTCTCTCGTGCCAGACGGTGTGCTTAGCCGATCCACAATTCTACAGAGGCAAGTTGGACCAGGTGACTTCTAAGCCCTTTTCTGATGCTAAGATTCTATGATAAGGCCGGGCACAGTGGCTCACGCCTGTAATCTCAGCACTTTAGGAGGCGAGGCGGGCGGATCACTTGAGGTCAGGAGTTTGAGACCAGCCTGGCCAACATGGTGAAACCCCATCTCTACTAAAGATACAAAAATTAGCCAGGCTTGGTGGTGCGTGCCTGTAATCCCAGCTACTCTGGAGGCTGAGGCAGGAGAATCACTTGAACTTGGGAGGCGGATGTTGCAGTGAAGCGAGATTGTGCCACTGCACCCCAGCCTGGGTGACAGAGAGAGACTAAGTCTCAAAAAAAAAAAAAAATCTGTGATAAAACTAACACGGCAGCAGAATAGAAACCTAGCTACTGAGATGGTTTTAGTATGAGGCAACGTGTGCCTGAACCTGGATATAAGCATGGAGATGGATAGTAAAGAATGAGTGGCCCAATAGTCTGCGTTTATTTTATTTTATTTTAGTTTTGCAGTCTACTTTATATCTACTACTATAGCAAGTAAATTGGATATCAAGATTCCATGATGTAGTTTAGTTGTACGACTTGCTGGTCTTGCACAGAATATCCTAGCTCTAGCAGCTGAATAGATGTTACTTCTACACAGCTACAAATACTTTAGGTCAGAACTGAGGTATTATTACTAATAGTTCTCATTTTTGAGTGTTTCTATGTACCATGCATTTACATATATGATCTTATATGATGACACTGCAACCCTAGGAGGTGGGGGTAAGGAAACAAAGACACAGAGGTTAAGTCACTTCCCTAGGTTCACACAGTTAGTGGTAGTGCTGGGATTCAAACTCAGGTATGACTCCACAGACTACACACACCTGGAGCATGATATATGCTGAAAAAGCAAGCTAGTTTGATAGATTGTGTTTTCCATTCAGCCTTTTCCACTAGTTTGTTTTGTTTTGTTTTGTTTTTGATATGGAATCTCACTTGCTCTGTCGCCCAGGCTGGAGTACAATGGCATGATCTTGGCTCACTGCAACCCCTGCCTCCTGGGTTCAAGTGATTCTTCTGCCTCAGCCCCCGAATAGCTGGGATTACAGGCTCCTGCCACCACACCCAGCTAATTTTTGTACTTTTAGTAGAGATGGGGTTTCACCATGTTGATCAGGCTGATCTCGAACTGCTGACCTCAGGTGATCCACCTGCCTCGGCCTCCCAAAGTGCTGTGATTACAGGTGTGAGCCACCACGTCTGGCCCCACTAGTCTTAAAATTCAGCCAAACAGGAATTATTAAAAGTAATAGCAAAAACTGCAGTTACTTTTGCGCCAATGTAATAGATCAATAACACATGAAAACATCAAAGTTGTTCTCTCTCTCTTAAATATATATATACATATATATGTGTGTGTAACACACACACACATACACACATAAGAGAAGTTAAGAAGTTAAAAAGGTTATAACCTTGGCATATACAGGATAAACTGGGTATGTTTTCTTTTCCTCTGTTCAAAGTTTTCCACAGTTTATGATAAACTTCTGGTTGATACTTTTCATCTATTGGGTGCTGGAAATAAAAGAACTGAAAAACATAAACCAAAGGAAACATCTGAAGATTGTGGGTGTGTGTAACTTCAATATTATAGTAATTCAGGATGAGCACAGTGACTATTATTGCCTGTAATCTCAGCACTTTGGGAAACCAAGGTGGGAGGATCACTTTAGGCCAGGAGTTGGCGCCTAGCCTTGATAACATAGCAAGATACCACCTTTACAAAAATTTTTTTAAATTAGCCAGGCATGGCGTTGTGCACTTGTAGTCCTAGCTACTTGGGAGGCTGAGGCAGGAGGATTGCTTGATCCCAAGAGTTCAAGGTTACAGTGAGTGCAACAGAGTAAGACCCTGTCTCTTAAACAAATTTAAAAAATATGTATATATATAATATATAGTAATTCAGAAATAATTTCCCAAATGGGTTCAATGATACTTGAAACCTATGACAATTTTCAATGTAATACTAGTGTTCTGAATTTTATGGCTCATTAAACATATTAATAAAAATATCAAATATATAGCACTTACTATGTGTCAGGCACTGTCCCAGAGGCTTTGTCTTCCTTATTAGAACCCTAAAGTTCTATTCTTATACCCATTTTATAGGTGAGGAAACTAAGGCACCAAGAGGTTAAGGGGTCTTGCAGGTCCACTAGTTATTAAACACTAGTTATTTGGGGTTTAAACTCTTTTTTTTTTCTTTTTTTTTTTTTTTCACTTTGGGAGGCCGAGACGGGCGGATCACGAGGTCAGGAGATCGAGACCATCCTGGCTAAACTCTTATTACTAGAACTTACTCAGGTACCCTGTCTTGCAGCTATGTAAACTCTGCTCTCAGAACTGAGACTGAGATGTTTGAGAAATATTACGCTAAACTGGAGCCCAGGGATCAGCGACCTTCACGATTATCAGAAATTAAAATGTCAGCAGCAGATTATGCACAGGTACACAATGGAGATCTAGAACATTCTTTTATTGTTTGTCCCCTTAAATGCAAGTGGCATTTGTGTATCTGCCTTTGGTGTGCCCTCTATGGCCAATTGACCATGGGACCTTCTTCTCCCTGTTTTACTTTTGATTTTTCTTTGCCCTCTAGGGTTTCTCTTTCAAGTGACTACGAAAGAAATTGGGTTCAGTTAATAGTGGATTGACTCTCCCAGCATATCTTAGTTTACTTGAAAGAATTTCTTTTGGCTAGGTGCAGTGGCTCAGGCCTGTAATCCCAACGCTTTGGGAGACTAAGGTGGGAGGATCACATGAGACCAGGAGTTCGAGACCTGCCTGGGCAATATTTCTAGACCCCATCTTTACAAAATAAAATTCTTAAATTAGCCAGATGTAGTGACATGCACCTGAAGTTTTAGCTACTTGGGAGGCTGAGGTGGGAGGATTACTTGAGCCCAGGAGTTTGAGGCTGCAGTGAGCTATGATCACACTGCTGCACTCCAGCCTGGGCAACAGAGCAAGACTCTGTCTCAAAAGAATTTAAAAAAAAAATCATTTAAATTAAGGGACTCAACTGTTTACAAGGCCCAGCCAGCCACCTAAATGAGGAAAGTAGGCCTGGCACAGGCCCTTGTCTCAAAGGGGTTATCTGTGGAGGCTTATCCTTTGAAGGCCAAGCAAACCCATATGTACCCTGGACCACCCACTTCTGACCTTTGCCTTAAATGCATAGAAAGTCCAAGATGTTTGTTTGTCTGTTTTGCTGAACACAGTCCCCCACGGATGCAGTTTCTTTCCTGTGTTCAGCTCAGGAAGTACCTCTGAGTTTCCCCTGTCCTTGACTTGAATGTTAGTCTATAGCAGGTTCACAGCCTTTCCACCTCAAGATGTTTACCCTTATTTATTTTCACTTCATTGTCAAACATAGGCCTTTGAAGTATTTAGTGCAGGGGCTTACGATGACTTGAGAAATAAATGTCAGCTCAGGCCTAATATCCAGCATCCTTTTACCGTGAATTTATTCTCCCCGGCTGTCACTCTGGAGAACTTCTAGCAGGTCAAAGGATCATTTCGATGCCTACCTTGGGCTGGTTCATTACTAATTCCTCTTTGACAATGGCTTTGTTTCTGTTGGGTTGCAGTTTCGAGGCAGGCGTAGATCCAAATCCCGGACAGGTGTGGACCGTGGGGTGGGCCTGACTGTCGACCAAAAACTTGAGCTGGTACAAAAGGAGCTGGAAGACACGAAGGATGACTTACGGCACATGAGGGCAAATGCGGAACGCGACATGCAGCATCACGAGGTACACCTTCCTCCCGGCGCAGCCTGTCCTGCCCAGGCTCCCCACCTCCACCCCATCAAGAGGTATCTAGAGTGGGTTCATGTGATTGTTGGGGCTTTAGAAGAAACACAAGTAGGATGAGGCGAATCCAGGGCCTATCTTCAAGGAACTTACCACCTGCTTGTGGGGACGACATATTTTTGAACTTTTTTTTAATGGGAAATTTCAAAAATACACAAATGTAGAGAGGCTAGCACAACAAACCCCTATGTACTCAACACCTGGGTGCAGTGATCATCAACATATGGCCTCTTTTGGTTGATCAACTTTCCCTTCATCTGGCTGGGTTACTAGGACATGAATCCTAGTGAATCTCTGTACATAGTTCAGTATATATCTTTAATATATGAATTCTTTTAGAAGACATAACCACGATAACCCTAAATGCTCTTAAAATTTTACAATAATTTCTTTCTTTTTTTTTTTTTTGGGATGGAGTCTTGCTCTATTGCCCAGGCTGGAGTACAGTGGCGTGATCTCGGCTCACTGCAAGCTCTGCCTTCTGGGTTTATGCCATTCTCCTGCCTCAGCCTCCTGAGTAGCTGGGACTACAGGCACCCGCCACCACGCCTGGCTAATTTGTTTGTATTTTTAGTAGAGAAGAGGTTTCATCTATTAGCCAGGATGATCTCGATCTCCTGACCTCGTGATCCTCCTGCCTTGGCCTCCCAAAGTGCTGGGATTACAGGTGTGAGCCACCATGCCCGGCCTACAGTAATTTCTTAATAATACAACAGGTTTGAGGTTTAAGTTAGTGTATTAGGGTTCTCGAGAGGGACAGAACCAAGAGCATACATGTATATATGAAAGGGAGTTAATTAGGGAGAATTGGCTCACATGATTACAAGGCAAAGTCCCACACAATCGATCGGCTGTCTGAAGGCTGGGAAAAGAGAGAAGCCGGTAGTGGCTCAGTCCAAGTCTGAAAGCTTCAAAACCAGGGAAGCCAACAGTGCAATCTTTACTCTGTGCCCGAAGGCCCTTCAGCCCCCAGGAAGCCGCTGGTACAAGTACCAGGGTCTAAAGGCAAAGAACCTGGAGTCTGATGCCCGAGGGCAGGAGGAGCGGAAGGAATTGTCGGGCATGGGAAGAAGAGGGAGAGCCAGAAGTCTCAGTCCACAAGCTTATCCACCTTCTTCCACCTGCTTTGCTCTAGCTGCTCTGGCAGCCAACTGGATGGTGCCCACCCACATTGAGGGTGGATCTTCCCCTCCCTGTCCACAGACTCAAATATCAGTCTCTTCTGGTAACATCCTCACAGACACACCCAGAAACAATACTTTCCCAGCCATCTAGGCATCCCTGAATCCAGTCAAGTTGACACCTAATATTAACCATCACAGTCAGTGACTTGAGTGAAAAGTCCCTAGGTCAGCATTTCTTTTTTTTTCTTCTTTTTCTTTTTTTTTTTTTTTTGAGACGGAGTCTTGCTCAGTCGCCCAGGCTAGAGTGCAGTGGTGCAATCTCAGCTCACTGCAAGCTCCACCTCCCAGGTTCATGACATTCTCCTGCCTCAGCCTCCCAAGTAGCTGGGACTACAGGCACCCACCACCATGCCTGGCTAATTTTTTTTTGTATTTTTAGTAGAGACAGGGTTTCACCATGTTAGCCAGGATGGTCTCGATCTCCTGACCCCGTGATCCACCCGCCTCAGCCTCCCAAAGTGCTGGAATTACAGGCGTGAGCCATCGCGCCCGGCCCCTAGGTCAGCATTTCTATACGGCACACGTGCCCATGGTTCATGCCCTGTTACAGACTAATATAGTAGTGTCTCTTAGTGAGTCCAATACAGTCAATTTCCTCCAGAGAAGAAACATCACTGTTAATTCGGTTGCCCACAGGATGACGTTGTTGGCTTGCATTTGAGACCCATGTTGTATGAAAAATAGATACTTCTGTTCTATTTCTAAAGTTTTCTATTTTTCTGTTTCTAAATGTGGGCATTCACAGAATCACACTTGTCTCAAGAGGGACCGATCAGTAGACTCATGTCTCTCTCATTGATGCAACCATCTGTATACATCAACTGATCCCACTCTCCCACCCCTGTTATCTCTCTTTCCAAACATGCATTGTTGAATTCTAGCAAGTTAAAGGAGGTTGGGATGTGGTAGCATTATCCTGACCTGCTAGGTTGTGCAATGTAAGCATCAAGTGCAGAGACAGAGATCAGTATGGGCTAGAGTGGTCAAAAAGAATGTGTTGAGGAGGTAGGGCTTAAAAGGGACTTGGCATGATCTTGAAGAATGATGATATCTGTCTAAGGTACAGGGAAAGAAAGGCACCCCAGGTAAAGAGAATGACATGGGCAAGGAAGTGGAGGTGGGCACAAGCATGGTGAGCTCATGACATTGAGGAGGCTGGTGTGATTAGAGAAGAGGCTACTTTGGAGGCTGCTTTAGGAAGTCAGGTTGAGTAAGGCAATGATTTCTTGAGAGCCATGCCAAGGAGTTTATCTTTGATGTCTTAGAAAGCTGGACCTCACTGAGGATACTTGAGTAGGAGAGCAACGTGTTGAAAGCAGCATTTCAGGTGGATTGATGTTCTACCATGTGGAGATGATGGGGCTGGGAAGAGGCTGGAGCCTGAGGTCAGCCAGTGAAAATGCTTTTGCTTCTTGGTGCCCAGAAAAAAAGTCTGAACTAGGATGATTTGCAGTCTGGCTACAGATACCATTCCATTTTATTTTTTATAGTAAGGTGTGTGTGTGTAAGTGTTTTCTTATTTCCAGGCAATCTATGTTGTAGAATGTTGAAAAATACAGTTAAGCTAAAAGAACATTTGAAAACATTCACAATTTACCACTCACAGGTAATTTCTGTTGACTTTCCATTTACCTCCTACAGTTTAGATAATTTTCTACGCATATATGAATTTCTTCTAAAAAATAGTATCATGTTATTTTGTAAACTGTATTTTTTACTTAACAACATCTCTTTATGTCAATACATATATTCATTTTATAACTTTTTTTTTTTTTTTTTTTAAGAGATGGGGCCTCACTGCATTGCTCAGGCTGGGGTGCAGTGGCCATTCACAGTCACGATCATGGCACACTACAGCCTCAAACTTCTGGCCTCCAGCAATCCTCTTGCCTCAGCCTCCTGAGCAGCTGGGACTACGGGCACCATACCTGACTTTATAATATCTTCTTTATTTTTTTCCATTCTCCCCCCTCAAATACTCAGGCTTGGAAGTATAATGTCTTTTTTTAAAAGTAACAGAAATATAATAAGAGTGCCTCTTTATTTCCCCACTAATCCATCTCTGTAGATGTAACTATGGTTCATGTATTGATGTATATCCTTACAGATATTTTTAATGGATAAATAATCTCAAATATGGAAATACATATTTAGATAGATACCTTGGCCAGGCATGGTGGCTCATGCCTGTAGTACCAGCACTTTGAGAGGCCGAGGTGGGCGGATCACCTGAGGTCAGGAGTTCAAGACCAGCCTGGCCAACTTGGTGAAACCCTTCTCTACTAAAAATACAAAAATTAGCTAAGAGACACCACCCGCATGGTAGTGGGTGCCTGTAGTCCCAGCTACTCAGGAGGCCGAGGTAGGAGAATTGCTTGAACCCGGGAGGCAGAGGTTGCAGTGAGTTGAGATTGTGTCACTGCACTCCAACCTGGGCAACAGAGCAAGACTCTCTCAAAAAAAAAAAGGCCAGGTGCGGTAACTTACGCCTGTAATCCCAGCAATTTGGGAGGCCAAGGCGGGCGGATCACAAAGTCAGGAGATCATGACCATGCTGGCTAACATGGTGAAACCCCATCTCCACTAAAAATACAAAAATTTAGCCGGGCGTGGTGGCAGGCACCTATAGTCCCAGCTACTCGGGAGGCTGAGGCAGGAGAATGGCGTGAACCTGGGAGGTGGAGGTCGCAGTGAGCCGAGATTGTGCCACTGCACTCCAGCCTGGGCGACAGAGCAAGACTCCATTTAAAAAAAAAAAAAAGATAGATACCTGACATCTGTTTTTGTTTGCTCTCTTTTTATGGATTCTATTTTTCAAAGAATGCTTTTAACTAATAACATTGAATAGTCAAGTTTGTATCTTAAGGATATGTTCCTAAGACTAAGAAGAAACATATTTTGGGACACAAAGAGGCCTGAGAACTTAGGTTTTCTTAGAGGACACATCCTTGAAGATTGCTGGAAACATTCTTCTCTCTTTGTGCTGATCCCCCAGGCGATCATTGAGGAGGCTGAAATTCGATGGAATGAAGTTGCGAGAGCAGTGCATGAGTTTGAAAAAGATATTCTAAAAGCCATATCCAAGAAGAAAGGGAGTATTTTGGCCACTCAGAAAGTGATGAAATACATAGAGGACACGAACCGCCGGAGGGTGAGTTGGCAGACGGAGCTTAAAAAGGGAAAAAACATTCTTGCAGGGATGTTATAGAAATCATCCATGTGAAGCAGCCTAGCTCCATTTGGTCTACCATAAATGTTGCCCACATATGCAGATTTTCTTTGCATCCCTGAAAGTGTATGTGTATATGCGTGTTTTAAAATGTATGTTTATGGCTGGGCGCAGTGGCTCACGCCTGTAATCCCAGCACTTTGGGAGGCTGAGGCAGGCGGATCATCGGAGCTGGAGGACCAGCCTGGCCAACATGGTGAAACCCTATCTGTACCAAAAATACAAAAATTAGCTGGGTGAGGTGGTGTGCACCTGTAATCCCAGCTGCTTGAGAGGCTGAGGCAGGATAATTGCTTGAACCTGGGAAGCGGAGGTTGCAGTGAGCCAAGATCACGCCACTGCACTCTAGCCTGGGCAACAGAGCAAGACTCCATCTCAGAAAAAATAAATGAATGAATGAATGAATGAATGAATGCATGTTTATCAAGGTTAACACCAGCCAGGCAGGATGTATATTAACAGTACCTCAGATTGATTTCTGTTTTTTGTTTTGTTATTTGTTTCAAGATCTGTTATCTTTTCTTGAGAAAGGTATGAGACTGGTCTGGTCCAGCCTGTCTAGAGAGATGACTGTGGAGTAGGACAGGTAAATCTCTTCTTCAAATTTTTAAAAAAAACCTTTTAAAAAATTGTTATAGAGATGGGGTCTCACTGTGTTGCCCAGGCTGGTCTTGAACTCTTGGACTCCAGCAGTCCACCCACCTTGGCCTCCTAAAGTGCTGGGATTACAGGTGAATCTAAAGCTCTTTGAGATCCTTTGTTATCAGGAGATAGACCTTGGGCTGTTATGAGAAAAAAGGAGAATTTGGGGGGTAACCTTCATTTCCAGAGATTTTACAATATGTCAAGCTTTAGATCCTGGAGACAAGGTAGGGTTACTAACCCTAACATGTTAAGAGTAATAAAAATTATGTAAACTACCATGGGAATACAAGACCAAAAATCATAAGATCATTTTGTCAGGAAAGACCCCTACAGTAGCATACACCCAAATAATCTTGATTTTGAAAGCAATGTAAAATTTGCATGTTGCAAAACCAATGTCCTCTGCTTCTTGGTCATGAAATATCATACCAGCCCCAGCTTAAGTAGAAGTAAAAGGACCTAAAATAAGTGACAGAATGTTAGGGCTCAAGTTTTGGTTTGCAGCCCCAGAACCATCCACTTTTCAAACCAATGGGAAAAAGGAGAGAAATAGATTAAATGCATTAAAATATGCCTTTATGTTTTAGGATAATATGAAGGAGAAATTACGTTTGAAAAATGTTTCTCTCAAAGTTCAGAGGAAAAAACTGCTTTCACAATTGAGGCAGGTATGTGGTCCTTTCTCTCTCTCTCTGTTTCTTTTTAAGGTTACCATGGTAGGCTGAATAAGGTTCCCACCCCCACCCCAAAATGTCCATATCCTAATCCCTGGAATCTGTAAATACATTAACTTACATGGCAAAAAGGATTTTGCAGATGTGATTAATTTAGGATCTTGAGATGGGGAGATGGTTTTGAATTACCTGGGTGGGCCCTATATAATCTCTCTCCTTATCAGTGGGAAGCAGGAGGGTGGGAGAAGCTATGATAACAGAAGCAGAGATCAGAGTGATGAGCTTTCATGCTAGGGAGAAGGGGCCAGGAATCAAGGACTGCAGACAGCCTCTAGAAGCTGGAAATGACAAGGAAACAACAGATTCTCCCCTAGAGCCTTGGGAAGAAATGCAGCCCTGCTGAGATCCTGATTTGAGCCTCCCAACCCATTTCAGACTCCTGACCTCCAGAACTATAAGATAATAAATTTGCATTAAAGCCACCAGGTTTGTGGTGATTTGTTACAGCAGCAATAGGAAACTCATATGATGACTGTGCAGGCAAATCAGAGGTTTTCTGTAGACAGAGTTGGTGTGAATTTAAAAGACCCTCAAGACATACTTGTTGGCCCTTTCTGGGAAAATGGCCTGGTGGCACAGTTATATGTGCTTTGATGTGTCTAGCATCGCCACCAGCTGACCCTAATGGCTCCTGATGAAAGGCAGTAAGGCAAACATGGTTCCGTCCTTTCCTAGCTCAATATTTTTATTATTAACTTGAATTTGGGCACTGGTGGCATGCTCATCAAAGGGGGCTACTGACAAGGACACAAAACTGGGCAGGAGAATTAACACGTTGGGGCACTATTGCTTGAGTGACTTGGGATCCAGAAAGACCTCAGCAAGCTGGGACAGATTTAACAGCATGAAGTGACGAAGGACAAGTGTAACACCCTACACTTTTGATCCCCCAAAATACCTGATCAGGTACAGGTTGGCTTAGCCACAGAGTACCTGATAAAGTCAGCTCAGCTGGTGGTGATGCTATGGCGTAGGCTGCACTTATAGAAACACAGTGCCCAGAACAAGGAAGGGGTAGACTTTCTCTGCTGTGTCTGAGCGGCCCCTACATGTGTCATGTCACCCTTGGAAGAATTGGCAAACTAGAGTTCACATCGGAGAGCAAGCCAGATGTCGGGAATAGAAACCATATCCAAGAGCCTGGGACTGATGTGCCCGAGGAGAGAGGGCCCAGGAGGGCCACAGCCATGTCTCCAAGTGCTCAGGGTTGCAGCAGGAAGGGAGAGCAGAGCTGGGTCTGTGGACAGAGGTGTCAGGGAAGGAGATTTGAGTTCAGTACAAGAAAAAATTCTGCAGTGAGTGGTCCCAGTGGAGCTGTCTGCAGATCATCAGTTCCTGGTACTTGGAGGTTCATGCAAGCACGGGCATCTTGAAGAGGGGCTTTAAGCTGGAGATAGGGAGTAGATGGATGATCTTTAATCTTAATGCTGCTGCTACACAGAGATAACACAGACATGGGCCCTGCCCTTGTGAGCTCCTAGACTAGTGGACAGCAGTGTTGTGAGAAAAGGTGTGTATGTGTAATTGTACACAGAAGCTATATACCAAGGACTGGCCGGGCGCGGTGGCTCACACCTGTAATCCTAGCACTTTGGGAGGCCGAGGTGGGTGGATCACGAGGTCAGGAGATTGAGACCATCCTGGCTAACACAGTGAAACCCTGTCTCTACTAAAAATACAAAAAAATTAGCCGGACATGGTGGTGGGCGCCTGTAGTTCCAGCTACTAGGGAGGCTGAGGCAGGAGAATGGCGTGAACCTGAGAGGCGGAGCTTGCAGTGAGCCGAGATTGCGTCACTGCACTCCAGCCTGGGTGACAGAGCGAGACTCCGTCTCAGAAAAAAAGAAAAATAAAAAAAGAAGCTACATACCAAGGATCACAGAGCTAAAGCTTCCAGGGGCTCAGCAGAGAGAGGGATCCCCCTCCGGTGTGGAAAACAGGTTGGGAGCATCGGAGCTGGAGGAATGGTTGTATTGGGGCTTAAGGAAGTTGTGTTGTTTTGGGAAGGGGAAGAAGATGAATCCCAGGAGATAGGACAGACAGCATGAGTGAGGTGTGGGAGTGAGGAACAGCAGTTCCCAAGTCGGTCTGTTGTCTGCCACAGATATAAAGTGGCATAGACCTGGCAGGGCTGGTAAGGTGGGCAAGGACAGGGAGGGAACCTTATACACTCGGGCACTGCAGTGCAGAAATATCAGATGATCAAAGAAGGGGGAATCTATGGGCTGCTTGTCCTGGGTTTTTCATGTTAAAAACAACTTTTAAATGGCCTGATTCTTTCTCTTCCTTCATGGCCCTGTTAGGCACCACCCACTGTGGGATGTCCTCTGTGCATGACTCAGTCTTTCATCCTCCCCTGGCCTGGCTTAGCGACTTCTGTGTGCCCTCTGCCCCTACTCCCCCACATTCCCCCCGAACAACACATCCCACTGCGCCACACTGTTGAGTCAATGGCTTGTCTGTAAACCCTCATATGCACTGCCTGGAGCCAGGGAACGTTGTATTTACTTAAATCTCTATTCCCAGTGCCTAACACCATGCCTGGGACCAAACAGATGCCCAATATGTGTTTGTTGAATGACCGAATGATGACTGACCTCCAAAGTCTTATCAAGAGTTGCAAGATGTGAGCCATACATTCAGAATCACAGCTGACGTATCATCTTTTCTTTCATCTTTCTGAGCTGTAGAAAGAAGAGGTGGGTGAGGCCCTTCATGATGTTGATTTTCAGCAGTTGAAGATAGAGAACGCTCAATTTCTCGAAACAATTGAAGCAAGGAATCAAGAACTGACCCAGCTAAAGCTCTCATCTGGAAATACTCTGCAGGTCCTCAATGCCTACAAAGTAAGGCCATCCCTGATGCCTAAGGCTCCCCCAAGGCTTTCCATACTCACCTTTCTGGCCACAGGGAGGTTCTTGTGCACTCCAATTTCACACAGCGCTTAGGTGCCCCCTCACTGTCAAGCCATGTGTTCTGAAATTTCCTGAATGCTCCCATAACCCTGGCTGTGTGTGAGAACCAGGGTTTTTCTTTAAAAAGAAAAAAAAAAAAAAGACAGATAGATGATAGGTAGGTAGATAGATGGATGGATGGATAGACAGATAGATAGATGACTAGTCCCACTCTGACTAATTGAATTAGGAGGTGAGGGCTATGCATCTTATTTATTTTGTTTTCTTTTTTATTGTTGTTGTTAATTCCCCAAGTGATTTTTATGGATGGTGAGTTTTGAGAACTAACCACATTTACAGCCCTGTTTAATTTGAGCACATTATAAGCACTTTCCTGCTTAAAACCCTGCAAAGGAAAGCAGTCTTAGCTATAGATCAGAAAACTACTAAATAATTTATCATCCAAACAGAACCCTTTTGGGAGGGAAAATAGGCACTATTAATAATTAGGCAGAGACTATAGGCACACAAAGGGCCTGGCCCCAACAGACGAGGCCATCTGGTTACCCTGCTAGAGACCATCTAATGTAGTATTCAGCAACTACAGGCCAGTGTATCCCCACCCACTGCCCTGTGAGCTAAGAATGATATTACAGAAGAACCTTTATAACCAATTTGATTATAGAAAACACTAACTGGAAACCAAATGAAGCAACATTGGTTTCTTCCTTAGAAATTCCATTTCTTTCATTAGTAGACCTATGTTCTAAAATATTGTACTCAATTATTATATCTTGAATTGAATCGATAAAACATTGGTAGGATTTTTTTCTCTTGTTAATATAAGTACACAATACCCACAATTTTGCTTCTGGGCTTGCAAAACCTAAAATATTTACTATGTGGTCCCTTACAGAAAAGTTTTGCTGACCCCTCGCATAGTGCCCAGGTGACAACGGTGGCTATGAGCTTAGGTAGCTCGCAGGTGGGCTTTGTTTGGTCCACACAGTTTAAAAATGTGAATGTGAATGCGTTTAGGCCAGGTTTACGTTTGTTCAACATTTTCCTTTTACAAATGAAAAAACCGAGGGTCAAAGATGCAGAGTAGACAGGGAGCAGTGGCTCACACCGGCAATCCCAGCACTTTGGGAAGCCTAGGTGGGCAGATCACCTGAGGCCAGGAGTTCAAGACCAGCCTGGCCAACATGGCAAAACCCCGTCTCTACTAAAAACACAAAAAATTATCTGGGCGTAGTGGTCCACACCTGTAATCTCAGCTACTTGTGAGGCTGAGGCACAAGGATTGCTTGAACCCCCAGGGGCAGAGGTTGCAGTGAGCTGAGATCATGCCACTGTACTCCAGCCTGGGCAACAGAGCAAGACTCTGTCTCAAAAAAAAAAAAAAAAAAAAAAAGATGCAGAGTATTTGCCAAATTCAAGCAACAAGTTACTGATAGAGGTGGGACTCCCAGTCCAGTGTACATCCCACCTAACTCAGTGTGTATCCCACCCGACTGCCTTTTCCAGCATGTAGAAAACAGTGTGCTGGCATTCTGAAATTTATGTGTCATAAACATCCAACAGATCCTCGACTTTTAGCTTCTCTCATCAGTTTTTAGCTTATCTGATCACTGTTATTTATAGAGGAAGCCAATTCCTGTGACTCCCAGGCCCTCGTTGCCTGGAGAGTGAGTTGTACTTGCTTAGATCACACTGGACCTCGATCTTATCCCGTGGAATCAGTTAAGTAGCACAGGGCCTGCCTGGTCTTGTGGGGGAAAAGCCAAGGGTTTTGGAAATGGAGCTACTGATTTTTAAAATCAAACTGCCAGGTTGCAGGGCCTGACCTCTTTCGGATGGGTCTAAACACACAGTGCAGATTGCTTGTAGTACCTGAGATCAGCAGCACAGGCCACCATGGGCAGAGTGAGAGCCATTCCTGGGGGAAATGGAGGCAGAAAAACTGAGTTGTGGAGTCAGACCTTGCCTGTGCTTGAATGTTCTGCTGGGGGAGGTGCTTCATCTAGGCAAGATTCTTCACCTCTTGGAAGCAAGTTTTGTGTCACCAGGATGGTGCTCTCTCTAGTATGTGTTATGTCCCCAGCATCAAGGATGGTGCCTGGCCAAAGCAGGTGCTTGGCCAATATTGCTGAATGAACTGCTTGCAGAACAGGTGTGTATTTGGTAGGCGTGGGAGGGTGACAGGAGGGGCCACTTTGATGTAAATATGAAACATTCATTCTCCCAGCAATCAGAAAATGAAAATAAAGAAACAAATATCAAACACCCAAGTGTGAAACCTTGCTAAAGACATGCAGAATAATTTTCCTCTATACTAAAAGTACCAATACCTTCAGTAGGGTAGGCACCAGGCTAAGTGCTAAGGGTACAGCATTGAGACAGCACCAGGCAGGAATGGGCTCTTCTCTTCTGTGAGTTTCATGTGTGAGCCTGAGTCAAGGTGGCAGCTTTTTCTCTGACTTTATGCCCTCAAGCCCTGCCTGGTGGAGTTTGGTAAAATGTAAGCATGTGACTACAGCTATGATGAGTCATTCCAGACTGCCTGTAAACTAGTGATCTGGGGCCTTGTAGGTAGAATTCTAAGATGTCCCCAAGACTCCCCAGCCCCTGGTATCTACACCCTGTATAATCTCCGGCCAGGACTGTGAATATAATGGTTTCGGTTAAGTTCTGTTCTGTTCTATGATTCAGTTATACTGTATGGCACAGTTGACTAAAGACAGGGAGATCACCCACTTGGCCTGACCTAATCACACGAGTCCTTTGAAAGAACAGTTTCTCTGGAAGAGGAAGTCACAGATATGAACCATGAGGAGAAATGGCTGGAGGAGGTCTTCTCCATTGTGGGCTTGAAGACAGAGGGGCCACATGGAAGGGATTCAAGAGGGACCTCTGGAAGCTGAGAGCGATCTCCTGCTGACAGCCCCAAAGAAAACAAGGGCCTTGGTCCTATAGCTTCAAGGAAGTACCTTCTGCCAGCAATAAGGGAGCTTGGAAGAGGACCCTGAGCCCTTGACAAGAACCACAGCCCTGGCGGACACCTTGATTTCAGCCGGATGCGACCGTGGGGGAGAATCCAGCCACACTGTGTGCAGACTCCTGGCCTATGGAAGCTGTGAGATAATAAATGGGTGTGGCTCTAAGCCACAGAAGTCTGTGGTAATTTGTTACATAGCAATAGAAAGTGAATGCAGTCCTTTTCAGAAGTGGCCTCCCCAAGGGACCCACATCTTGACTCAGCATCACCAATGCAGCTTTTATCAGCCTTCGTGGAGACTGTCCTGGCAGAGCCAGTGATGGCCTCGCTGCTACTCTTGTACCTCCATTCCTTCCTGCCCTGCCGCTCTAAGTTGGTGACCACTTGTCTTCCCTCCACTCTCCTTCCTCCCACCTGAATTGCTGGATTTGCAGCAAAGTCCTGCCCCATCTCCCTGGCCCCACACCTCACCCTGTCAGTCTGGTCTCATTCACTTTTGCTTTCGTTAGCAGAGCAATTCTCAGGCAGGACATGGAACAGGGAATGAGCCTTAAGAAGTGAGGCCTGAAAATAGGAGTGGGGAAGAGAATGGCCCGTGGGTGCCGGAAGGTCCCCAGGCAGGTGGTTCTAGTCTTCTCTGTTTTGACACCCTGGGGCAATGCCCTTGCCCCCTCCTCCTGCCTTCACTTTGACTGTGGCCCTGCCGCTCTCTACCCACTCTCCCAGCTCCTATTAGATCCTCCTCTCCTTGGCTCTTTCCTTAGCTTGGAATGTTCTCTTCCCTCTTCACCTAGACATACTGACTCAACCTTTCAGCTCTCTTTCCAGCATATATATATAAAATATATAATATATAATATATATTTTATATATTATATATAATATATACTATATATTTTTTATATAATATATAGTATATAATATATAGTATATATTTTTAATATATGTACTATATATGTTTTATATATACATATATAATATATATATTTTATATATATATATATATATTTTTTTTTTTTTTTCAGGAAAACCTTCTCCAACCCTGTCCTGGCATTCTCATAGCTTGGCACAATTGCAGTCTTACATTTCTTCTTGCAATTATTTTACTGCCTTTCCCCTACTGTCCGGGCTGTGAGCCAGCCTTCTGGTGGCAGAGCCTAGTTTGCTTCACTGGCCAGTGCGTGGTGCAGGAACTGGTGCCTGGTGGGTGGGTTTTCAGGGTTTGTTGAGTGAGGTCCCCCAAATCACTGTGTCTTTCCCTTGGCCCACTCCTCTGCCCAGCAAAGCACATCCCAGCGCCTCTGGCCGACTCTTCCCCACTGAGAGAGAGTGGTCAAAAGGGGACCAATCTAAGAAGCAGGGGTGGGGCCTGCAGGAGCCAGTGAAGGGCAATGATGCCATGGGAATCTGCAAGGCTGTGCTCCTGCAGGACTCCTCTAAAACTAGCAGGCCCGGCCTCATTAGGTGATAAGACGGTGGTGGAGCCTGTGGGCTGTGGAATCTCACTGTATGGGCTCAGTTCCCAGCTCCCCCTGGTCTCTGTGTCCTTGGGGAAATGGTTTTACCTCCCTAAGGGTCAGTTCTCTCACCTATAAATGGAGATAGCAGTAGCACCCACCTTATGAGGAGTATTCCCCACTCTCCATCCACATGAGATAGTCATGGCAGCTGTTTGTTGAATGTTCTCCATGTGCCTCAGCACTCTACCAGGCTGTCTCCTGTACACCTCTCCACAGCCCTACATGGTGACTGGACTCAAGTTTAGAAAGGTTCTGGGATCTCCCCAAAGATCTCCTTAGTGAGTAGTAGAGCAGGATTTAGGTCCCCGTGTACCTTACTTCTTTGCCTGTCCAGCTGAGGACAAGACTCCAAGGTCCTCTCCTCCCGCACCAGTTCTCAGACATCAGGATTTGGAAAATCTGGGCAACAGTGAGAAAGGCAATTTGGACTTTCTGGATGGTCCTGCTTTTCTGTTCGTTAACAAAGAGCTGTCTCCCCTTCCTGCGGTTCTGAGAGGTCATCTTAGCTCAAGACTTGCTGTGTTGTTATATTTCAGAGCAAGCTTCACAAGGCAATGGAAATATACATCAATCTGGACAAGGAGATCTTGCTGAGAAAAGAGCTACTTGACAAAATTGAAAAAGAAACACTACAAGTAGAGGAGGTAGGAGAGGGCAAAATGTGGTATTTCTGGTATTTGTCTCTTGTGTTTATAAGGGCTTGAGTCAAGGTCTACCAAGATCTAAGCCATCTTGCTGGTTTATCTAGAAAAGCCTAGACCATAAAAATCAAAATAGCTCTGGGCCATCAAAGCACAAAGTGGCACTTGGCGACCTACAGTCCAGGTGTGTCGCATTTTACTGCTGAGTTGGGTTCTAGAGTCACCTCAGAAAACAAAAATTTCGTAGAGTCCAAATAACATTTGGGAATTCCTTAAGTGACCCATAAAGTACAATATTCAAAGTTTCATGTCTACAACCCCAGGAAAAATGTTTAATGCATGTAGTAATGTCCCTGATAGGAAAAAAGTACACATGCCAAAATAGAATGTTTGATGTAAAGGAGAGACAGAGAGAGGAAAGAGAGAGAGAAAGAGAGAGAGAGAGAGAAACAGAGAGAGAGGTCATAACCATATGACATCTCGCCTGATACCCGGGCTAGACACTCACAGCCTGAGTAGCCTGTAGCAGAGACCACTGAAGGACAGCAGACCTGTGACCTCTGTCCTGGGCTCGCTCCAAGGCCTGTGGTCACTGTGTGAAGAGGTGAATGGAGTCATCTGAGCTCCCTGCCTATCTAAATTGCAATTTACCTCTCTCATTACTTTGCTGAGCATTGATAGCTGAATTTCCCTAACTTAAATGCACATAGGATGTGATGCAAAGAGAACTTTTTGGGGCGCAGGAGAAAGAGTGCTGGACTCGTGATCAGAAGGCCTGGTATGAGGTTTGGTGCTGCCAATTTCTAGTCTTGAACAAGTTTTTAAATAGGACTGTTTCCATGTCTGTGAAATAGATCTACTGCCCTTATTGTAGTGGCTAGAGAGGACCACATATAATGACGCTTTGTTAACCTCTAAAACTGTATGATTATTAGTGTGATTGTCTTGTGTGGCCCCAAATTTGCTTACAGTGGCCCCAAAGCCACAGGATTATTCACATCTAAGTTACGTCACAGCATGCACATCATTTTCTCGATGGAGAACCAACATCTTCCGCAAAAAAACCCCAGTCTCAGTACAGAGTGGCAAGAAGCAAAGTTAAAGCAAAAACCTGTGAACTCTCTTAATGCAGAATTGCTGTGGTCCTTATTTATTTTTTCCTTGGGTTGATAGTTATTAGATTAAAAGTAAAACTTAAAATTGATTTTTTTTAAAGCCAGGAATTCACTGCTTAGTATATTTTAGTTTTCCTGTTAATGTTTTGAAAATAGCTTTATTGGAATTTAATTTATATACCATATAATCACCCATTTAAAGTGTATAGTTCAATGGATTATAATATATTCACAGAGTTGTGTAACCATCATCACAATAATTTTAGAACATTTTCATCACCCCAGGAAAAAACCCTGCACCCATTAGACCTCCTTCCCCATAGGACAGGTGCAGTGGCTCACCCTGTAATCCCAGCACTTTGGGAGGCTGAGGTGGGCAGATCATTTGAGGTCAGGAGTTCAAGACCAGCCTGGCCAACATGGTGAAACCCAGCCTCTACTAAAAATACAAAAATTAGCCGGGCGTGGTGATGGGCACTGGTAGTCCCATCTGCTTGGGAGGCTGAGGCAGAAGAATCGCTTGAGCCCATGAAGTGGAGGTTGCAGTGAGCCGAGATTGTGCCATTGCACTCCAACCTGCATGACAGAGGGAGACTCCATCTCAAAACAAAACAAAACAAAAATCTACTTAAGTACATTTATTTATAAAAAGAAAGAAAGAAAAGAAAAGATCCTTCTCCATTCCCCACACCCCACTCTCACCCTCCGGCTCTCGGCGGCCACTAATCTACTTTATGCCTCTGTGGATTTGCCTGTTCTGGACATTTCATTTAAAAGAGATTATACAATATGTGGTCTTTTATGAGTGGCTTTTTTCACTTGGAATAACATTTTCAAGGTACACTTGTATCATGTATCATTTGTTTATTTTTGTGGCTGAATAGCATTTCATTGTGTGGACAGACCACATTTTATGTATCCATTCATCACTCGATGGACATTTGGGTTTCCACTTCAGGACTATCATGAGTCATTCTGATATGAACATCCTGGTACAAGTTTTTCTGTGGATACGTGTTTTCTTTTCTCTTGATGTGTTTTCTTTTCTCTTGGACATATACCTAGAAGTGGAATTGTGGGTTATACATGGTAATTCTATGTCTAACACCTAGAAAAACTAGCAATCTGTTTTTGAAAGTGGCAGCCCCATTTCGTATTCCCACAATGTGTGAGGGTTCCAGTTTCCGTACATCTTTGTTATTCTCAGTTTTTTTAAAAAATGGCCATCCTACTTGGTATGAAGTGATATCTCGTTGTGGTTTTTGTTTGAATTTTCTAATGACATGGAGCATCTTATCATGTGCTTATTGGCCACTTGTCTTTCTTTGAGAAATGTCTAGTCAAGTCCTTTGCTTAGTTGAGTTATTTATCTTTTTAACTTACCCATTGTAAGTTGAAAATATCGTAAGTTAAAAATGCATTTAACATACCTGACCTACTAAACATTATAGCTTAGCCTAGCCTATCTTAAATATGCTCAGAACACTTACATTAGCCTACAACTGGGCAAAATCATCGAACACAAAGTCTGTTTTATAATAGGGTGTTGAATGTCTCATGTAATTTATCGAATACTGTACTGAAAGTGAAAAATGGGTTATGTCGGTACTCGAAGTATGGTTTCTACTGAATGTGTGTTGCTTTAGCACTATCTTAAAGTAAAAAAAAAAACAACTTAAGTTGACCCATTGTAAGTCAGGGATCATCTGTATAAGATTCACAAATATTTTCTCCCATACTGTGGATTTTCTTTCACTTTCTTGATAGTTTTGTCTGCAACACAAACGTTTTTAGTTTTGGTAGAAGTCCAATTTATCCATTTGTTTTCTTTTGATCTTGTGCTTTTGGTGTCATATATAAGAAATCATTGCCTTACCCAATATCATGAAGATTTTCTCCTCTGTCTTCTTTTAAGAGTTTTATAATTTTAGCTCTTATGTTTAGGTTTATAATCGATTTTGAGTTAATTTTTTTAAATGGTGTGAGCGAGGAGTTCAAAAGCTGAAAGAAGAAAGGAGATGAAATATGTTCACAGAGTTTGTCATATGAACTTTTTGTTTACTTTTCTTCCTGTGAATTTGAGTTACTATCTGATGTTTCTTATGTAAATACAGCTTTGTTTCAACCTGCCTCCTTTGTGCTGTTACTGTCAAATACACTCCATGATTACATGTTATAGTTCCCCAAATACAATTATATATGTATTTTTATATACTTGCTTTTTAAATCAGTTAAGAGAAGAAATATGCAATTATACTGTCTTTTATAATTACCTATTATACAGTTAATTTTATTTGCACTACTTTTTAAATGTCGATTTCATATTCCTGTAGGGTATCACTTGTTTTCAGCTTGAAGAACTTCCTGTAGTATTTCTTGTAAGGCAGGTCTGCCAACCATGACTTCTGTAGGTTTTTGTTAATCTGGGAATGTCTTTATTTTTCCTTTATTTTTCAAAAATAAACTTTTATTTTAGAAGTTTTAGATTTACAGGAAAATTGTGAAGATAGCACAGAGAACCGCCATACACCTCATACCCAGTTTCCCCTATTTTAACCTCTTATATCAGTAAAATGTGTTTATTACAATTAATGAACCGGTATTGATACAGTATTATTAATCAAAGTCTGTGCTTTTGTCACATTTCCTTAGTTCTTACCTAACGTCCCTTAACTGTTCCAGGATCCCACCCAGGATATCCACATTACATTTACTGCTATGTCTCCTTAAGCTCCTCTTGGCTGAGACAGTTTCTCAGAATTTCCTTGATGTTGATGACCTTGACAATTTTGAGGAGTACTTGTCAGGTTTTTGTAGAATGTTCCTCCACTGGGATTGGTTTGATGTTTTTCTCATGATTACATTGGGGTTTATGTGTTTTGAGGGGGAAGACCACAGACATAAAGTGCCATTCACATCACGTCATATCAAGGGAGTCTACTATCAACATGACTCATCACTGATGTGAACCTTGATCACGTAGATGATCACAGTGAAGAAATCCGTAACATACTATCCATCTACGTGATCAAGGTCCCTCCTTTCCATACTGTACTCTTCGAAAGGAAGTCACTATGTACAGCCCATACTTAAGGAGTGGGGATTTATGCTCCACATAATTTATTTGGAATTCTTCTGTATAGGAGATTTATCTATTCTCCCCCATTTATTTATTTTTAACATCATTTATTTATTTTTAACATCATTTATTTATATCAGTTTCAATTCATAGATACTTGTTTTATATGTTGGGTTATAATATCATAAGCCATGCATTGTTTAATGATGGGGATACATTCTGAGAAATGCATTGTTAGGCAATTTCATCATTGTGTGAACATTATAGAGTGTACTCTATGATGGTATACCTAGATAGTATAGCCTACTACACACCTAGGCTGTATTGTGTAGCCTGTTGCTCTAGGCTATAACCCTGAAAAACATGTTATTATACTAAATGCTGTAGGAAATTATAATACAATGCTAAGTATTTGTGTATCCAAACATATCTAAACATAGTAAAGGTACAGTAAAGATATGGCATTATAATCTTATGGGACCATCTTCATAAATGGTTCACTGTTGACCAAAATGTTTTATGTGGCATGTGACTGTATTACATTATTTATTTTGTTGCTCAGATTGTTCCAGGTTGGCCATTGGGAGCTCTTTCAGTTGAATTTGGTGTCCCTTTGACTCTCTTCATCTTTATGGCTTTTTTTTTTTTTTTTGAGCGCTTCCTTTCTGGCACCAGAAGATGTTCTAGGCTCATCTTAGATATTTTCTGCCTCAGTCCTAGAATCCACCATTTCTCCAAGGAGGCTTGGTGTCTTTTATTTGAGAATGACATTAGAAACCAAGATCTGAGTGTGTTGATTGCTTGCTTTCATTTTGAAAGATCATTTTGAGGATATAATATTCTTGAGTGGCAGGTTTTTTCTTTCAGCCCATTGCCTTCTGGCCTTCATTGTTTCGGATGAGAAATCAGCTGTTAATCTTGTTGGGCTTCTCTTGTATGTAATGAATTGTTTTCTCTTGCTGTTTTCAATATTTTCTCTTTGCTTTGCCATTCAACATTTTGAGTGTGATGAGTCTCTGGGTGTGGATTTATTTGCATTTCTTCGTTTGGAGTTTGTTGAGCCCTTTGGATGTGTGGCTTACTGTTTTCCAAGAAATTGGTGAAATTTTCAGCCATTATATCTGAATAATTTTTTCTACTCCTTTCTCTTTCTTTCTCTCTCTGTTACTCCCATTACCTGTGTGTTGGTACATTTAGTGGTGTTCCACATTTCCCTGAGACTGTTAATTTTTCTTCATTCTTTTTTCTTTCTGCTCCTCAATCTGCATAATCTCTATCAATCTACAAGTTTACCAATGCTTTATTCTATTAGCTTAAATCTGCTGTCAGTCTCCTGTGGTGAATTTTTCATTTCAGTCATCATATTGAAAAGATTCTGGATTTTCTATGTTTTAAAAATGAATTTCTACCTCTTTATTGATTTTCGTTACTTGATGAGACATTATTATTATTACTTTAATTCTTTAAACATGGTTTCCTTTGGTTTTTTGAATAGCTCCTTTGAAGACTTTGTCTGCTAAGTCCACCATCTGCTCTCCCTCAAAGGCAGTTTGTTTTGCCTTCCCTGGGTGGATCATGCTTTCCTATTTCTTTGCCTATCTCATAATTTTTGTTGGAAGCTGTATATTTTAGGTGATACAGCAATTCTTGATATTGATCCCTCCCACCCCTTTCTTGGGCTTGTCATAGTTTTTGCTTGTTACTTGTTGAGTGACTTGGCAGGACTAGATCAGTAAAGTCTATTCCCCTGCTATTAGTACTCTTTTTTTTTTTTTTTTGACATGGAGTCTTGCTCTGTCACCCAGGCTGGAGTGCAGTGGCGCGATCTTGGCTCACTGCAAGCTCCGCCTCTCGAGTTCACGCCATTCTCCTGCCTCAGCCTCCCGAGTAGCTGGGACTATAGGCACCCGCCAACACACCAGGCTAATTTTTTGTACATTTAGTAGGGACGGGGTTTCACCATATTAGCCAGGATGGTCTCGATCTCCTGACCTCGTGATCTGCCCGCCTTGGCTTCCCAAAGTGCTGGGATTACAGGCGTAAGCCACCGCGCCCGGCCCCCTGCTGTTAGTACTCGCTAATGTTTCTCCTCACCTGGTGCAGCCTTGGTCATGGATACAATTGCCCTGATGACCAGGGATAATTGTTGCTTCTGCTGAGTTCTCTTTGACTCTGCATCTTCCTACTAAGCTTACAGCTGGTCTACCTCTATTGGCATCACACCTGGCCATCAGCCTTCATTAATTGTTAGCTAATTGCTCTATTGCTTTCAACAGTACCCTGAGACATTAATTGTTTTACATTCTGATTCAATTAAAGTCAGGACCCTTTGCAGGGGCAAAGTGTTGCCAGTCTTTCAGGCTTCCCCCAACTCTCAAAGGGCTCTTCTTAGTGGTCTCTTTCTCTGTTCTGTTAAACATATAGCTGGCTTATTATTTTACTTGCTGCTACTAACATTGTGGAACTACCAGCCTCCTCTAAATTGCTTACCTTAAAAAACTCCATTGTTTCCCACACAGTTCTTAGGCATGAGCTCCCCATCTCTGTTCCAAATAAAGCAAGTCCCCTTGGGCAACATTCCATGGCCCTCTGATTTACAGCCTGATTTGGTTTGGCTCTGTGCCCCCACGCAAGTCTCATCTCAAATTGTAATTCCAATGTGTCAAAGGAGACACCTGGTGGAAGGCGATTGGATCATGGGGGCAGTTTACCTAATGCTGTTCTCATGATAGTGAGGGAGTTCTCACGAGATCTGATGGTTTTTAAAGTGGCAGTTTCCCCTGCACGTGCTCTCTCTCCTGCTACCTTGTGAAAATGTGCTTTACTTCCCCTTCACTTTCCACCATGATTGTAAGTTTCCTGAGGCCTCCCTAGCCATGCAGAACTGTGAGTCAATCAAATCTTCTTTTCTTTATAAAATTATCCAGTCTCAGGTAGTTTTTTACAGCAGTGTGAAAACAGACAAATACACAGCCTCTCTCCCTGGGCAAAACTTCTGCACTGCTGCCCTGGAACTGGGGTGGGACAGTGGACAACTTTTCTCATAGTGACATTGCTGTGGGTTGCTGGGTGGGGATCATAATCTCTGGTCTTCTCAGTGTGTCCCTCACAGCTATAGTACTTATGTTTTAATGCCTTCGTTCTTGCTACTTCATAATATTTATCTTAGGTATTCTCAAATCACCATCTGGATAGGAGTATGCATTGATGGTTCTGCCCACATCTTTGGGTCTCTCCACAGTTGTTTGTTTATGCTAAACAGACAGGAGCTATTCACTGAACACCTGACAATTTATTATTGCATTCTGAAAACAAGTTAATAAAAATTAAATTAGTGGCTTGTTTTATAGTGTATTGAAACAGTGGAAGGTGCAAACCAATTACCTGGGGATCTTATTAAAATACAGATTCTGAGTGGGTAGGTCCAGGGTAGCCTGGGAGTCTGCAGCTCCCAGGTGTTTCTAGTGCCACAGATTGTGCTTTGTGAAGCAAGGAATTAAAAGACAATACTATATTGGGAAGATTCAACATAATAAAAATGTTAGTTCTCTTTAAGTTGATCTGTGAAATATGATATTCCAATTAAAATACCAAGGAAGGTTTTTTTGTTTGTTTGTTGTTAAGAATCTAAATCAACTGACTCAAAAATTCCTTTGGCGGGGGAAAAAGAGTATCCCCAAATTCCAAATGAATAAATGAGAGGACTAGCCCTATCAGATAATGAAATATGTTATAAAGTTACAATATTTAAAACAAGCTCAGGAATAGGCTGGAAGATCAAAGAAAAATGTATAAGGTCCTATAATGAACCCTGATACAGATCATATAAGTATATAAATATTTGATAAAACTTTGATGTCGATACCTTTATGATAAAAGTGGCATGGCATTAATCAACAGACAGCCAGATTATTGAATAAATGACATGGGGTAACTGGGGTAACTGGGCAACCATTAAGGAAAAAATTAAGTTGGAACTATGTTTTATACTGAAGTTAATTCAGGTATATCAGATATTTAAATGTAAGTAAGAAAACCATTAAAATCCTAAAATAAATACTGGGAAAATTTTTAATCTTGGAATGAAGAGGCCTTTCAAAATATAAAACCTAGAAACTATGACATCAGTAAAGTGAGTTATATAAAAATGTAAGTTTTTCGCATAGCAAAAATGATCATAAGCAAAGTCAAAAGGTAAATAACTGGAAAAATGTTGTATGTAAAATCACAAAGAGCTAATAACTCCAAACAAATAACTTCTACAGATCAACAAGAAAAAACTAATAACTAATAGAAAAAATGGGCAAAAGTTTTCAAGAGTTTACTGAAAAGCTAAAATACTAAAATGTGAAAAATGTTCTACCTCACTCATAATACAAAGAATACAAAATAAAGCTATGATGGGATATTATTTTCCTTCTCTTAGATTGACAAAGATCAAAGAGTTGGTAAAACTGTAGTGAGAGAATGAGGGAAAACCGGCAGTCTCAAACATTACTGCGGAAGTGTAATTGTCTTGATTATTATAAAGGGGAATTTAGCACTGTTTACCAAACATTAACATGCACATGTGCTTAAGGCAGGGTTTTTCACCCTAAACACATTATTATTGACATTTGGGGCTGGATAATTCTTTCTTGTGGTGGCAGGGCAGGGAGAGGTCTTGTGTATTGTAGGGTTTTTAGTAGCATCGCTGGCCTCTACCTACTAGATGCCAGCAGCACCCCTCTAATTCCCACAAAAATGTCTTTAGGCATTGCCAAATGTCCCCTGGGGGCAAAATTACCTCTGGTTGAGAACCACTGCCCTAGAACAAGCAATTTCACTTTTAGTAGTTTATCCTACTGATTCACTTGCATAATGACAATGTGATGTATACCCAGATGGTTAGTAATTGCAGCATTGTTTATTGTAATAGCAAGAGATTAAACAGTTAAGTGACTGTGGGATAATTGTTAAATTATGGTACATCCATGTGGAAAATTATGTAGCTGTCAAAAAGAATGAGTAAATTCTTCATGTGCTGATACAGAAAGATCTTCAAGATTTATTGAATGAAAACATCTGGATGAATAAAAGTGAATAGAGTATGCTACTATTTAGGTCAAAAAAGGGAAACATGTTTGTATAAGCCTAGATTTCTGGAAGGATGCACAAAACCTAAAAACAGTGTATGCTTCTAGGCAGGAGACCCTCCTGATGGGGTGACAGGAGTGGGATGGGAGCTCGTCACAGTGTACCATTTGAACTGAATGTATAGCCTAAACAAAAGAATTAGTAAAGTAAAAGTTAAAAGGATAATGTTAATTTTTTGGGGGGAGACAGTTTCACTCTATTGCTCAGGCTGGAGTGCAGCGTCATGATCTCGGCTCACTGCAACCTCCGCCTCCTGGGTTCAAGCGATTCTCCTGCCTCAGCCTCCTAAATAGCTGGGATTACAGGCCTAAGCCGCCATGCTTAACTCAGTTTTGTATTTTTAGTGGAGATGGGGTTTCACCCTGTTGGCTAGGCTAGTCTCAAACTCCTGACCTCAAGTGATCCGCCCGCTTTAGCCTTCCAAAGTGCTGGGATTACAGGGGTGAGCCACTGTCCCCAGCTGATGTTAATTTTTTAAAAATGCATTTTATTAAAAGGGCTAATGAATTTTACAGTATGATAATTTTTAAAATAAATATTTAAAAGACAAGGATTACTCACAAAATTGAATTACCATAGGTTCTAGCCATTCTGCATCTGGGAATGTACCCAAAAGAATTGAGAAGGGAATTGAACAGAGTTTTATATACCCATGTTGACAGCACCATTCTTCACAATAGCCAAGAAGTGGAAGCAACTCAAGTATCTTATCGATGGATGGATGGATAAACAAAATAAATAAAATGTGGTATATCCATACAACAGAAAATCATTCCACCTTAGAAAGGAAGGATGTTTTGACGCATACTACCATGTGTAGGAAACTTAAGGACATTATGCTAAGTGAAATAAGCCAGTCACAAAAGGACAAATACTGTATGATTCCACTTATATGAGGTACCCAGAGAAGTCAAATTCATAGAGACAGAAGGTGGAATGGTGGGGGCCAGAGGCTGGGAGACGAGGGAAGGAGGAGTGATTGTATAACGGGTACAGAATTTCAGTTGTACAAGACAAAAAGAGTTCTGGAGATGGATGGTGGTGATGGTTGCACAAGAATGTGAATGTACTTAACGCCACAGAACTGTATAGTTAAAAATGGTTAAGATGATAAATTTTATGTTTTTTATATATACCTTATAATTTAAAAAGACATGGAAGTGAATTGAGTCTGATCGAAGTACACTTAAATACACAATTTTTCACACACAGAAAAACCCTAAGAAGTCAAAGTAAGTACAACACATTCCTTAATAAAGGAGAGGAAGAGGAAGGAGGGAAGGAAAGGAAAGGGGAAGAGAGACAAAGGACAGGAAAGGAAAAGAAAAGGGAAAGGAATGAAAGAAACAAGACTATTTAGACCGCACTAGGTGTTTCTGAACTGGCTTAAAATATGTTTTGCAAAAAAATCAGAGTTTTGTGATTCCCACCCCCTCCCCAACCTCTTTGAAAATGTAAACATTATTTTTGGAACTCTATTAGAACCATGAGAAGAGATGTCAGGGCCAGTGAGTTCTCAAAGCAAGAGCTTCTGGGGTTCCCTGGGTGTAACTGGTCCTTCCCAACCCAGGACCGGGCCAAAGCCGAGGCAGTGAACAAGAGGCTCCGGAAGCAGCTGGCTGAGTTCCGGGCGCCACAGGTGATGACTTACGTCCGGGAGAAGATCTTAAATGGGGACTTGGAGAAGAGCATCAAGATGTGGGAAAGGAAAGTGGAGATAGCAGAGGTGAGCCACAGGGAGCCCCGAGATGGGCAGTCTTTTATGTCTTCAATGTTTTCATTTAGGATTTTGTTCTTTGGGCTAAGAATACAGATATTTGGATATGTAATTTCTGGGAGAAACCTCAGCAGTTGCTTTAACTATTAAACCAAGATGAAGGATGATTTTTTTTTTAAGTTCCCCCTTTTGCATTGTTAGGGGCAGGGTCTTTTCCATTTTCAGGGAGAAACTCTGTAGTAATAGTGTGTTTTTAGTTGCCTGTTTTCTTAATGAATTCTAGAAGTTTCTGAATCCCTCTGCACTGGTAATTTAGTGATTGCTACTTTATACATGGAGAAGTCAGTTTTTTAAAAAATGAGATACTGATAGATTTTTTAATATCACTCAGGACCTCATTCCATGCGTGTACACAGTCGCCATGGGTCTTTCTGCTTTTGAACGAATCCCACAGACTTTGAATATGGTAGTGTGACAGGAAGCGCCCTTGCTCCTGTGAGCTGCGGGGGATAAATGGGCAATGGAAACCATATGCTGGCGTCAGAAGGAAGACAAGCACCCAGACTGCCATGGCCACGTTGCAAACTGAGGTCACGCAGGACATCATCAGAGTAGCTTAGAAAGCCAGTCAGGTCACTTGGAAAACTGGGACCTTGGCGTTTTCACATCTAGACCCTGGCTCCCATTTCCTATGTTACTTTCTCCTGCATCTCCTTTGGCCATTTTGCAGCAGAGAGTAAATTAGGATCCAAACTTGGGCCCCTTAGATCTGAAACTGAGAAGTAGCAGAATCGTGGCAGGAGCATGCAACTTCTCACTTCACTGAGCAGAAGAAACATGCTCTATAGAAAAATCCTCTGGGTGGGTGCTACCCCTTGGTGGCCCCCACACAGCAGCATGCATGGGGGACACGCTGCCCCACACAGGGTTACCTGCACCATCACGGGGCTGGATGAGGGCTGCTTTCTAAGTAACCACAGTTTTCCCCAAGTGACCTTCTCCCCACTCTCCTTTATAGTTTTCTTTTTCTTTTCTTTTCTTTTTTCTTTCAGATGTCCTTAAAAGGCTACCGCAAGGCTTGGAATAGAATGAAAATAACCAATGAGCAGTTGCAGGCAGATTACCTTGCTGGGAATTAGCCAGAGGCAGGCCACGGCTTACAGACCACATGACCTATTAAAGTAATCAGCTCCTTTCTAGTCACCGGCTCCTCTCACTGTTCCCTGTCTGCCTGGTGTTCCCAACCCCCCAGCCAGGCTGAGCATCACCTCCTGGGCTACATCTGCCCATGGGGAGTGTTTTCACAGCCTGGCCCCTGGAACTGTTGCCACTGAAAGAACCACAGGGCGCTCTAATGGTTTGACACTTGTTAGCCAGCATTTAGTTCACAAGCATAATAAAAGTGACCTTCCCACACCCGGGAGAGGGACAGAGGAGGGAGAGCCAGCCCAGTGTGTGCTGTGGGCTTATCCATGGCAGCCCTGGTGTGCGACTATTAAAAACAGACACCAAAACAGCATGGTGAATGCCTGGCACTCAGCATTCTGAGCTTACTCTTCAGTTTGGTGGGGTGGCTCCTGGACTAGATACTGCTGCAAAAGAAAACAAGCATGAAGGAAACCAAGATGATTTCTGCGGGCTGATGCAACCTTTTCTGACCTGCAGAAATCCTACCTTCCCCCACCTCCCCACCATAATAGTCATAGTATAAGGGTTGTACAGATGCCTCAGGAGACCGGCCTGATTCCTTTACACCCTTCTCCCTAACATCTAGATCATCTCTAGAGCTGGTTGCTAGTCGTGAATGCGTGATGGTCCTTCCTTGTCCCTGCAAGTATGATCCAACATGGCCCAGTTCAGAATCAGAATTCTGTGTCATGGCGGCATTTGGTCCGTGGCGGGAGAAAGAAATCAACTTTTCCCAGTGGTGGAGTGAGGACAGGGGAGGGCCGGCCCTCTCAGCCTTGGATGTGATCCATTTGCTGTAGTCTTCCACCTTGGTGTACAGAAACAGGCCAGGGCACGTCTCACCACCGAAGTTCAGCACTCCTCTCAGAACCCACAGATCGAACTGCTGTAGCTGGCACATCATTGGGCTTCCTGGGTCCCCCTGTGACAAAAGACAGAAGGCTTCAAGTCTTAGAAAAACTAGTTTTTGTTGTAAATCTATCTTTGTGCAATATACTGTTTGTTCTAGAAATGTTTTACGCTGGTTCTCACTGGAAATGGGGCAAATTATAGGATACAATTTCAAATCTAGGCAGCCACCACCACAAATTCCAGCAAGATGACTTTTCCTTTTATTATGCAAATTAGCTGTGGACTTCTACTGACTGCCTATACCTTCCTGGTTCATACTTCATTTTCTTGCCCCTTTCCAGTCCTTTGGCCAAACCTTCCCTCTCTTCTGGCTTCTCATTCCTGAAATGTTGGTGTTTGTTTCCGTTCCGTCTTGAAATGCTCACATTTTCCCTTCTCTCTGCCTTGCTTCGACCCTTAGTTTAAGCCACTTCCTGCCGCCTGGCAGCTGCTCACCAGCCTGGCTGGCTGTACTCTTGGTCTTCCCCATTCCCAAGGGAGCAGTCCTCTGGGACTCGGGAATTCTGCCACATACACTTTACCTAAGGTGAGGGAGTAGAAGCTTGGCACCGTTAGCTAGATATGGGACCCTGGCAAGTGACCAAATTCTCTCTGAGCCAAAGTGGGAACACAGTTAATGCCTGTAACACGTGCTGAGCACAGCACAGTGCCTGGCACACAGCACACACTCAATAGAATATTAGCTACCGTCATCTTGATGTCTCTATAAAGGCCATCATTTTTCTGAAAAGTTGGGGAAGACGGGAAAAGCAACAAGGCAACTACTAGGTATCATTACCTTACCTGCCCTGACCCCACGCCCCCAGGTCTCCTCTCAAAGGAATTCCTGCCCCTCCTGTGGCCCAACTGTGTCCAAGAAGGGGGTGGTCATCCCCAGGCTAGCCAGCCACCTTTGACCTGTGTGGCCTGCCTGGCTGGAAGGCCCAGGCAATGACATGTTGCTCTCGCGGTTCGGACTGAGACACAGAATGGGGCTGCAATTAACAACAGGAAACAATCTGAACAGACTCAACCATGAGCAGCAGAAGGCAAGAGAGCAGCTGCCTCAGCCCCTCACCATCCAAGGCCTGGGTGTGTGGTCTGTCTTGGGTATTTCTCTCTCTCTCTCTCTCTCTCTCTCTCTCTCTCTCTCTCTCTCTCTCCTTCTTTCTTTCTTTCTCTGTCCCCGAGGCTGGAGTGCAGTGGTGCAATCTTGGCTCACTGCAACCTCCACCTCTGAGTTTCAAGCAGTTCTCCCACCTCAGCCTCTCGAGTAGCTCAGCTATGTGCCATCATGCCCAACTAACACTTTTTTTTTTTTTTTTTGAGATGGAGTCTTGCTCTGTCCCCCATGCTGGAGTGCAATGGCATGATCTCAGCTCACTGCAACCTCCTTTTCCTGGGTTCAAGCGATTCTCCTACCTCAGCCTCCCCAGTAGCTGGGATTACAGGCGCCCACCACCACGCCTGGCTAATTTTTATTTTTAGTAGAGATGGGGTTTCACCATGTTGACCAGGCTGGTCTCAAACTCCTGACCTCGTGATCCACCCGCCTCAGCCTCCCAAAGTGTTAGGATTACAGGCATGAGCCACCGTACCCAGCCTAATTTCTGTATTTTTAGTAGAGATGGGGTTTCATGATATTGGCCAGGCTGGTCTTGATCTTCTAACTTCAAGTGATCTGCCCGCCTCAGCCTCTTAAAGTGCTGGGATTAGGCATGAGCCACCATGCCCAGCGGGGTATTCTCTTTCAATAAATCTCCCCTTTTCCAAGGAAGCCACACCAGAACAGAGAGAAAGACCAGTGGGAGAAGAAAGGAGCAACTCCGCGGGCAGGGCAGCAGGGAGGCCGTGCTGAAAAGCTACCGTGATTCCCTGGTGATCTCAGCAGGTCAAGGCCAGACACATGAGGAAGTCCTTGAGGACTTCATTCTGTGCCTCTCTTTGGATGGAAGGGGGTGCTTTAGTGCAGAACTCTTGACTTTTCAATTGACTGGTGAACAGGCCCTTGTGTGCACCTCACTATGTCTGCCTAGGTCATGGGGGCTCCCTGGCTAAGAATGACATGGTTCCCCGCTTCATCAGTCCCATTCACAGTTTAACTGTAGTGGTATAGCCAGAGCAAGAAAAAGAATGTGATTTAGGATGAATGATTGGATGAATGATTGGGACATGTCCTCAGCTATGGCATGGTTTTGCAGGTCGCTGTTCCACCTGGGCACAGCATATGCACTTTTTCTCTTCCCCATAATGCTGTAGGGACTGTGACTTCTGAAGCACAAGAGGCAGAGGTGAACAGCTCCAGATGCCCCTCTGGAGCTACCGTACTTCATCTCCCAAGGGAGCGGCCACAGCCCAGAGTGGGGTCTTTCAGTGTGTGATCTTTTCCCTTGACATTCAGCAAAAGCCCTAACAGTGGTAGAATAAAGGCTGGATGGGTGAGTGCAGAGTGATTCTGCTTTTGTTGGGTTTTGGGGAAACCCATAGGCAGATTCTGAACCTGGTGGTTGATTCTACATGTGGGAATTGTGGCTTTGAAGACCTCTGGACCTGAGAACATATTTCTAAGACAGGATTCTACGGGGACAGGTGGTGTGCAAGCATAATTCTGTTAAAAAATGAAGGCCTGTTTAGAGGTGTGTCACAGTTAAAAACCAACCTGAACTTTGCAGTTAGATTTTAAAAGATGGTCACTTAGAGTAGAAATAGCTTAGAATATTCCACTGAATCTAAGATACAGTTAGAAATCAACATCTTTGAAATTAGGGTGTGTCTTTTTTTTTTTTTTGAGATGGAATCTCAGTCTGTTGCCCAGGCTGGAGTGCAGTGGCACGATCTCGGCTCACTGCAAGCTCCGCCTCCTGGGTTCATGCCATTCTCCTGCCTCAGCCTCCCGAGTAGCTGGGACTACAGGCGCCCACCACCATGCCCAGCTAATTTTTTGTATTTTTAGTAGAGATGGGGGTTTCACCATGTTAGTCAGGATGGTCTCGATCTCCTGACCCTGTGATCCGCCCGTCTCAGCATCCCAAAGTGCTGGGATTACAGGCGTGAGCCACCGCGCCCGGCCAGGCTATGTCTTTTAATCAGTTGATATCAGAGAAACTGACAGCATTTTTTCTTTCTCAGGATTACATAAAATGATGGTGCATTCCATAATTGGCAGCATCTTAGATCTGAGGACGTATGATACTTGTTTGATGGAATGGTTGAGGGCAGAATTTTGTTAAAAAGCTCGATCTTCACCGTATTTTAACACATTATCTAATTTAGGAAATTGTTAAGATCCTCCACCTGGCAGAGGACCCAGTACGAAGTAGGCACTCAATAGATGTTACACCAACTTTGGAAGGGCAAATGTATTTCTTTTTTTTTTTTTTTTTTTTTTGAGACAGAGTCTCGCTCTGTCGCCCAGGCTGGAGTGCAGTGGCGCGATCTCGGCTCACTGCAAGCTCCGCCTCCCGGGTTCACGCCATTCTCCTGCCTCAGCCTCCCGAGTAGCTGGGACTACAGGCGCCCACAACCGCGCCCGGCTAATTTTTTGTATTTTTAGTAGAGACGGGGTTTCACCGTGGTCTCGATCTCCTGACCTTGTGATCCGCCCGCCTCGGCCTCCCAAAGTGCTGGGATTACAGGCGTGAGCCACCGCGCCCGGCCGCAAATGTATTTCTTAATGAGAGGCAGTCCATGCTTTTGCAATAAAATGACTTAGAAAAAATTATCTTTATATATGTATTTTTCCCCTTGCTCTAAAAATCCTGCCTTTCTGGATCCTATAGGGAAAAAAAAAATTCCCCATCAGGTGTCCTGAAGGTTATTTAAAGGAGAGTGAGTGATAAGCCTCTTAGAAAAGCAATTGTAGAGTAGAGGAGATAAACTCTATCTGGATATCTGGTAGACCTAGGTCCTTGTCTTTGCTCTAACTTTTATTGACTGTGTGACCCTAGTAAGCCACACTTTCTCCAGATTTGGATATGAAGGGGCCTGAACCAGGTGTGTGTGACTTCCACACATTTTTTTTGAGGCAGTAGGACAGCCACATCTGTACAGCTCTCATCTGGCTGGAGGGCAGGGCTTCTCAGAGAAGAAAAACCCAATAACTGATAGCATCAGAGGGGCGTCTAGGTTCCCTAGAAGCTGAATACAGCAGCCCCACACTGTAGACCTGCTCAAAGCATATCTGCCTGTGTGGTTTGGACTCAGACTTTCAAATTTTTAGCTAGTTAAAAAGCACCTGTGACTTAGACAAGCTTCATCATGTTACACTGAAAATCATGACTGGTTAGTTCATTCAGCAGATTTTTATTGAGCGCATACTGTCTGCCAAGTGCTGTTCACTCCAGAGACAGCCATTCATCCCAAACTCTAGTCCCTGCCTTCACAGAGCTCCCCATCTAGGGAAGGGGTCTGAGGCTCCCTTGGATGTGACCAAGGCTTACTCTCAACACTTAGCTTCTATTCCATGAGGTTCTTACCAAGCAGGCAGTCTTGGTTTCGTCTTTCGTGTGGCTGCCGCATTCTGTCTTCTGGAGTTTGTGTAGGGGACATATGTCAAGATCTTTCACGAAGATTTTCCTCAGGATACTCATCGTCATGTGATTTCCTGTCTGGACCATGCAACAGAGAGCCCAGGGATTATTAATGAGAAGGCAGTCCCCTATGTCAACACAACTCCCACTCACATAGCCAAATGAGAGTGAGAATTTTTTTTTTTTTTTTGAGTTGGAGTCTTGTTATGTCACGCAGCCTGGAGTACAGTGGTGTGATCTTGGCTCACTGCCACCTCCGCCTTTCGGGTTCAAGCAATTCTCCTGCCTCAGCTTCCGGAGTAGCTGGGATTACAGGCATGCACCACAACACCCAGCTAATTTTGGTATTTTTATAGAGATGGAGTGTCACCATGTTGGCCAGGCTGGTCTCAAACTCCTGACCTCAAGTGATCCACCTGCCTTGGCTTCCCTAAGTGCTGGGATTACAGGCATGAGCCACTGTGCCCTGCCAGATATGTTCTTATAAATTCCTTTTTTTTTTTCATAGACATAAGAACCTGTGACTGAGTTTTTGCTAAAAACGACCTCCACTTTGAACTCGAATGTGCAAACAAGCAGAGAATACCCTTCCTCCTCTTCTAGAGAGCATCCATTTCCTTGTTTCTTTCTTTCCCCAAAATGAAAGAAAACAAGGATGGCTTAGACAAGAGGACAATCAGCCCTAGTTTGGGGACTAACATCCCCTCACCCCTCTGTACCCCTGTACTCATTCCAGGGTGTCCACTGCCTCTGTACTTTCAGTTTTGATGTAGGGCTAGAGGGTAAAGGACCAATGTGATGTAAGAATGGCCACGGAATGGGCGCAGTAACTCATGCCTAATCCCAACACTTTGGAAGGCCGAGGTGGGAGACTTGCTTGAGCCCAGGAGTTTGAGACCAGCCTGGGCAATATAGCAAGACCCCATCTCCACAAAAAATAAATTTAAAACAATTAACCAGGCATGGTGACATGTGCCTGTAGTCCCAGCTACTCGGGGCTGAGGCAGTAGGATCACATGAGCCCAGGAGTTCAAGGCTGCAGTGAGCCGTGATGGCACCACTGCATGAAAAAGACCCTGCCTCAAAAAAAAAAAAAAAAAAAAAAGAAGAGTGGCAACAGAAAGGGAAAGCCCTAGGAGACTTGACTGATTAGGTAAGGGTTTCAGCCAAACTCTAGAACCTCAAGCAAGCTCCATTATTAAATTAAGATAGGCCCTAGATTGGATTATCCAGGTCACCCCCACTGCCAGCACACACACAGCCTCCTCTGGGAGGAGGAATGCCTTAACTGCAGATGTGGGATTCCATCCTGACACCCAGCAGTTCTGCAAGACTGGTGGTGTATGCAACTTTCTGCCGAGGAAGCAGATGGACTGGACCAGGTTGCCAAAATGCATCGCTGTGTCTGTCTTCAGGAGGGCTATGTTGTTGCTCATGGAGTTGTTATCAAAGTCCTCATGGATGATGATGGTATTGACTGGATACTCTGTGTGAGCAATCTTGCTGGGATCCATGTTACTTATACCCACTATAACGACAATGTCCTTCCTGGAGAGAGAGCAAGGGAATCTTGAGAGGCCAAGACAGCAAGGAAGCTTCACACTTCCCTGTTTTCCTATTTATGTTTTTTCAGCCTGGAACACTCCTATTCCATGTGTTAATTCTTCCTGACCCCTTTGGACTCAAGTTTATAGGAAATCTTTTATGAACCCCTAGGCTTGTGCCCTCTTTTGTGAGCCTGCAGAATCCTGGAGATTCTTCAGTCTTAACACCATTTGCCCCACCACTAAAGAAAATCTGTTAACATGTTATTGCTGATTAACATTTTTTCTATGAATAGGTTTTTTGTATGTTTGTTTTTTACATATTGTAGTTTGCCAAAGTAGTAATTGCGGTTCTACCAAAGATGTCATCTTGACTCCCGCTTTTAGTATTTGACATTTTAAGATAGGCATCTTTCCTTATTATATATTCTGTAAATACATTTTGGAGAAATTAAAGTTCTAATAACAATAGAATTGAGTTGGGTGTTTTCCCTTTCTCCTCTTGGGAAGCACCCAAGAAACTGTGAGAATGAGGAACAAATACAAACACCATAAAACCAAGAGACGCTAAAGAATTCAGATCTCAGAGTCAAAGGAAGAGCTGATGAAAGGAAGGATGGCAGGAGTGCAAAAGTTATAGATGACACTGACTGCCACAGAGCTCAGAAAAAGCTTGTTGAGCATGTTCTCATCAAAGAAGCAAAAAGAAAAGAAACAAGACCATCACCAAAATGAAGCCCAAATCAAAAGCAGCATAAAGGAGAATAGGGCCCACAGAAAACACAATTAGGGGCATTGAGAAATGTGACCAAAATGAAAATTAACAAAGATTTTTAAAGGCTTGAGAGGAAAATGAAAGATAAGGCAGTCACAGGAGACCCAGCTGACCACAAAGAAAGTAACCAAAATGATGAAACAGGAAAGATATTTCAAGATATAATTTAAGAAAACTTTTCAGAACTAAGACTTGAATCTATAGTTTGGAGACAGCTAACCTACCTCCAGTAGTGTTGACTGTCCACTATATAGTTTGGGGTAGTTAACGCTGAGACATAGTTCTGGTCAGGTCCCAACAGGAAATAAATGTTCTACTCAAATAAGATTAATTGGGGTGAGTTTAATAAAGGGATTTTTTACAAAGGTCTTGGCAGGATGCAGGGAAACCACAAGGACAGCTCTGGGCACTGCATGCTATAGGCAGCTCCTGGTGAGGTAACGACGCTGTGCTGACACTGTCTCTGGGCTCTAGGTGAGGGGAGGATGTGATCAGACAGAGCTGTGTAGAGTGGGTCACTTAGCTGGTAAAAGCAGCCAACCAGCAGCCAATATGCAGTAGTCCTCGGAGGAGTAAGGACCCTGACTTCACTCTCCCCACTCCCTCTGATCTCTTGCCTCTTATATGATTGTTGGCCAAAACCAGCTGGAATCCAGAAGGCAAAAGGGACCACTGGTATAACCCATACAGGTGAGCCTCCTGGGGCCTGGCAGGGTAGAAGAGTAGAGTAGATCTGAAGGGGCAGGTGGGGGAAATCCAGCACAACTAGTAAAGTTGCTGGACTTGAGTGACAAAGAAGGAATCCTTGGACATCCAGACTAACAAAGATGAGGTCATCTTAATTAAGTTTGGCTGTATTGTCTAACCAAAGTACTGGCATTACAGGTGTGAGTTATTGCGCCTGGCTGGTAGGCGATTTTAATTCACCTCTGACAGTCTAGGACAGATAAAGTAGACTTCTTTGCCCAATTTTATATATTGAATTATACACCAACCATGGAGAATGAATGAACTTTTTAATTTACCTGTGAAAATATTCACATAGACCACCCATAGTAGACAGGCAGGACAACCTCAACAAATCCTAAATAGATCACCACATGGTATAATTCAATAATGTTAGAAAACAAAACAAAAAACCCTAGCACCTGGACATTTTAAAACTCTGTCTTGGACACACATGGTGGCTCACATCTATAATCCCAGCACTTTGGGATGCCAAGGCGGGTGGATCACCCGAGATCAGGAGTTCAAGACCAGCCTGGCCATCGTGGCAAAACCTCATCTCTACTAAAAATACAAAAATAGCTGGGCATGGTGGCATGCGCCTGTAGTCCCAGCTACTTGGTAGGCTGAGGCAAGAGGATTGCTTGAATCCAGGAGACCGAGATTGCAGTGAGCTGAGAGCGCACCTCTATACTGCAGCCTGGGTGACAGAGCAAGACTGTCTCCAAAAAAAAAAAAAAAATTATATAAAATTAAAAAATCAAGCTCTCACTTTAATAAAACCTTTGAGTCAAAGAGAAAATCAAAACCAAAAGAATGGACCAGATAGAAAATAGCCATAATGAAAACACTACATAGAAAACAGAACTTCCATGGAGAGCTAGTTGGCAGTAGCTCTCAGGATTTTAAATGCATGTCGTTTTTAGCCCAGTCTTTCTACTCCTGGGATGTCTACACTATGGCACACTTGCATGTATGTGAAATAATGCGTGTACAAGTATGTCTGTTGCAGCATTTTTGGCAGTAGTAACAGATTAGAAACAGCCTACATTTCCATTAACAGAGGACTGTGTAGTTACGGTACTTCCATTACAGGCTATTGTGCCCCTGACAAAAAGAATGCATTAGCCATTTATGTACCAATAAGAAAAGGTCTCTAAAATTTATGATAAAGTGAAAAAAGGCTGTGAGTAAATTAATGTGTATGGTGTGCTACCAGTTGCATGGTGGGTGTGTCGCGGATATGTTATGACCTCAATTGCATTCTTTTGAAAATTTGTAGGTTGAGGTCCTAACCCCCAATTTGACCATATATTTGGAGATAGGGCCTTTAAGGAGGTAATTAAGATTACATGAGGTATAGGCTGGGGCTGTAATCTAACAGGACTGGTGTCCCTATAAGAAGAGAAAGAGACACCAAGAATACACAGGCACAGAGGGAAGGCCATGTGAGAACACAGCGAGAAGGTGGCTGTCTGCAAGCCAAAGAGAGAGGCCTCAGGAGAAACCAAATCTACTGACACCTGGATCTCAGACTTCCAGACTCCAGAACTGTGAGAAATAAATTTCTGTTGTTTAAGCCACCCAGTCTGTGATATTTGTTATGGCAGCTTAAGTAGACTAATACAAGGGGAAAGAAAATTCTCTGTCAATAGACATAAGAAACAATATAGCCAGACCTATAGGTATATCGATATCCATGAGTGCTTTGAGTATTTAAGAAGGAATAGGCAAGAAATTGGTGACAGAATGTGACTCAAGGGAGAAAAACTAGTGACTGAGGGGTGGGGGAGGGAAGGAGCTGCTTTTCACTGTACATCCTTTGGTTTCTTGTGAACATTTTACTACATACTTTTTTTTTTTTTTTGGACATGGAATCTGGCTCCGTCACCCAGGCTGGAGTGCTGTGGCACGATCTCAGCTCACTGCAACCTCCACCTCCCAGGTTCAAGTGGTTCTCCTGTCTCAGCCTTCCTGGTAGCTGTGATTACAGGTGCATGCCACCATGCCCAGATAATTTTTGTATTTTTTAGTAGAGACAGGTTTTTGCCATGTTGATCAGGCTGGTCTCAAACTCCTGGCCTCAAGTGATCTGCCCGTCTCAGCCTCAGTGCTGGGATTACAGGTGTGAGCCACTGCACCCGGCTGCACATGTATTTTTAATTAAAAATACAAATCCTATGTTAAAGTATTTACCAGCTGCATAATATTCCATCAAGGATTTATATTATAATTTATTTAGCCAATTATAGTCATTATACTCTCTCCCCCAATACTCTCTGTGTGTTTATATGTAATTATATATTATATACTATATGTTACATATAATAGAGTATTGTGTACATATATTCAATATACATATATGTTACAATATACATGTATATTATGTATAATAGAGTTAGTATATAATTACATGTATATTATATACTATATATTATGTATAATATATATTTATGTGTATAGCATGTATATATATGAAAAATTATAATTTCATCGCAATAGTGGGACATTAGGTTTCTTTTCAGTGTTTTGTGTGTAATTAACCATCCTAGGAACAACTTTGTACATACAAATTTTCCAGTGGTTGAAATTATTTCCTTAATGTTGATTCCCAGAAATTAAATCACTGGGTCAAAGAGTGAGAAATATTTACCAAAAACTTTATTCTTTTAGTAATATTTATGATTTTTTTCTGGTTTAAAAGAATGCATATTTGTACTACAGAATTTGCAGAATACAGAGAAGCTAAAAGAAGAAAGCAGAAATTGTGCATTCTGAGCATTCAGAGATAAGCACTCTTAAAAGTGTTTCTGTATTTTTTTCGAGGCTTTTCTCTGTGTACATGCATTTGTGGCAGTAACGTTTCTAAGGCCCAAGTGTTTTAAGGTAAGGGCTCCTATCGACTGGCCGAACAGGATAAGCATTAGGGACCCTAGTATTAGGAACCAGTGCCTCTGTGATGGCAGTAAAATCAGAATGAATATCCCACCTGCATTGAATGGAGGACTCATCTTTTCATTTTTCCATTGCGAGGCCTGCAGTCCTCACAGCAGAGATCAGCCTTGGCAACCGGTGATTTTAGGGCTCACAGCAGAGCAAATGCTGAGCTGGTAAAAAGCCCTGTCCCCCAGAATGCACCTTGCAGGGCCTCCCCAGGCTGAGCAGGAGACAGGGCCACCCCCGCCCTCACCCGCGGCGATGCTGCGGGCCCCAAAAGCACTGGCCTGTTCTGAATGGCGGATGCGATGCTGAGGACCCAGAACTCGCTGAGGATGCAGCCGAAAGCCAGGTGTGTGTACTGCGAGTCCTGCAGCGACACCACCCACGGGAACTCCATGCTGCTGACCAAGCCCTCCTTGAGGTCAGGACCGTAGAAAACGGAAGCTTTCTGGACGCCACAACCTGCGGAGCAGGTGCGGGGCCTCACTGCCGGGGCAAGGAGACCTCAGGACCCTCTCTTCTGCGGGCTGTCTCGATCATCACTAACGTTACCCGCAACCCCTGCTTCTTTCTTCTTCCTAGTATGTCTTCTTCACCCTAAAAGATGCTCAGTGGCATTTTTGAATCCCAAAATTATGTTAGACTACAAATAAAAACTCTCATCTATTGAACACATAATGGTACATATTGGCAATGTCTGCCACCTTTCGTGTTCATCAGCAGTTCTCAAAGCCTGGTCTGGAACCCCCGGGAGTCCTCAACACACTTTTGGGATCTGCAAGGTTAAAGCTATTTTTTTTTTCTTTTCTTTTCTTTTTTTTTTTTCTTTTTTGAGAGGGGATCTCATTGTGTCACCCAGGCTAGAGTGCAGTGGTAGGATCATAGCTCCCTGTGGCCTCGACCTCTCGGGTTCAAGCAATCCTCCTGCCTCAGCCTCTGGAGTAGTTGTGACTACAGGTGCCTGCCACCACCCCTGGCTAAATTCTTTTATTTTTAGTAGAGATGAGGTCTTGCTATGTTCCCAGGCTGATCTAGAGCCCCCTAACTCAAGAGATCCTCCCTCCTCAGCCTCCCAAAGTGTTGGGATTACAGGCATGAGCCACTGCGCCCAGCTTTAAAACTACTTTCATAAGAATGTGAAGACATTATTTGCATTTCTGCTCTCTTCATTAATGTACCATAGAATTTTCCAGAGGCTACAGGATGTCATCACTGTGATTGCTAGTAGTATGTGTGACCTTGTGCATTCCTTTTTTTATTTTTATATATTTTTAAGATGGAGCCTCACTCTGTCGACCGGCTGGAGTACAATGATGCGATCTCGGCTCACTGCAACCTCCGCCTCTCGAGTTCAAGTGACTCCCCTGCCTCAGCCTCCCGAGTAGCTGGGATTACAGATGCATGCCACAACGCCCAGCTAATTTTTCTATTTTTAGCAGAGATGAGGTTTTGCTCTGTTGGCCAGGCTGGTCTTGAACTCCTGACCTCAAGTGATCTGCCTGCCTCAGCCTCCCAGAGTGCTGGGATTACAGGCGTGAGCCACTGCGCCCGACCAGTGACTCCTTTTTCAGCCATGCATCCAACCACACTCAGCCCTGGCAGGTGCTGAGGTAGGGCCTGGGATTCCAAGAAAGGATTTTAGGAGCCCATCAGAGTGACATGCTGAAGAGTGATGGCGATATAGAGGGATATGTGACCCAGGGAGTGTGCCCAAAGTGTAAGAGGAGGGGGCATGAATTCTGCCCAGGACATAAAGTCTGGGAGGGCTTCCCCCGGGGGCAACCTTACATATGAGCACCAAAAACAGTTTCCAAGCCATGACCCTAAGAACTGATTGTAACATACAGAATTATCATTAAAGGAGCACAGAGGACCTCTCCATCATGGGGCATCATACGACCAGACATCTCCATTAATTGACACTTGGTGACTTTGCTGGAGCAATGACAGACTGATTTTAGCAAGATGATGTCTGGGAGGTCACTAAGTGCATCAGAACCACTAGAGACAGGATTCGTTATCTTTGGTCTGATTTCTCCTTGAGATGTTGGCAATCTACGGTGCAAGGCATTCGCCAACCTTCCCTAATCCCACAAGAGCTTATGAGCGTGTGACCACTTTTGCTTTTTCAAAGCTCTAGTTGGCTAGTTTATCTGACCTTACAAAACCCTTAAAAGATAAGACGTAATGAGGAAATCTGACCCAGAGATGAAATGCTTGTCTTGACCCGTTAGCTGTGGCTTTTTAAGGAGGGAGAAGACCTTTCTGTGTTTTCTGGGTATCCCCTGGTCTCCTTGGGGCTGCAAGAAGACAGGGAGCTGCAGGAGGCTGAGGGAGCTGAAGGACTCACCTCTATGTGTGCATGTGTGAGTCCGTGTGTGTGTGCATGTGTGTGTGCATGACAGTCCATGTGTGTGCCTGTGTGTTTGTGCATGTGTGTGTGTGTGCCCATATGTGTGTGTGAGTGTATGTGCATGTGTGTGTGTGTGCATGCGCACATGTGTGTGTGAGGGTGTGTGTGGACTTTCTCATGTCTCCCGTCTAACCCCAGGAAGGCAGGGCAGGGCCAGCTGGGATGGCAGCAAGGTGGGACAGAGCCTGCTTTAGCCAGCTGTCTCCTCTCCACCTGCCCTCTGTAGGCTGGAATTCTTAGTTCTGAGCAGCTTAGAGGTCAAGGGAGGAGGGGACCGCAGCTGCCACTTCTGCCATCTGAGGCTGTAGTAGCCTCCCAGACACCTGCAGCAGTAGAAGCCCCCGCTGCTCCTGGGACCAGTCCTGCTGTTGGGGATTGTAGTTTGCAAAAGAGCAGTATTCCCCAGGAAGGACAGGGCAGGGGCTGGGAGTGGAGAGGCAGGCCTCTCGCTCACCCCTGTACCCAGAAAGCCTTATTTTCCTAACGACACTACCACCCTAAGGATTGGCTCTGACTTTAGTTTCCTCCATCCACGTCCCATGATTCACTTCTTTGCCTGGTTCCTGCCACCAATGCAGGCCGCCCAGCACAAAGTGCCGTGAGTCATCTTCCCTGAGCCCCTCCTTGGACATTAAGGACCACTTCATTCTCCTGGATGATCCCCGTCTAAGCCACATGTGCAGCTAAAGTCAGAGGGAGGAAAGCAGCGCACTCACTGGTGGAAGAATGGAGAAGGCCGAGCAGCACCAGGAGCACCCCTCGCATCTCTGCCATCCCCAGAGAGACCCGTCGCGGACACCATGGGCAGCTGGGGAAACAAAACCCAGTGACTCCATCCTCTTCCCAAACACATGCGGGGTTTCCTAAGCCTCTTTTATCCATCCGCTTCCCAAACACACACGTTCCCTCCCAAACGTCGGAGGCTCTCCTTCTTTCTACCAACAAAGGTTCCAAGATGTAGGACACTGACCTGTCACATCCCTAGTGCTTGGTTCTGTGTAGTAAAGAGGCAGGACCAGTTGGCTCGCACTGTGGTTTGTGAGATGGCCCAAGAAGAGAAGGCAGCTTACTCTTGTCAATTTTCTTCTCAATTCAGCCCAAGCCCCTGAGCACCCCAGAGAGTTGGGTCTCTGAAAAGGGTTGCTTTTTGACTTGTGAAATTCAACCCTTGCCTTAACTCTGTAGCCATAAAATGCTGCTGAAAGAGAAGTAGAGTTTTAGTGGAAGCCCACCCTGGGATTAATGCCTGTGCTGTGGTTTTATCCTTCCTACTAAACTCTGCTGGCTAAAAGAATGCTAGGCTCTGTTAACTGTTAACAGCCTGTTTCTTTGTTTATTTTAGTTTATTTTGTTTTGGGACTGAGTCTTGCTCTATTGGCAGGCTGGAGTGCAGTGGCACGATCTTGGCTCACTGCAACCTCTGCCTCCCAGGTTCAAGCGATTCTCCTGCCTCAGCCTCCCAAGTAGCTGGGACTACAGACATGCACCACCATGCCCAGCTAATTTTTGTATTTTTAGTACACATGGGGTTTCTCCATGTTGGCCAGGCTGGTCTCGAACTCCTGACCTCAGGTGATCCACCCGCCTTAGTCTCCCAAAGTGCTGGGATTACAGGCGTGAGCCACTGTCCCCGGCTGACAGCCTGTATCTTTACATAGGAACAGCCCCAGCATTTAGCTTATTCATTTGCACAACCGCAGTAGGAAGTAGACACTCTGATTATCGCCATTTTACAGATTCAGAAACTGATACTCAGAGACATCGAGTAGCCAGTCCAAGGTCACACAGCTGTCAAGCAATGCACAGAAGCCCAAGGAACCCCTGTGCACAGTTCTAAGTCACCATGTTCCACTCATGACACTGGACGCCTCTTATCCTCAGAATGGTCCTCAGAGTTCTTCCATGAACTGCTCCTGCTCAAGGAGAAATGAACTCAGGCTGGCCTGACACAGTAGAGTTCAACAGAAGGATTTCTTCTACCGCCTTGGGAAGAATGTTCCATTGTGGCATCACGGTTACCATGGCATCACCAAGCAAATGTGTGGACATGGGGACTTAGGAGGAGCTAGGATGAAAGGCCTCCTTGTTGTTTAGCCTTGGCAGGGCTCTTCTGGAAGCCAGGCTCTCTCCTAGTGCGTCTGAGAAGACATCCTTTTTGTTAGATCCCAAAATCCTCTCTGGTCGTGGCCATGGTCTGTCTACCCCACTCAGTGCCTGCCCTGTGTCCACACACGCTTGTCAGACTGGACTGAGGAAGCCCACAACTGGGGTGGGTTTGGAATTTCCAGTCCCCGTCAGCATCTTACAATCCCAGTGTGGTTTCTTTCAGACTTAGCCCAGTTTTCTTTAGCCTCTCAGTTTCCGGGTCCGATCTAAGCTACCAGACCAGTTCTGCCAAACCAGAGGCCCGGATGGGATCTGCTACCCCAGCCACTGCGAGCAGCTTTGGTTTCAGCCCAAATGCCAGGACTGGAGAAGTGTTGACAAGGTTGAGGTAAGATGTTAATTCCACGGAGCAACAGAGGGAGGGTGGGCGTGCAGGCCTCTGGTGCAGACGCTCAAAAGATCCTTACTGGATGGGTAGATGAATGACTGATGGAAGGCAGGAAGGCTGGTGAGAAAGTGGAGCCTGGCTGGGCATGGTGGCTCACGCCTATAATCCCAGCACTTTGTGAAGCCGAGGAAGGCAAATTGCTTGAGCTCAGGAGTTTAAGGCCAGCCTGGGTAACATGGTGAGACCCTGTCTTTTACCAAAAATACAAAAATTTAGCCAGATGTGGTGGCACACGCCTATAGTCCTAGGTACTCGAGAAGCTGAGGTACAGTGAGCTGCGATCACAACACTGCACTCCAGCCTGGGTGACAGAGTGAGACCCCATCTCAAAATAATAATAATAATAATAATAATAATAATAATAATAATAATAATGTGAGGCCTGAGTCCAAAGGGAGCCGCTACCTCCTTCCTCCATGGTTCCCCTGATGTCCTGCTGACTTCACCACCCTCCCTCACCTTTAACTCTGTGCAGGGGAGCAGGGCCACTGGCTTCTGCTACAAGAATAGAAAATTTTTGGTTGTGAGAGAAGTGGGACTTGATTCTTCAATTTGTTCCACATCACAGGTCTCAAAGAGCTGTATTTTAAATTTTTATTTTTCATTGTTTTTAGAGACAGGATCTTGCTCTGTTGCCCAGGCTAGAGTGGAGTGGTGCAATCATAGCTCACTGCAGCCTCGAACTCCTGGGCTCAAGTGACCCTCCAGCCTTGGCCTCCCAAGTAGCTGGAACTACAGGCCTGTGCCACCAGGTCTGGCTAATTTTTCATATTATATTTTTTTGAAGAGATGGGGTCTTGCTGTGTTGCCCACACTGGTCTCAAACTCTTGGGCTCAAGTGATCCTCCTACCTAAAGCTCCCAAAGCATTAGCAATTATATAGATATGAGACACTGCACCTGGCCCTCAAAGAGCTTTCATTACCATACGTTTCCTCACTCACAATTCCCAGGCACCCTGGCAGGTCAAAGGCATTTCCTGAGCTTTCCAGGTGAGAATATGGTGGCCCAGAATGTGTTTCTCATTCTTTTGTTCTTTGCTTAATACCTGTGTCCATATGGACGTATGCCTAAACTCTGTATTAAGTATGTGTGCAAGAGTTTCTCTAGGATTAGGATTGCTAGGTTACAGGATATGTTAAGAGAAGCCTAACTTTACAAAATAATGCTGAATAGTTTTCTAAGGTGATTGTTTAAATTTACACTCCTACCAGCAGTGTATGTGGACTTTCATTGATTCGTCTTCTCCCCAACACCCGTTACTGTCAGCCTTAATTTTTTGCCAATCAGTTGGGTATAAAATGATATTGTGCTGCTAATTTGCATTTCTCTGATTTCTAAAAAGGTTTAGGATGTGTCCCCTCATTTATTGGGTGTACAAGTTAATCTTTGTGTCTTTTACTCTTTTTTTCTGTTGAGTTGCTTGCCTTTTACTTATTGATAAGTAGAAATTCTTAATACAGTCTGCATGTTGTTCATAATATGCATTATGAATATCTTCTGAATAGCTCACAATTTGTGGCCTGTACTTTTTATTTCTTTTTTTTTTTTTTTTTTTTGAGATAGGGTCTCACTCTGTCACTCAGGCTGGAGTACAAGTGGCTCCATCATGGCACGCTGCAGCCTCAACCTCCCAGGCTGAAGCCATCCTCCCACTTCAGCCTCCTGAGAAGCTGGGACCACAGGTGCCTACCACCACACTTGGCTACTTTTTTAATTTTTGGAGAGACAGGTTCTCACTATGTTACCCAGGCTGGTCTCGAACTCCTGGACTCAAGCAATCCTCCTGCCTCAGCCTCCCAAAGTGCTGAGATTACAGGCATGAGCCACTGCATCCAGGCCTGATTTCTTCATGGTGCTTTTGAATAATCAGAAATCTTAATTTTCATGAACTCACATGTATTCATCTTATTCAGTTAGGACTCTTTGTGTCTTGTTTAAGAAATTCTTCCCTAGCTCAGCATCAGAGATATATTCTACTCTATCTTCTTCTCAAACCCTTGAAGTCTTGTTTTTCACATATAAGTCCTCAACCTGTATGGATTCATTTTTTGTACATGGTGTGGATACTTAGTTGTGCCAGCATCATTTGTCACAAGTCTCCAATGTGACTCCAGCACATATCAAAGTATACATTTCTTTGTTGAACTTCTCTTTGTACTTAGTTTTCTAGTTTATTATTTTCTGCCCTTATCTTTTATTGTCTGTTTTCTTCTACCTGCTTTGAGTTTGTGTTATTTTCCTAATTTTTTATTTTTTAAGACAGAGTCTCGCTCTGTTGCCCAGGCTGGAGTGCAGTGGTGTGATCTCGGCCCACTGCAACCTCCACCTCCCAAATTCAAGCAATTATCCTGCCTCAGCATCCTGGCTAATTTTTGTATTTTTAGTAGAGACAGGGTTTCACCATGTTGATCAGACTGGTCTCGAACTCTTGAACTCATGATCCGCCCACCTTGGCCTCCCAAAGTGCTGGGATTACAGGCATGAGCCACCACGCCCAGCCTATTTTCCTAAAATTTTTAGCTGGCATTTAGTGTGTTAACTTTAGCCTTCCTTTCTAATACAAGTCTTTAAGGCATTGTATTTCCCCTAAGTACCATTTCCCTGTAGCTCTTAACTTTTGATACCTTGTGATTTCCTTATCATTCAGTTCTGTTTTTACATTTCCATTGTGATTCTTGTTTGACTCTTGAGCTACTTACAAATGTTTTCTTAAATTTCCCAAACATATGACTAGTTTTATTTACCTTTTTGATACAGACTTCTAACCCAGTTGGTTGGAGAATGTGATCTGTGTAATACAAATCTTCAAAATCTCTGAGACGTGCTTTGTGGGCTAATATGTGATAAGAATTGTTGTACCTGTACCATGTTTGCTTGAGGAAAATGTACTGTCTATATCTGTCAATTATCCTCAAGCTTGTTGACTGTGCTATTCAAATTTTCTGAATTATTCCTGATTTTTTTGTCTCCTTGGCCTATCAATCATTCAGAAAGGTGCCTCCTATTATGCTAGTGAATTTGCCCATTTCTTCCTATAGTTACAGCAATTTTTGCTTTATGTGTTTTGAAGCTATTTTCGCCCAGATACACAAATTTAGAATTGTTAACTATTCTTGGTAAATTGAACTATGGTTGATTCTCATTATTCGCTGTAGCTATGTTTTATAAAGTCCTAACAAACACTGAATTAATGAATACTGAACTTTTGTTCTTAGGGAAAATAACAAGAGTAGGTTCCCGAAAGCCTCTGGTCACAATTTTTATAAAATGGAGTACAATGATGCGATCTCGGCTCACTGCAACCTCAACTTCCTGGGCTCAAGTGATCCTCGTGGATAATTTTTTTTTTTTTTTTGTAGAGACAGAGTTTTACCATGTTGCCCAGGCTGGTCTTGAACTCTTGAGCTCAAGCGATCCACCTGCCTCAGGCTCCTACAGTGCTGGGATTATAGACATGAGCCACCGTGCTGGGCCTTTGTCTTTTTAATTGATATGTATACTCCTCTTATGTTTATTGGGGTTATTGATTTATTTTTTCTGCTCCTCACCCTCCTCCCACCTCTAACCCTCAAGAAGGCCCCAGTGTCTGTTGTCCCCCTCTTGGTGTCCATGTATTCTCATCGTTTAGCTCCCACTTATAAGTGAGAACATGCGGTATTTGGTTTTCTGTTCCTGCATTTGTTTGCTAAAGATAATGGCCTCCAGCTCCATCCGTGTTTGTTTCTGCAAAAGACATGGTATCATTCTTTTTTATGGTTGCATGGTATTCCATTGTGTATATTCCATGATATATATGTACCACATTTTTAAAATCCAGTCTGTCATTGATGGGCATTTAGGTTGATTCCATGTCTTTGCTATTGTGAATAGTGCTGCAATGAACATTCGAAATGCACATTTAACTTAATCACCTCTAACATTAATTACTATCTTAACTCTTTCCTGATAATACTACAAGCTTAAAATACTTTAAACTTATGCTTATGCTCTCGTTCCATATTTTAGTTCCATACATTATACTTTACTATTATTTTATTCAGATAATAATTATTTAGATTTGAATATCTCTTCCATGAATAGTCTTTAGAAATTTCTTTAGTACAAGCTTCTTGATGACAAATGTTTTTGTTTTTCCTAATGTAAAAATGTCTTTTTTGTATCCCTTTCTGAAAAATAGTTTTGTGGGTATACAACTCTAGGTTAAGAGTTATTTTCTCTCAGTTCTCTGGAGGTGTTTTTTCTCTGTCTTCTGAGTACCATTGTTTAAGGTTTCCCTGAAATCCAATTGTTTTCCATTGTAGATGCTCTGTCCTTTTTCTCTGGCCCCTGTTAAGAACTTCTTTCATTTTTGGTGTACCATGGCTTTACTCTGATACTTCAAGCATGAATTTATTTTTAATTTACTATTTTAGGATATGTTATGCTTTCTAGCTTTGTATGTTTATATTTTTTGATAAGTTCTGAAACAATCTCAGCCATTATCTTTTCAAATACTGCCTCTTCTTCAGGGTCTCTATTCTTTACTTTTGGGATTTCAAATAGATATATGTTAGACTTTCTCATTCTGTCCTTCATATATCTCATCAAAGCCTTCATATTTTAAATTTTTATCACTTTGTGTTGCATTTTGGTGGATTACTGTAGACATATCTTCCAGTTTATTAATTCTCTCTTCATCTTTGTCTAATTTTCTGTTCAACCATCCTCTGGAGGTTTTTAAAAATTCAACAGATAAATATATTTTTTTTAATTTCTAGAAGACCTGTTTTTAAGTCTCCCTGTTTGTTTCTGGTTGCATCTTGTCATGTGCTCATCTGTGTCATTCCATCCGTTATTTCTGCAACCATTTCTCATATATATATATGCTGTATATTTGGTATTCGACAGTTCCAGGATCTGCTATTTGAGGGAGAGGGGGATTCCAAATGTTTTTAGTTTCATCTACTCTCATACAATGTGGTTGCATTTCCCATGTGCCTTCCTAATAATCATGAATTCATTTTTTTGTTCCTAATCTAGGGCTCTAACTTGGATGCATTTTCTTCCAGACAAAAGTTGCTTCTGCCTCTACTGGTCACCAGAGGGCACCACTAACCTGGTACAGTGGCTTGGCTTCCTACCCTCTCCACTGGTAAAGTGTGTTAACAGCTGTGCTGCTGCCCTAAGGCAACCCCTACTTTCCCAGAGGTTAACAGCTCATTTTTCTTGGAATCCTCTCCTAAAGTTAGTGGGAGCAAAGATAACTCAAAGGGTGTGTCCTCTGCACTGTTTTGCAGTAAGAGGTTGTCTCAGATCACCTAGTCTGCAGTGATGCTCAAAGTCAAAAGGGCTGAGCCTCACAACATAGCACACACTCAAAGCTGGACTAATGGATGCCCAGTGGAGCAAAACATAATTTCTAGGTAGTCTTCATACTTCCTGTTTGTACTTTTGGATTTCTGGTTTCTATTGTTTGGCTTTATTCACTCAAGTTTTTGGCTGTTTGCTTGAACTCATCTTACTCTCCAATTCATGTGTCCCAGTGAAAGTGATTCACACTAGAGTCTCAGCCACTCTTTTTTTGAGTTATGGTATTTACACTTCTGTTTTTCATCACTGTTTTTACACTTCACTGAACCTCTTCTAGCCTTCCCCTCATTTTTGTGAATTGGGGCTATAATGCCATGCAGGCCTGATAACCTCACAGGCTCAGGGTGGACCTGCAACCAGCCCTGCCAGATTCCCTCATCTCTGGAATTTGAGTCTTGAGCCAGGGGACAAAAACAGTGTAACAGCTGGAGCTGCCAAGCTAGGCCAACGGCAGGTTCTGTTGGCTGTGCTGTCACATCAGGAGCTCTTCCCTGTCCTGTCCTCCCTGAGAGTTGGAGCTTCTATGTTCTATCTCAAATCCCACCAGCACATTTCTTTTCCGCATGCTAGTCAGAGATAGTTTCTGTTGCTTCTGACCAAAAAAACCCTTAATGATAAACAAGTATTGTGCTTGGAATATCTTTCATGCCTAAGCATTTTAATTCCAAGTCTATCAATGACTAGTGCCAATAAGGTCTCTTCAACAATAAAAACAGCAGCAGTCACTGGAAAACAATTATTTGTTAGAGTAGACTTGGGTTTCATCATGGTTAATGTTCCTAGAGCTTTTATAAAAACACATTGTAAAACATTTTGTATATACAAAAGAACACATTTAATGTATATCAATAACGGTATAAACACAAAACCAACAACATTCTGAGGTACCTGCAACCCAGTTTATGAATTATATTAGAACGTCATCACAGAGTACATAAGAAGCCCCTTGTTGGCCCTTCCCCAATCATGTTCCTCTTCTTCTCCAAGGAGAACAGCTCAGGTTTTTTTCATACACCATCATCTAGTAGGGTTTACCTCTGGAATGCAAGGATGGTTCATCAACCACAAGTCTATAAATCTGATATACTACATTAACAGAATGAAGTATAGAAATTGTTACCATCTCGATACATGGAGAAAAGCATTAACAAAATTCAGCATCCTTTCATGATTAAAAAACTGGCAAGAAATTAAGTATAGAAGGAACAAAGCTCAGCATAATAGAAGTCATATTATGAGATAATATTATTATCAAGCCCACAGCTAATATCATACTGAACAGTGAAAAGCTGAAAGTTTTTCCTCTAGGATCAGGAACAAGACAAGGATGCCCACTTTTACCACTTCAATTAAATATATTAATAGTACTGGAGATCCCAGAACAACTAGGCAAGAAAAAGAAATAAAAAGCATCCAGATCAGAAAGAAAGAAGTAAAGTTGTCTCTGTTGGCAGATGACATGACTTTATATATATAGAAAACCCTAAAGATTCTACCAAAAAAAACTGTTAGGTTTGAGCCTCAGGAAGGGGGAAAAAAAACCTGTTAGGACTAATAAAAAATTCAGTAAAGTGGCAGGATACAAAATCAACATACAAAAATCAGTAGCATTCTGTCCACTAACAATAAACTATCTAAAAAAGAAATCAAGAAAACAATTCAATTTATAATAGCATAAAAAATTACTTAGAAAAAATTTAACCAAGGAGGTGAATGATCTGTACACTAAAAACTATAAAATGTTGCTGAAAAAATTGAAGAAGACACAAATAAATGGAAAGATAGCCCTTATTCATGGATTGAAAGAATTAATATTGTTAAAAGTTTCATGCGATCTGCAGGTTAAATGCAATCCCCATCAAAATTCCAATGATTTTTTTTCTTTTTTTTAAATTTATAAACAGAAGAGGTTTAATTGACTCACAGTTCTGCATGGCTGGGGATGCCTCAAGAAACTTACAATCATGGTGGAGGGCCAAGAGGAAGCAAGGCATGTCTTATATGGCATCAGGAGAGAGCTCCAATGACATTTTTCATACAAATGGAAAAAAAATCCTAAAATTGATATGGAACAACAGAAAACCCTGAATAGCCAAAGCAATCTTAAAAAAAAAAAGAACAAAGCTGAAGACACCACACTATCTGACTTCAAAATATACTGTAAAGCTATAGTAATCAAAACAGTATGGTACCATAAAACTAGACATATAGACCAATGGGACAGAATAGAGCACCTAGGAATAAACTTATACATTTATGGTCAATTTATCTTCGACAAAGGTGGCAAGAACATGCAATAGGAAAAGAATAGTCTTTTCAATAATGGTCTTGGGAAAATTGGATGTCCATATGTAGAAGAATAAAATTAGGCCCTTATCTCATACCACATAAAAATAAACTCAAAATGGGTTAGAGACATAAGACCTGAAACTATAAAACTATTAGACAAAAACATAGAGGAAAAAGTCTTGACATTGGCCTGGGTGATGATTTTTTGGATTTGACTCTAAAATACAGGCAACAAAAGCCAAAATAGACAAATGAGGTTCCATCAAACTAAAAAGTTTTTTTTTTTTTTTTTCTCACAATAAAGAAAACAAAACAGGGCCAGGTGTGGTGGCTCACACCTGTAATCCCAGCACTTTGGGAGGCTGAGGTGGGTGGATCACCTGAGGTTGGGAATCTGAGACCAGCCCAACCAACATGGAGAAACCCTGTCTCTAATAAAAATACAAAATTAGTTGAGGGTGGTGGCGCATACCTGTAATCCCAGCTACTCGGGAGGCTGAGGAAGGAGAATAGCTTGAACCCGGGAGGTGGAGGTTGTGGTGAGCTGAGATCACACCATTGCACTCCAGCCCAGGCAACAAGAGCGAAACTCCATCTCAAAAAAAAAAAAAAAAAAAAAGAAAAGAAAAGAAAAAAGAAGAAGAAGAAGAAAAGAAAGAAAAAAACCCAACAGAGTAAAGAGACAACTATCGAATGGGAAAAAATATTTTCAAACCATACATTCTGATAAGAGGTTAATATTCAAAATACATAAGGAACTCAAACAACTCAATAACAAGAAAATAACTTAATTTAAAAATTGGGCTGGGCGCGGTGGCTCAAGCCTGTAATCCCAGCACTTTGGGAGGCCGAGACGGGTGGATCACGAGGTCAGGAGATCGAGACCATCCTGGCTAACCCGGTGAAACCCCGTCTCTACTAAAAAATACAAAAAACTAGCCGGGCGAGGCGGCGGGCACATGTAGTCCCAGCTACTCGGGAGGCTGAGGCAGGAGAATGATGTAAACCCAGGAGGTGGAGCTTGCAGTGAGCTGAGATCCGGCCACTGCACTCCCGCCTGGGCGACAGAGTGAGACTCCGTCTCAAAAAAAAAAAAAAAAAAAAAAAAATTGACAAAGAACCTGAAATAGACATTTCTCAAAAGAAGACACACAAATGGCCCACAGGCATGTTCAACATCACTAATCATCAGGGAAATGCAAGTCAAAACTATAAATCACCTCACACCTGTTATTATCAAAAAGACAAAAACTAACAAGCGTTGGCAAGGATGTGGAAAAAAAGGAAAACTTGTACACTATTGATGGGAATATAAAACCCATTATGGAAAGGAATATGGAAGTTCCTCAAAATACTATGATCCAGCCAACCCACTCCTGGGTGTGTATACAAATGAAATCACTATATAAACGAGATATCTGCACTCCCGTGTTCATTGCAGCATTATTCACAATAGCCAAGATATGAAAGCAACCTAAGTGTTCATCAATGGATGAATGGATTAAAAAAAAAAAACAACAACCCCATAGTACATATACACACAACAGAATACTATTCAGGCTTAAGAAAGAAGAAAATTCATTTTCTTTCTTTTTTTCTTTTTTAACATGGATATGTTCTTTAGTGGTGATTTCTGAGATTTTGGTGTACCCATCACCTGAGCAGTACACACTGTACCCAATGGGTAGTCTTTTATCCCTCATCCCCCACTTTTCCCCGAGTCCCCAAAGCCTGTCGTATCATTCTTATGCCTTTGCATCCACATAGATCAGCTCCCAGTTGTGAGTGGGAACATAGGATGTTTGGTTTTCCATTCCTGAGTTACTTCACTTAGAATAATGTTCTCCAATTCCATCCAGATTGCGATGAATGCTATTATTTCCTTCCTTCTTATGCGTGAGTAGTATTCCATGGTGGGTGTATGTGTGTGTGTGTGTGTGTATTCTAAATGAGTTACTTAACTACTCGACACATTCTAAGTGAGTTTCTTAACTACATAGAATATTCTAAATGAGTTACTTAACTACTCAGTCAGTGTATATGTTGTGTGTATATGTGCTGTGTTTTTTAATCCATTCATATATATCACATTTTCTTTATCCACTTGTTGATTGATGGAAATTTGGCTTGGTTCTATGTTTTTGCAATTGTAAATTGTGCTGCTATAAACATGCATGTGCAAGTATCTTTTTTGTATAATGACTTCTTTTCCTCTGGGTGGATACTAAGTAGTGGGATTGCTGGGTCAAATGGTAGATTTACTTTTAGTTCTTTAAGGAATCTTCACTCTACTTTCCATAGTGGAAAGTTTACCTTCCATCAAATGGTATAAAAGTGTTCCCTTTTTACCACATCCACGCCAACATCTATTAATTTTTGATTTTTTTATTACAGCCATTCTTGCAGGAGTAAGGTGGCATTGCATTGTGGTTTTGATTTGCATTTCCCTGATAATTAATGATGTTGAGCATTTTTTCACATGTTTCTAGGCCGCTTGTATATCTTCTTTTGAGAATTGTCTGTTCATGTTCTTAGCCTGCTTTTTGGTGACATTGTTTGTTTTTTTCTTGATGATTTGTTTGAGTTTCTTATAGATTCCAGATACTAGTCCTTTGTCAGATGCATAGTTTGCAAAGATTTTCTCACTCTGTGGGTTGTCTGTTTACTCTGCTGATTATTATTATTATTATTTGCTGTGCAGAAGCTTTTTAGTTTAATTAAGTCCCATCTATTTAACTTTGTTTTTGTTGCATTTGTTTTGGGTTCTTGGTCAAGAATTCTCTGCCTAACACAATATCTAGAAGGATTTTTCTGATGTTATCTTCCAGGATGTTTATGGTTTCAAGTCTTATATTTAAGTCTTTGATCCATATTGAGTTGACTTTTGACTTTTGTATAAGGTGAAAGATGAGGATCCAGTTTCATTCTTCTACATGTGGCTTGCCAATTATCCCAGCACCATTTGTTGAATAGGATGTCCTTTCTTCACTTTATGTTTTCATTTGCTTTGTTGAAGATCAGTTGGCTGTAAGTATTTGGCTTTGTTTCTGGGTTCTTTATTCTGTTCCATTGGTCTGTGTGCCTATTTTTATACCAGTACCATGCTGTTTTGGTGACTATAGCCTGATAGTATAGTTTAAAGCTGGGTAATGTGATGGCTTCAGGTTTGTTCTTTTTGCTTAGTCTTGCTTTGGCTATGTGGGCTCTTTTTTGGTTCCGTATGAGTTTTAGGATTGTTTTTTCTAGTTCTGCAAAGAATGATGGTGGCATTTTCATGGGCATTGCATTGAATTTGTATATTGCTTTTGGCAGTTTGGTCATTTTCACAGTATTGATTCTACCCATCCATGAGATTGGGATATGTTTCCATTTGTTTGTGTCATCTATGATTTCTTTCAGCAGTGTTTTGTAGTTTTCCTTGTAGAGGTTTTTTGCCTCCTTGGTTAGGTATATTCCTAAGTATTTTAATTTTTTGTAGCTATTGTAAAAGGGGTTGAGTTCTTAATTTGATTCTCGGCTTGGTCGTTGTTGATGTATAGCAGTGCTACTAATTTGTGTACATTAATTTTGTATCCTGAAACTTTACTGAATTCATTTATTAGTTCTAGGAGCTTTTTAGATGAGTCTTTAGGGTTTTCTAGGTATCTAATCATATCATCAGCAAACAGTGACAGTTTGACTTCCACTTTACTGACTTAAAGTGGAGAGAAATAAAGAAATAAATGTCTCCTTTAAATAAATAAAGGGCATCTCTTGTCTGATTGCTCTGCCTAGAACTTCCAGTACTGTGTTGAATAGAAGTGGTGAAAGTGTGCATCCTTGTCTTGTTCCAGTTCTCAGGGGTAATGCTCTCAACTTTTCCCATTAAGTATAATGTTGGCTATGGTTTTAGAAAGTTCATTTTCAACTGTATGAATGAATCTGTAGGATATTATGCTAAATGAAATAAGCTAGGCACAGAATGACAAATGCTGCTTGATCTTGCTTATATGTGGAATCTAAAAAAATCGAACTCAGGAGCAGAGAACAGAATGGTGGTTGCCAGGGGCTAGGGGTGGGGGCCTGGGGAGATGTTGCTCAAAGAGTACAACAGTTTCAGTTAGGCATGATGAGTACCTGGAGATCTATTGTACAGCATGGTTACTATAGTTAATAATAATGTATTACATTATTGAAAATTACTAAGAGAGAAGATATTGAATGTTCTCACCACACACAAAGATAACTATGTGAGGTGATGGATATGTTAATTTACTTAATTGTGGTATAATCATTTCACAACATATACATATATTTAAAGATCACATTGTACACTGTAAATATACACTATTTATTTATTTATTTGTTTATTTTTTAGACAGAGTCTGGCTCTGTCACCAGGCTGGAGTATAGTGGCACCATCTCCTGGCTCACTGCAACTTCTGCCTCCCGGGTTCAAGTGATTCTCCTACCTCAGCCTCCCCAGTAGCTGAGATTACAGGAGTGCACCACCATGCCCAGCTAATTTTTGTGGTTTTAGTGGAGAAGGCATTTCGCCATGTTGGCCAGGCTGGTCTCAAACTCCTGACCTCAGGTGATCTGCATGCCTTGGCCTCCCAAAGTGCTGGGATTACAGGTGTGAGCTACCATGCCTGGCCAAATATACACAATTTTCATTTGTCAATTATATCTCCATAAAACTGGGAAAAAATAAAGGATAAAAAAGGAGACTCTAATAAATACTATAATATAATAAATTCCTCTAACATTCCAAAAAAAAGAAAGAAATTGACATGATTGGTGGAGGTGAAGTCTCCAGCATGGCCCAGACAGGCAGCCTTTTCCCCTTCTTCCTCCCCAAGGTCATCACTACAACAACAACACTGCTGTCTTTACACTTTTACTACAAATTACATGTATCCATAAACAGTATGCTGCATTTTGTGTGTTTTTAAAATGGGCTCACACCATACATATCATTCTGCTGCTTGCCCTTTTGTTTTTCTTTTCTTTTCTTTTCTTTTTTTTTTTTTTGAGATGAAGTCTCACTTTGCCACCCAGGCTGGAGTGCGATGGCAAATTGGCTCACTGCAACCTCTGCCTTTCAGGTTCAAGCAATTTTCCTGCCTCAACCTCCCAAGTAGCTGGGATTATAGGTGCCTGCCACCATGCCTGGCTAATTTTTTGTATTTTTAGTAAAGACAGGGTTTCACCATGTTGGCCAGGCTGGTCTCAAACTCCTGACCTCAAGGGATCTGCCTGCCCCGGCCTCCCAAAGTGCTGAGATTACAGTTGTGAGCCACCATGCCTGGCCTGCTCTTTCATCATTATTTCAAGATCTAGTCCATTCATTTTCATTGCTGTCAAGTATTATATCCCATAAACACACCTCAATTTATTGATTCATTCCCGTGCCCATGGACATTTGCATTGTTGCCAATTTCTAAAATATTAACAAATAATCCTGTAGTAAACATTGTTATACCATTATCCATATGCAAGTGTAAAGGCTGTAAACCAAAAATAAAATTCTAAGCTTGCTAACTATCTGAATGGACTCCTCCTCTCAGCCAAGGGCATTCCAAAGTTAACCTGAAAAACTAGCTCAGGCCATGATGGGAAGCGGGGGTCGGCCTCATTATACCTTTCTCTCTTGGAATTCAGACCCAGCTGACCAGTACTGATATCAACACAGACCTTAAGACTGATAGAACAGACTCTTTAAGTCTGATAAGAAACATTTACCATCTATTCTTTCTGAAGCCTGCTACCTGGAGGCTTCATCTGCATAAAACCTTGGTCTCTAGAACCCCTATTATAACCCAGACATTCCTTCCTATTGATTCCAGGTCTTTAGATAATAACTCTTTCAACAATTGCCAATCAGAAAATCTCTGAATCTGCCTATGACCTTGAAGCTTTGAAATTATTGGTAAAGTAATATTAGGAATGTCTTAAGAATTGTCAGCATTTTTTGTTTGCATTTATTAGGCAGTTTCATACTTATCTCTGCTAAACACTATACTGTGTCAAAATTTGACATAAGGGCTAGAAAAGTATAAAGACAGCCCATGACAGAATGATTCTTTGCTTGTGTAATTTTTTTTTTTTTTTTTTTTTTTTTTAATTTTTTTGAGACAAAGTCTTGCTCTGTTGCCCAGGCTAGAGTGCAGTGGTGCAATCTTGGCTCAGTGCAACCTCCGCCTCCCAGGTTCAAGTGTCTCCTGCCTCAGCCTGCTGAGTAGCTGGGACTAAAGGCACACGCCACCACACCTGGCTAATTGTTGTATTTTCAGTAGAGACAGGGTTTTGCCGTGTTGGCCAGGTTGGTCTCAAACTCCTGACCTCAGGTGATCCACCTGTGTCAGGCTCCCAAAGTGCTGGGATTATAGGCGTGAGCCACAGCACCTGCCCTGCTTGTGTAATTTTTGATAAATAAGACATTTAATGTCATTGGTTCAATGAAAACAACTAAATCCTATGTTATTGGTAAAATGTCCATATATTTAACCTTAAGTTTCTTACTTAAACATGTGAAATTCACAGACCATAAAAGTTGTTAACAGAAAAATAACTTTAAATGATGACTATCTTGGTTTTAATAAATAATCTAGGTAAACTATTAAAAATAAAATAAGTAATCAGGTAAATGTAATGGAACAAATGCTTGTAAACAAACATCATATAATATAGAATCTGAGGTTATATTAAAAAATAGATATTCATTAAATGAGTAATTTCGAATTTAAAAGATTATAGGAAAACCTTTTTCTGAAAAAAGTACTCTTATTAAAAGGTAAATAATTTCTGTCTAATTCAAAGGTCATTTAAAGGCTACATTTAAAACAAGGTAAAAGGAACCAGGAAAATATGAGATTCTTAAATAAAGTTATAGATATAAAGAGGTACTTTTGGTAAGACAAGTTAAAAGAAAAATAACTTTGTATGACAGAGAATCGTATATGGCAAATTTTTGTCTTAAAATGACTGGTTGTTTTAAAAAGAGGGTTGTTGGCCAAGCATGGTGGCTCACACCTGTAATCCCAGCACTTTGGGGGGCCAAGGCAGGCAGATCACCTGAGGTCAGGAGTTCAAGACCAGCCTGGCCAACATGACGAAACCCCATCTCTACTAAAAATACAAAAATTAGCCAGGCTTGGTGGTGGGTGCCTGTAATCCCAGCTATTCAGGAGGCTGAGGCATGAGAATCACTTGAACAAGACATGAGAGTCACTTAAACCTGGGAGGCAGAGGTTGCAGTGAGCCAAGGTCACACCACTGCACTCCAGCCTGGGTGACAGAGCCAGACTCTGTCTCAAAAAAAAAGAAAATAAAAAGAGAGAGGGATGTTTAGGACAAACCAGAAAGCCCAAGCATGTTATGAATGATCCATGTAAGTTGTAATAAGGTTAGTAAAAAAGGGATTTGTTTTTAAAATGTTATGATTAAGTTGGCAATACTTAAAAGGGAAATATAACAGTCTTTCTAGAAATTGGATGTTGATATCAAAAATACACCAATACAAAACTAAAGGACTGGTTAGAATAAGATTTTATTTAAAATATTGACTTATTCTTAATGCAAGAAGTTTTTAATTTTTAAATTCCATAATCAGTTTCTTTTTAAAAATTCTTCAGATTGATATCTCACAAGTTCAGCTTCTGCCATACTCCACTGCCTCAGCTCTTTTTCTCTTTTGGGAAGGCCTGGGATGGGAACTCTCTCTGTCAACTTTTGTTGGCTCCTATAATTTTTTTAATAGTCTAATGTGAGGGAGATAATTTTTGGAAACAAGCAAATGAAAAATCTTATGGGATCTGCTTTTGTATGTCTGCTATGTCAATATGCTTATATGTGTCATGTGGAAGTAATATTTCACTACCAAACTATTAAAAGAGCTCTAATCAGTTGGCTTAAAATAAGTGTTTATCAGACTAATAACAGCTAGCTCAGATGCCTTTTAGTTCACATGACTTTAGTAATATTTGGTAAGATTAATTTGGTAAATATAATCTCAAACATTTCTTCAGTAGTTTAAAATCTTAAAGTCATGTTATGTTAAATTAAGTTATCCTCTTTTTTCTCATTGGGAATTTGGGTTACTAAGAGTCAAAATCATAGAAAAATAAAATGTGTTTTGGGTGAAGTTTATAAAAACACAGGATGTGGTTTAAAATGTATTTTTTTTTTTTAGTTTAGAGGCTATTTAAGTAAAGGGAAAATTATATACATAAAACTAAATAAATAAAGATAACTTTTTGAAGGTGAGATATGAGAAACCTTTGACTCTTAGGTGACCACGTGGTTAACCCATCTTTAGGGGCTGCAGCTGGGCTGCATTCAGTTACTGAAGGTAAAGGTTACTATGGAATTTAGAGATGGATCATACTCCTACTCCCAGGAAGTTAGTTCACTGGGTGTATAAGGAAATGCAGACTAATAAGGAAAAAACAAAATATTCAACTGGTTATTGTTTTCTGTAATAGCCAAAATGAAAGTCAAAGAGTGCTGAATTGGGCCTTAAGGCTGGACCAAGCTCAGATGTGGGTCTCTCTCAGGTTAGGCCACTAGCCTGGTAGCTACCCACAAAATTTAAGATTAAGCCAGGGCAACAAAAGTTACCTCTGAGATCTGTAGTTATTATACCAAGATGATAGTTAGTGTGGGGGAAGGGCACAACCAAGTAACTATTCAAATTGGAGGGTATAATGTAAAATAATTGTTCCACTTTGTAGATTGATATCATCAGCTTCCTGAGAAACCTTTATGTAATGGGTTATAAAAATAACTACTTTAAGGACCATATCTATAATTTCAAATGCTACAGAATGAAAGAGCATGTTCAGGTTGATGCGGGACCCACAGCTCACTATTGAACAATCTGCGATGAGTATATGTGATTCACACACATAGGAGGTTTTTCCTGAGAGAACGACCAGCCTAGTAGACTGGATAAATGCCACTGTAAGATCTGTTAACCCTGAGAAGTGGACTTTCTAACTTTCCCTATAAAATGCCAAGTGGAGCACCCCAGATAAAGCAGCTGGTATGCTTCATATGCAAACCATGTGGGCCTGGTTTTATGGTGATCAGGATATTCTCCCAGTGAATATGCCTTTCCCAGGTCATGGTAAATGCCGTGGTTAAGGGGGCCCCTGCTACATGGGAACCACAGGTGACATTACTCCTGCAAAATCAAACGACTGATTGAGAAGCCTTACCAAATAATTTGCTGGCCCTCATGGGTCTTATAGATGCTAATAAAACATTAAAGTAATTAACAAAAAAAAAAAAAATGGGAAAGGCAAAAGAGACTCAAAAGACTAGTTCCAGAAGGGTGGAAATCTTTAGATGACCATTAAGAAATGAAATAAATAAAATGAAAATTGATGGAGGTTAAAACAAAGGTCTTTACAACACTTACCAAAGCTTAGGTGGAACAAAGGGAGCCACTGCTGGTCTCCCAATGTTACTGGAAGGGGGTCTGCATCCAGACCCCAAGAGGGGGTTCTTGGATCTCATGCAAATAAGAATTCGAGGCCAGTCCATAGTGTAAAGTGAAAGCAAGTTTATTAAGAAAGTAAAGGAATAGCCGGGCGCGGTGGCTCACGCCTGTAATCCCAGCACTTTGGGAGGCCGAGGCGGGCGGATCACAAGGTCAGGAGATCGAGACCATGGTGAAACCCCGTCTCTACTAAAAATAGAAAAAATTAGCCGGGCGCAGTGGCGGGCGCCTGTAGTCCCAGCTACTCGGGAGGCTGAGGCAGGAGAATGGCGTGAACCCGGGAGGCGGAGCTTGCAGTGAGCCGGGATTGTGCCACTGCACTCCAGCCTGGGCGACAGAGCAAGACTCTGTCTCAAAAAAAAAAAAAAAAAAAAAAGAAAGTAAAGGAATAAAGAATGGCTACTCCATAGACAGCAGACCCGAGGGCTGTTGGTTGCCCATTTTTATGGTTATTTCTTGATTATATGCTATACAAGCGGTGGATTATTCATGCCTCCTCTTTTTAGACCACATAGGGTAACTTCCTGACTTTGCCATGGCATCTGTAAACTGTCTTGGTGCTGGTGAGAGTGTAGCAATGAGGATGACCAGAGGTCACTCTCATTACCATCTTAGTTTTGGTGGGTTTTACCCAGCTTCTTTACTGTAACCTGTTTTATCAGCAAAGTCTTTATGACCTGTATCTTGTGCTGACCTCCCATCTCATTCCTGTGACTAAGAATGCCTTAATCTCCTGAGAATGCAACCCACCAGGTCTCAGCCTAATTTTACCCAGCCCCTATTCAAGATGGAGTAGCTCTGGTTCAAATGCCTGTGACACCATTAAAGGGCCCCACACTAGTTTTCTACATGTGCCCCAGATTGGGGAGATTTGAGAAAAATCAAAAGGCAAAGATTATAACGAGAAAGCTGACATTGCCTGGAGCAATACTGACACAAATTAAGATAAAAAATTGACAAAAGGGTCTGAGTTCCTTGGCTCAACTCCCTGCTGGGAACCCAAATCCTTTTTCACCAGAAAAGATAAAATGGTCTGGGGGTGGAGAAGAAAAGTCCCTGGTACCAGAATGTAAGAATGTAAAGATTGATAAGATTATGAAATTTGAGATGTTTAAACAGGCTTTATATAAGATAGTTGCAACTCCTTTACCTAAATGTCTTATGAAAATGGGTATCGTATCTGACTGGGGGATGTTTCTCCTACCTAGTAGTATAAAACTGAAGGCACGTAAATCTGCCTGTATTAGTCTGTTCTCACACTACTAATAAAGACATACCTGAGACTGGGTAATTTGTAAAGGAAAGAGGTTTAATGGACTCACAGTTCCACATGACTGGGGAGGCCTCACAATCATGGCAGAAGGCAAAGGAGGAGCAAAGTCATGTCTTACATGGCAGCAGGCAAAGAGAGCGTGTGCAGGGGAACTCCACTTTATAAAACTATCAGATATCATGAGACTTATTCACTATCATGAGAACAGCATGGGAAAGACCCACCCCTGTGATTCAGTTACCTCCCACAGTGTCCCTCCTGCAACATGTAGGAATTATGGGGACTAAATTATGGGGACTAAATTATGGGGACTTAGTCCCCTAAATTATGGGGACTAAGATGAGATTTGGGTGGGGACACAGCCAAACCATATCACTGCCCTTTAAGAAATGTTCATTGGACACCCTAAATGGGAACTAGTAAGATTGCCTGAGCCCACAGAATATTGGGTAAAAGCTGGAGTGCTGGTTGGGACAAATCCTCCACTGATAGCTCTTTGTGGAGTGTTCACTGGGGCTTATGGCAAAAGCTGTGAGCACCTCCCGATGACAACTACTGAGACTCTGGAGTAGAGAATTTCCACTTGAGGGACATTTACTGCCTTGCTGTGGGATGTTAACCAAAACTTCCCCTATGCCAATGGAAATAATGGTGCCCAAAATAATTCCATGATAAAAAATGGTTTATATAGGATCTTGCTTCCTGGGGATGCAAAGTGGAGGTATTCATGAGCAGGGAGCCTCTTTTCCCCCAGGACTGATCTAACCATGTAAGCAGCTGGTAGATTTGACAGTGCCTGATAAACGGCTGTCATCTGACAAGAGCTGCTTCACTTGTGAATGGCAGTTCCAAGGTGAACAAACAACATCTTGTTTGGAAGCCTGCTGCTCTGGTTAAAGACAAGTCAAGGAAATCTTTTTCTTCTGAGTTATTTATAGTTTAGAGCAACTGGGTAAAAAATGTTTTTGTGAGTAAATTTACCTTTTTCTGTACCTGAGTTCTCCAAAATTTGGAAACTGTTCATGAGCATTCTGATTTTATATCAATATCATTATTTGCATAAGTTTAGTAAGAGTCTTTTTTCTTTTAAAACAAAACAATTGGAGACATTGGTTATTCTACCAATGCTTTGCCTAGAATAACATATTTTTAGTTAAAGTTCCAGCAAAGCCAATCTAAAAAGAGCCTATCTGGCCAATCAATCATTGCTGCGTTTTATGTAAATAATCAGACCAAGTATAATAAGCCTAAAACTTATTTTGCAGCCGGGCGCGGTGGCTCACGCCTGTAATCCCAGCACTTTGGGAGGCTGAGGCAGGTGGATCACGTGGTCAGGAGATCAAGACCATCCTGGCTAACATGGTGAAACCCCATCTCTACTAAAAATACAAAAAAAATTAGCCGGGCATGGTGGCAGGTGCCTGTAGTCCCAGCTACTCGGGAGGCTGAGGCAGGAGAATGGCGTGAACCCGGGAGGCAGAGCTTGTAGTGAGCCAAGATCATGCCACTGCACTCCAGCCTGGGCAACAGAGCAAGACTCTGTCTCAAAAAAAAAAAAAAAAAAAAACTTATTTTGCACACAAATTGGTCTTACTATAGTTTCTCTTTAGTAGAAAAGGAGGGCTAGAGAAAGATAAATTGTTTCAAAGAAAAATTATAACGCCTGTTACTAGATTCCAGCCCTGACATTTATTTTTGAGTGAAGATTGAATCATGAATTATTTCTTGGCTACAGTAATCCTCTAGAGTATCAGGATATAATTTTCTAAATGTTTTTAGTTGGCACCCAATGAAAAAGGTTCCTTTGTTCTCCCATCTGACAAATGAATTCTCTTTTGATTGTCAATTTATTTATTTATTTATTTATTTATTTTATTTTATTTTTTGAGATGGAGTGTCGCTCTGTTGCCCAGGCTGGAGTGCAGTGGCACGATCTTGGCTCACTGCAAGCTCCCCCTCTGGGGTTTACGCCATTCTCTTGACTCAGCCTCCTGAGTAGCTGGGACTATAGACGCCCACCACCACGCCCAGCTAATTTTTTGTATTTTTAGTACAGATGGGGTTTCACCATGTTAGCCAGAATGGCCTCGATCTCCTGACCTCGTGATCTACCCACCTTGGCCTCCCAAAGTGGACTGTCAAATTATTAATGTTATTTATCTCTCATAGTTGTACTTCTTCCCAGAAAACCAGAATCATGGTTTTCTGAGATGATTGGACAAAGCCTGCGAATCTCCCTTATTTGGAATCCCCCTGGGGCCCATTTGTTTCTCACTGCAAATGCCCTGCTGCTAAAACTCTACCAGCACCCCACCTCTAGTCGCAGGGACTATCGTGGAAGAGGTGTTCCATCAAAACAGAGAATGGGGTCTAATTCAGTGCCTGGTCCTCCAAAAGCATGAGATTGTAAGGGCTGGTTTTGAGGGATAGAGTTAGTTCAGACCCTCCAAATCAAGGATGGGTACACAGATGCCTAAACAGCAGGCAAAATAAGGAACTCTGCCTCCTGGGTTACTAGATTCATGGCACCTTTTCATTCATCCCAAACAAACAATTTCCTGCTTCCCATAGAATTAAAAGAAAATTATTACTAAAAGGATATAAAGATACCTCATGACAACACCTCTTGGGTATAGCACACATAGTTATGAGTTTATGGAGATAGATATATATTTTAAAAAAGTTTTAAATCAGCCACCTTAGGACAAATTACTAAAAGATCACAAAAAAGCATTGTGGCACAACAGAAGTCCCTAAATTCCTTAGCTTAAAAGGTTTTAACAGTGCTTAAGTTTTGTATAGCTAAGTTTTTGTATAACAGTGCTTAAGTTTTGCATAGCTAAGTTTTGTATAACTAAAACCAAGATTACGGAAGCTTTAAGTCTGTAATAAAAACCAAGATTACAGTATCTCAATGCATAGAAGTTAAAGATAAGTCTGTAACTGAAACCAAGATTATAGTAACTCAATGCACAGAAGTTAAAGATAAGTGAATTTTATAACCCTGCCTTTGGCACTTTGTTTGTTGGCTTTTATATTACTCTAAAAAATGTGAGGGTTAATGAATGCTGGTCTATGTCCATTCTCCACTGGCCTAGAACATTTAAATTGGCTGTAAGTCTTTTGACTTGAAGTCCCTTGGCCATAGGGGTCCCACCAAGGGACTAGATGGAGCTGGGGCAGGCAGCCATGCCACCCTGGCTACACTGTGGGACAAAATAAAAGTTTGGTGACCATTGATGTTGCCTCTGGCAAATTTTTGCCAGAAGGGGGAGAATGTAAACCAAAAATAAAATTCTAAGCCCCCCCAATCATCTGAATGGACCCCTCCTCTCAGCTGAGGGCATTCCAAAGTTAACCTGAAAAACTACCTCAGGCCATGATGGGAAGTGGGGGCGAGACAGGCAGACAGGCCTCATTATACCCTCCTCCTTTCTGGAATTCAGGTCCAGCTGATCAACATTAACATCAACACAGACCTTAAGGGTGACAGAACAGACTCTTCAAGTCTGATAAGAAACACAATCTATTCTCTCTGAAGCCTACTACCTGGAGGCTTTATCTGCATAACATTAGAAAACCTTGATCTCTACAATCCCTTACTGTAACCCAGACATTCCTTTCTTATTGATTCCAGGTCTGTAGATAGTAACTTTTTTTTTTTTTTTTAGACTTAGTCTTGCTCTGTCACCCAGGCTGGAGTGCAGTGGTGAGATCTCATCTCACTGCAACCTCCGCCTCCTGCGTTCAAATGATTCTCCTGCCTCAGCCTCCTGAGTAGCTGGGATTACAGGCATGGCATGCACCACCATGCCCAGCTAATTTTTGTACTTTTAGTAAAGATGGGGTTTCACCATGTTGGCCAGGTTGACCTTGAACTCCTGGCCTCAAGTGGTCCACCCATGTCAGCCTCCCAAAATGCTGGGATTACAGGCGTGAGCCACCATGCCTGGTCTTAGATAGTCTTTTGACTGATTGCCAATTAGAAAATCTTTGAATCCACATGTGACCTGGAAACTCCCCTGCTTCCAGTTGTCCTGCCTTTCTGGACCAAACCATATACATCTTACATGTATTAATTGATGTCTTATATTGCGCTAAAATGTATAAAACCAAGCCTGACCACCTTGGGCGCACATTCTCAGGGTCACTCATATTTGGCTCAGAATAAATCTCATCAAATATTCTACAGACTTTGACTCTTATTGTCAACAAGTATTTTCTTTGTGTTCCATAAGCTAACCTATTACACCAAAGAAACATCTTTGCTAGAGCCTACTGAGTGAATGCTACAGTGAGTTTTCCTGGGAGGAACTTGTCCTTGCCATAAACCAACTTGCCATTCTATTTCTCAAGGTCAATGATGAAAGCCCTGGAGGAAATGGAAAATATGTTTAAATATATTCTATCTGGGCTCTGAGGATCCCCTACAGTAAGAATCTGATCTAGCCACAAACCCCATTTCTGCTGTCTGGGGCTAGCCATTGCCCAGTTCCTCCTGGGACCTCCTTGGTGCCTGGGGACCCTTGGAGTTTCCATGAGTTCCAGTCACATATCCAGCCACAGGCTGATGTGCTACAAAGGACAAAAACTGCCATTTTTCCAAGGATCCCCTTGCAAATTAAGTTGGTGTCTCTGAAGTCTGCTTGTTCTACTAACGATGGCTGGGCTCAAGGCCACCCTTCCCTGTAAGAAAAAACTCCGCATAGAGAGGACTCTTCCACCAGAACATAGAATGGGGTGCGATTCAATGCCTGGACCTCCAAAAGGCGATCTATTGTTGAAGAGAAAAAGCAAGCTACAAAACAGGAAATAGAATGTGAGCTCATTTCTGGGTTTTTAAAAACTACATTATAAAAAGATATACATAGAAAATGTCTGTCAGGCTACAGCCTCCCCTCTGAAGGGTGGGTTAAGAATGCAGGGATGGTGGGGAGGAGATAGCGATCTTTTACTTTTGACTCCATTTAATTTTGTGCTTTTTCTTTCATAAGCATGTGTTACTTTTATACAATAAGGAACATTTGCGGAAGGCAGGCTATAGTGTTTCTGGCCTTTCTGTGGAGCTCAGAGGAGCACAGTTCATTTTAAGAACATTCTATTATAAATAATTCGTAACAAAGAGTATTGTGTTTCAAACAATATATGATATCTTTAACACTTATCAGCCAATAACTGCTTATTGTATAAAAGTTAGAAGGAGGTCTTTTTTTAGAACCAAGTGTGATGCATCTAAACCAACTAACTAACGAAGGGCTCCATGTGTCCCTCGCTGTAAAATAAAGCAGCGTTAAGAGATCGGGCACCCATCTGTCAGACTGGCTGTTAAAATATTCTGCCTCATTGCAGAAATAGACATCCTGGATTACCCGTATCATCTTACTGAGATAGACAGGAGGGACAGGAAATTCCAGGCAACAAATACAGTAGCCACCCCCCACCGCACCTCATCCATGGTTTCAGTTACCCACAGTCAACAATGGTCCAAAACTATTAAATGAAAAATTCCAGAAATAAACAATTTGTAAGTTTGAATGGTGCATCCTTCTGAGTAGCAACGAAATCTCGCACCACCCTGCTCCACCCCTTCTTCGTCACAAGAAAAAGGGTAAGTCCAGGACAATAAGACATTTTGAGAGAGAGACAGTCCACATCCACATAACTTTTATTACAGTATGTTGTTATAATTTCTCTATTTATTTTTTGAGACAGAATCTCACTCTGTCACCCAGGCTAGAGTGCAGTGGCACGATCTCAGCTCACTGCAAGCGATTTTCCTGCCTCAGCCTCCTGAGTAGCTGGGATTACAGGCATGTGCACGTGCCTGGTTAATTTTTGTATTTTTAGTAGACATGGGGTTTCATCATGTTGGCCAGGCTGGTCTCGAACTCCTGACCTCAAGTGATCTACCCGCGTTGGCTTCCCAAAGTACTGGGATTACAGGTGTGAGCCACTGTGCCCAGATAATTGTTCTATTTTATTATTGTTGTTAATCTCTTACTGTGTCTAATTTATAAATTTAACTTTATCAAAGCTATATATATATGGAAAAAGAAGTCATCTATATGGACTTTGGTACTATTCATGGTTTCAGGCATCCACTGGGGAGCTTGGAGCTTACCTCTGTGCACCTCAACTTATAGGTGCAAGAGATGGGAGAAAGGCAGGAAGAGTGTCCCAGTTCTCAGCACGGTGCTTGAGTTTCTTTCCATTGCAGTTTTCTTCCCCAGCCTCCCTGTCTGCCACCCCACCCCTGCCCTCTCCCTCATGGCATCCTGTGGGTCCTGCCCCTCACTGGTCTCCCTGCCTCCTCCAATCCACCCTCCACTTTGCTGCCAGACATCTCGCTCCAGGCAGCTTTGCCTGGGTCTCACCTCCCTGCCTGCTGGCAAGAAGCCCCCTAGGCCTGGTCACCAGCTCCTGCCAACCCGTCTAGCGCCATCCCAGTCCCTCCAGACCTCAGCCACTCACCACACCGCATTTCACCATGTCAGCAAGACCCCAGACATGGGCCCACGTGCCTTGCCCCCGGAGGCTCTCCTACCCTGTCTCTACCCTGGTACCCTCCTCTCTGGTGAATTCTCTGGGTGTGTTTTTTAAAAATCTAGTCCTCAGTCAGGCCTGGTGGCTCATGCTTGTAATCCCAGTACTTAGGGAGGCCAAAGCAGGCAGACCACTTGAGGTCAGGAGTTTGAGACTAGCCTGGCCAACATGGTGAAACCCAGACTCTAGAGAAAATACAAAAATTAGCCAGACATTGTGGCCCATGTTTGAAGTCCCAGCTACTCAGGAGGCTGAGGCACGAAAAACGCTTGAGCCCAGGAGACGGAGGTTGCAGTGAGCTGACCTTGCACCACTGCACTCCAGCCTGGGTGACAGAGCGAGATCCTGTCTCAAAAAAAAAAAAAAAAATCTAGTCCTCAAGACATAAATTCCACCTTTACCACTTAAAAACAGCTACCGTTAATAATTAATATGCAAAACACCTAATTATATTATTATCTTATTTAATTTTCACAAAGAACTATTATTGCCATTTTACAGATGAGGAAACTGAGGCTCAGAAAGGTTAAGATCTGGGCTTTGAAGCCAGGTCTCTGCCACCCCAAGTCCTGGGCTTTTATCCACTGAATCACATCAGAATAGCTTGTGGCTCAGTGGACAAAATTGGTTCTGTCCTCTGCACTGGAACAGGAGGTTCCCGAACGGAGGGGCTGTCTGTTTTATTTGTCTTTATATTCCCAAGGTCAAACACAAGACCTGGCCCAAAAGCACAAGGAGGGAGGGAGAGAGGAAGAGCAGGAGGAGGGGAGTCTTTTTCACATTCAGTTAGGGGAGGTGTCGCTGGGAAGTGGCACTCTTTCTCATTCACCCAACAAATGTTTATTGAGCAACTACTAGGTGCCAGACATGGCACCAAACAAAATCCTTCCTGAGGGAGCTCACCTTCTAAAGTACTGGGAAGAAAAATCAAGCCAGGTTAGGGATGGTGTGTGTGCTGCTTTGGAGAGGGTGTTCAGGGGAGGAGGTTGCTAGGTGGAGAATAGCTTGGAATGGGCTAAGTGGTGGAGTGGGGACTTCAGTCTGAAAGCCTCTGCAGCAATCCGAGGAGATGGTGGAGGCTCAAGCCGGGGGTAAAAGTGGGTTTTAGTGGGAAGTGGTCGGATTTAAGGTCTATTTTGAAAGTAAAACAGACAGGACAGGAATCCAAAGCTGAACATGGCCTGTTTTTTCACCACAGTAGACCTCATAGAGAGGAAAAGCCAGTTTCACTTAAAAGTGTCTGTGATGAAACCATTAAGATGATTCATTCTATGACATCTTGACTTTGGAGTACATGATTTTTTAATATTCTGTGTGATGAAATGGGAAGCCCTTCTGCGAACCGGAGGACAGTGATTACCTCCAGGCAACATCCTCTGTGCCTGAGCTGCCGGCCTCCCAGCCCTCTTGGTGATGGAACTTCGTTTTTACTTAAAAGAATGACTGACAAACTGTGCTTACTCAGACTTGGGTATTTGGTCAACATTTTCTTGAAAATAAAAGGAGTGAGCCGTCGCTTCAAGGAGAACAACTGAAATATTTGTTGGCACGATAGAAGTTGAGCTTTTAAATGAAAATTAGCATTTGGGAAACTTGTATCCACCACTGTAAGTGTGGACACTTTCCAATACTTTACATACTTTTCTGATGAGATTGGTGGTGACGTTACCAAATGTGATTTTTAAATTTTGTATAACATTTGGAAAATCTGCATCACTCCACGAACTGATATTTTCCAAATGACCAGAACACAATTCGATGAACCCATGCGTGAGTAAAGATCCATCGAAAGACCAAGTGCAGGCTGAGTGCAGCAGCTCACGCCTGCAATCCCAGCACGTTGGGAGGCAGAGGCGGGTGGATCACCTAAGGTCAGGAGTTCGAGACTAACCTGGCCAACATGGCGAAATCCTGTCTCTACTAAAAATACAAAAATTAGCCAGGCATGGTGGTGCAGGCCTCTAATCCCAGCTACACAGGAGGCTGAGGCAGGAGAGTAGCTTGAGCCTGGGTGGTGGAGGTTGCAGTTAGCCGAGATTATGCCACTGCCCTCCAGCCTGGGCAACAAAGCAAGACTTCGTCTCAAAAGACAAAGGAAGAAAGCAAAGCAAAATAATGGATTTTAATATAAGAGAATATGAAAAAGTCATTGATGTGGCTTCAGAGTCCACATGCAGCTAACCTATAAGATAAAGCATCAATTGTCGAGTTTGGGTATGGGTTTGAGATGGTGATGATGGTGATGATTGTGGTAATGATGACAGTGATTACATACCTGTAATCCCAGCACTTTGGGAGGCTGAGGTGGGTGGATCACCTGAGGTCAGGAGTTCAAGACCAGCCTGGCCAACATGGTGAAACCCCACCTCTGCTAAAAATACAAAAAATTAGCTGGGCATGGTGGTGCACACCTGTAATCCCAGCTACTCAGGAGGCTGAGGCAGGAGAATTGGTTGAACCCAGGAGGTGAAGTTTGCGGTGAGCTGAAATTGGGCCACTGCACTCCAGTCTGGGAGATAGAGCAAGACTCCGTCTCGAAAAAAAAAAAAAAAAAAAAAACAGTTTGGGTATACTCAAAGAAGGCTATGTATAATGATCTAAAAAGGCCTTTAAAATATCTGAACTTTTCCAACTACACCTATCTGTATGAGGCCAAACTTTCTTCATCTATACGTTAGCCTGATAGGGCTGCCCTCACCAAGTACCACAGACCAGGTAGCTTAAAGAGCAGAAATTTATTTTCTCACAATTCTAGAGGCCGAAAGTCCAAGCTTAGGGTATCCCCAGAGCTGGTTTCTCCTGAAACCTCCTTCGTTGGTGTCTGATGTCTGCACGCTTCTGGTGTCTCTATGTGGTCTTCGCTCTGTGCGGGGTCCAGACTTCCTCCTCTGATAAAGACACCAGTCATAGCGGATTAGGGTCCACCCTAATATTTTCATTTTCAACTTAATTGTACCTGTAAAGACCCAGTGTCCAAATACACTCACATTCTGAGGTAGTGGGGACATAATTCAGACTGTAACAGTATACTTCAACTAAATAATAACATATTACAAGAGGTTAAATGTAGAGGCCATATAAGAATTCAGCTGTCTTCTATTAAGCCAGATATTTAGAATATTGATAAAAATGTAAAATAATGCTACACTTTGCCCAAAATTTATTTGCCCAAAGTATATTTTTCACAAAAAAAAAGTTGCGTTAATATGTAATTGGTTTATTATTTTTAGAAGAATTAATAAAGGTTTTTAAACTTTCTCAGTTTATTTTTTGCTTGAGATAGAGTCTTATGCTGTAGCCCAGGCTGGAGTGCAGTGGCTCACAGCAGCCCCCGCCTCCCAGGCTCAAGCGATCTTTTCAACTCAGCTTCCCAAGTAACTGGGGCTACAGCTCCACAACTCCACACCCAGCTATTTTTTTTTTTTTTTTTTTTTTGTATATGTTGGAGAGACGGGGTCTCACTATGTTGCCCAGGCTAGTCTCAAACTCCAGTGATCTATCTCCAAAAGTCCTGGGATTACAGGCTAGTCTCAAACTCCAGTGATCTATCTCCAAAAGTCCTGGGATTACAGGTATGAGCCACTGTGCCCAGCCTTTTTTTTTATTTTTATTTTTTAAGACACAGGGTCTCATTCTGTCCCCAGCAAGCTGCCACACAGTGGTACAATCATAGGTCATTGCAGCCTCCACCACTGGGCTCAAGCAATCCTCCTGCCTATGCCTTCTCCTCCCAAAGTGTTGGAACTACAGTTGTGAGCCCCCACACCTGGCCTCAGTTTTAATTTCTTTTTTTTTTTTTTTTTTTTTATACTTTTTTTTTGAGACGGAGTCTCGCTCTGTCGCCCAGGTGGGAGTGCAGTGGCCGGATCTCAGCTCACTGCAAGCTCCGCCTCCCGGGTTCACGCCATTCTCCTGCCTCAGCCTCCCGAGTAGCTGGGACTACAGGCGCCTGCCACCTCGCCCGGCTAAGTTTTTGTATTTTTAGTAGAGACGGGGTTTCACTGTGTTAGCCAGGATGGTCTCGATCTCCTGACCTCGTGATCCGCCCGTCTCGGCCTCCCAAAGTGCTGGGATTACAGGCTTGAGCCACCGCGCCCGGCCAGTTTTAATTTCTAATAGGTAATTTATTTTTGGTAGATATAATCTGTATAAATAAAACCTCTTTGGAATTCTCAATAATTTGTATAGAGTAAAGGGGTCCTGAGACCAAGAAGAATCACTGGTTTACAGTGATGAAAATTTGTGTTTAGATCTTTTATCCAAATATCCCACTAGGAGACTGACCTCAGGGCATTTGCGCTTTCTCTTTGAATACCTTATTTGTCATGCCCTGTACTGTGATAAAGGTGTGTCTGAGGGGACCTTATCCATCACCTTCCTTTCCTGACAGTAATTATTGTTTTCTCAAAGACATACAGCTTCAACCCTTTTCATCTACTCTGAATACTGTCCTGAATCATCTCCGATACAGAAAATCTGGAGTGCCATTGTTCAGGTCTTAACTGAAATGTCGCTTCCTGGGAGAGGCTGCCTAAAACCCATAACCCATGCCATAGATCAGAAATAAGTTCTTGGCCAGGCGCGGTGGCTCACACCTGTAATCCCAGCACCTTGGGAGGCTGAGGCGGGCAGATCACCTGAGGTCAGGAATTCAAGACCAGCCTGGCCAACATGATGAAACCCCATCCTGGAAGGCAGAGGTCACCAAGATTGCACCACTGCACTCGAGCCTGGGTGACAGAGCAAGATTCTGTCTCAAATAAAAAAAGAAAGAAAGAAAAAGAGAGAGAGAGGAAGGAAGGAAGAAGGAAGGAAGGAAGGAAAAGAAAGAGGTTCTTATGGCACCCTGGGTTCTTCCCTCATAGCACCTACCAGGGGGATTGTAGAGTTGCTTCTGAGAGTATTAGTTCAGCCTCCCCCATTCAAAGTACATCTATAAAGCTAATGTCCTTGTCTCTCTTGTTCATTGCTGTATCCTCAGTTTCTAGGACGTTTGTTCAAAGAATGAATGAATGAAGACATGCATTCAACTGCTGTGGACCAGTGGAAGCTACTAGTGGAGTCAGGGGCGCTGCAGCTGTGCACACAGGCATGCAGTGTGGGAGCATCGCTGGTGCATCGTCTGACTTCTGAGGATGCTTAACGTTTCAAACCACAGCAAACTTCATTATAGAACCTATTTTCCAGAACACATACACAAGATAGTGCTGTGTTGAGGAAGAAATGAGGTGCGCCTAGGATCATCAAAATCTTCACTCCACCCCCAACCTCCTATCCCCACTTTTTTGCCACTGACAGATGAGCCCATTGGAAATAAGCCAGTAAGTCTTCCTGGGACCTCCTTCAGCTCCTTCTCCAGGGAAAAGGCAGAATGCAAATACAGTTTTTGATCTTGTGTGAATTTGGAGAATGTGCAATGTAGAGAGGCCCCGTGTGCATTTCATGGCAGATCCAGAAAATAAGGTTTAATGATGAGAAAAGAAGGAAATGATTGTCAAAATATGACTTCATAAGGTACAGCCCCAGGGGGCCTACTTTGGCAGTAAAGATAATTAAGCTTAGATTTTTAAAGGTCAATTTTAACCAGCTTGTGAGGCAAATGGCAACCGTAACATCATCCTAGCCCTCCGTATCTATGGCAACTGAATTTCTCAGCTGTAATTAAACATAAAACTACAACTACTGCATTGGTCCCAGCACCAGCTGCAAATACATATACGAGAACAAAGTAGGCAAACTTGACACATCCTTTTGGAATATTCTGGCCATTTACTGGGAAAACAAGCAACAGAAGCTGCTGTTAAACCTGCTGCTAATGAGGCCAGGTTGCCGGTCCACCAACCTGCCTCTGGGACCTTGTGTGAGAGGAAAACTGATCCCAAATCAATTGCTTTTCATTCGTATATTGGTTATAAGCTGGAGAGCAAAGGTAGCAAAAGAAAAAAAAAGTGATTATTTGGATATTTGAATTATCTTTTTAAAAGTATATTTTTCTAATCTCAAACGTGATTAAAAATGACCAGGCACAGTGGCTCACGCCTGTAATCCCAACACTTTGGGAGGCCAAGGCAGGCAGATCACTTGAGGTCAGGAATTTGAGACCAGCCTAGCCAACATGATGAAACCCTGTCTCTACTAAAAATACAAAAATTAGCCAGAAGCAGTGGCATATGCCTGTAATCCCAGCTACTTGGGAGGCTGAGGCAGGAGAATCACTCGAACCCAGACGCGGAGGTTGCAGTGAGCTGAGATCGCACCACTGCACTCTGGCCTGGGTGGCACAGCGAGACTCCATCTAAAAAAAAAAAAAAAAGATTTTAAAAAGAAACCAACACATATTTATTGTAGAAAATTTCTAAAATTCAGACAAATGTCAAGAAGAAAAGAAAAAGTACCTGAAGTCCCAATTAGGTTGTTTCCTGTCTTTTTTCTGTACGTGTATTTCATACAATTAGGATTAAGCATATAGTTTTGTGTCCTGTGCTTTTTTCCCATTAAGAGTATGTTACGATCTTTTTTCCATATTATTATTCTTCAAAAGTATAGCTTTTAACAATGGCAGAAAATTTTTACCATGTAACCCTCCTGTAAATTGTCTTTGTACTTTATCTCATTTACTCCGCATTGTGGGATTAGTCATTTTTACAGCCTGTCAGCATGTCCTACATAGGCAATCTAGCTCCCCAATTTAGGAGGTAGAGTTCTTGGCATCTGTTGCACTGATCTCACTCCACTTTGGAGTCTCAGCTGAAGCCAAAACGAGAGTCCCATTTTAGCATCCTGTTCCATATGTAAAATTGGAGGGAATAACTAAGACAAATTAATAAAAATACAACAGTGGTGGTAGACTTTCACCCACTTGTTTCAGTCTTTGTTGGACTAAATAGAGAAAAGAAAGTAAGGATATTACAGAGGAGGAGAACATAATGACTAAATGTTCTGAACTGTATCCTTTGAAAAGAGTAGACTTCCTTTCAATTAAATGGAAAAAGATATAATGATGTCCACTGATGAATGGGTAAACAAAATGTGGTATATACATACAAGGAGGCCAGAGCGGTGGTTCATGCCTGTAATCCCAGCACTTTGGGAGGCCAAGGTGGGCGGATCACTTGAGGCCAGGAGTTCGAGACCAGCCTGGCCAAAATGGTGAAACCTTGTCTCTACTAAAAACACAAAAAATTAACCAGGTGTGGTGGTGCACACCTGTAGTCCCAACTATTTGGGAGGCTGAGGCAGGAGGATCACCAGAGCCTGGGAGGCAGAGGTTGCAGTGTGCCGAGATCACGCCACTGCACTCCAGCCTGGGTGACAGAGCAAGATCCTGTCTCTAAATAAATAAATAATACACACAATGGAATATTATTCTGCCTTTAAAATAAAGAAATCCTGTCATGTGACAACATGGATGAACCTGTAGAACATGATGCCAAGAGAAATAAGCGAATCACAGAAGGACAAATACATGATTCTACTTATATGATGTCAAACTCATAGAAAGAGAATAAAATGGTAGTTGCCAGAGGCTAGAGGGAGGAGGGAATGGGGAGTTGCTAGTCAGTGGATATAAAATTTCAGTCATGCAAGAGGAAAAAGTTCGAGAGATCCGCTGTATAACAATGTAGCTATAAATAACAGTATTGTGTTGTACACTTTAAAATCTATTAAGAGGGTAGCTCTTACCTTAAGTGTTCTTGACACAATGAGATCAAGTAAAACGGAAAGCCCATTGTATATAACAAACTGGAAATTTTACAGTCATATTCCTGATCATAATGCAAGAACACAAGAAATAAGTTAAAAGTAGATGAATTGGATGTCTTTTGTAGTTGGCAACAAATAAAACAAAATAAAATAAAAAGTAGATGCAGAAAGACATTTGAGAATGTCAAGCCTTTCTATCAAACTACTCTAGAACAAAAATACATTTATAAGATATTTGGGAAATAATGCTAATAAAAACACTCCATATAAAAACTCATGGATCACCCTAGAGCTATACTCAGAGGAAAATGCCTACTCTTAAAACATTCTGGGAGTAAGAAAAATAAAATACAGCAGTCAATTAAGTCTGCCCAAGAAGTAGGGAGGAGAAACTTCGTTTTCCTTTCAAGAGCTGCCTGAGGTGACGTGCCCATTTTGTCACACTCCCCAGTGTCAAACACTTTAGCAAAACAATAAAGATCACAACTCCAAGGCTTATTTGGAGCTCAACAAGTTAGACATAAGGTGTTTCGTTGGTTTTGTTAAAAAGCAGATATACTGAGATATAATTCACATCCCACCATACAATTTACCCACTTAAGGTGCAAAAATGAGTGGTTTTTACCATATTCACAGGTTGGTGCATCCATTACTATTACCAGTTTTTAGAACATTTTAATTTAATTTTAATTTTTATTTTTTTGAGACGGAGTTTCGCTCTTGTTGCCCGGGCTGGAGTGCAGTGGCGTGATCTTGGCTCAACACAACCTCCACCTCCAGGGTTCAAGTGATTCTCCTGCCTCAGCCTCCCGAGTAGCTGGGATTACAGGCATGCGCCACCATGCCCGGCTAATTTCGTATTTTGGGTAGAGACAGGGTTTCTCGATGTTGGTCAGGCTGGTCTCAAACTCCCGACCTCAGGTGATCTGCCCACCTCGGCTTCCCAAAGTGCTGGGATTTCAGGCGTGAGCCACCATGCCTGGCCAGAACATTTTTATTACCATTGAAAAAACTCCATCCCTTGGCTAGGTGGTGGCGCACGCCTTTAATCCCAGCACTTTGGGAGGCTGAAGTGGGAGGATCACCTGAGGTAAGGAGTTTGAGACCAGCCTGGCCAATATGATGAAATCCCGCCTGTACTAAAAATGCAAAAAAATATCTGGACTTGCTGATGCACGCCTGTAGTCCCGGCTACTTGGGAGGCTGAGGTGGGAGGATCGCTTGAGCCCAGAAGGTGGAGGTTGCAGTCAGCTGAGATGGTGCCACTGCCCTCTAGCCTGGGTGACAGCACGAGACTCTGTCTCAAAAAAAAAAAAAAAAGAAAAGAAAAAAGAAAAATCCCATTCCCATTAACAGCCATTCCCCATTTCTCTCCATCCCCACCCTGCTGGCAACCACTAATCTGCTTTCTGCATCTGTAGATTTGCCTATTATGGAAATTTTATATAAATGGAATCCTGTGGAGAGAGAGAGAATGAAGAATGACTGCTTAACTGGGTACAGGAGTGATGAAAAAGTTCTGGAACTAGATAATGGTGGTGGTTGCAAAACATTGAGAATGTATTTAAACATGCCTAAGTTGTACACTTTAAAATGGTTAACCAATCCGGGCAACATGGTGAAACCCTTTCTCTACCAAAAATATAAATAAATAAATAAATAAATAAATAAATAAATAAATAAATAAATAAATAAATAAAAGCCAGGCATGATGGTCCCAGCTACTCGGGAGGCTGAGGTGAGAGGGTTGCTTGAGTCCAGGAGGTTGAAGCTGCAGTGAACCGAGACTGCTCCACTGCACTCCAGCCTGGGTAATAGAGTGAGACTCTGTCTCAAAAAATAAAAACTAAAAATAAAAAAATCTATAATAAAGTGGTCAATTTTATGTTATGGTGGATTTTATGTAATGTGTTTTTTTTACCATAATTTTTAAATCCAAACTAAGGAAAGCTAGTATTTGTGAAGTCATTAGGCAGAACCATATCTAATTTAAGAATTAGTCATGAGTATTGAAGTGGATTCCTTTTTGTCACATTGTACTAAGAGAAACAACAAACACTGCCAACCAAATATCACCCAAAACAACAACTATTTAAGCTTATTTAACCAAAACACGGAGGTTAGGCATTTTGTTTCTTTGAAAGCAAGGTATAATAATTTTAACCAAACAAACATGTGGAGCTAAAAATGATGTTTTAGCAATACATATAAAATTTTAATAGATTGTTACCTAAGTAACTATGAAAAGCTTGAAATGTCACATTATGATGCTGGCTTCACCTTGCTCTGTTTATTTACAGACTAGGAAAGAGAAAGATAAGCCTCCAGCCTTATCAAGCTCCTAAAAATTTCTCACTTTGGCAGCATTAAACTATTGTGCAAGAGCAAGTGGGGTCAGGCTCTGTGACTCACGCCTATAATCCCAACAAGCTACCAGCTTTCAGGTCCCAAATGTAATAAGACTCAAAGAAACGGCATCAAATTCTAGAGCAAAATCAATCATCTACCATGATTGTGCTGAATATCCTTCTGTTTCCACGTAAGGGAACATTGGAGTCAGCTTCTGAATGGCTTGCGACTTTAAAAATAAAACTAGCCAGGCATAGTGCCACACACCTGTAGTCCCAGCTACTCTGGAGGCTGAGGTGGTAAGATTCCTTGAGCCCAGGAGATCAAGGCTGCAGTGAACATGAGTGTACCACTGCATTCTAACCTGAGTGACAAAGCAAGACCCAGTCTCTATTTTTTAAAAAAACTATTTAAGAAAACTGCAACCAAGTATTAATGCAGTGATTTGTGATCTTGGATGCACATTAGAATCATCTAAGGGCTTTTAGAATCTTCCATGCCCTGGTCACACCCAAGGCCAATTTTTTTTTTTTTTTAATTTATTTTAGGTTCCGGGATACATGTGCAGAACATGCAGGTTTGTTACATAGGTAAACGTGTGCCATGGTGGTTTGCTGCACCTATCAACCCATTATGTAGGTATTAAGCCCAGCATGCATTAACTATTAGTCCTGATGCTCTCCCTCCCCCTGTGCCATCGACAGGCCCCAGTGTGTGATGTTCCCCTCTCTGTGTACACGTGTTCTCATTGTTCATCTCCCACTTATGAGTGAGAACATAGAGGCGTTTGGTTTTCTGTTCCTGTGTTAGTTTGCTGAGGATGATGGCTTCCAGCTTTATCTATGCCCCTGCAAAGAACATGATCTCATTGCTTTTTATGGCTATATAGTATTCCATGGTATAGATGTACCACATTTTCTTTATCCAGTCTATCATTGATGGGCATTTGGGTTGGTTCCAAGTCTTTGCTATTGTGAAAAGGGCTGCAATAAACATACATGTGCATGTATCTTTATAATATAATGATTTATATTCCTTTGGGTATATACCCGGTAATGGGATTGCTGGGTCAAATCATATTTCTGGTTCTAGATCCTTGAGGAATTGCCACACTGCCGTCCACAGTGGTTGAATTAATTTACATTCCCACCAACAGTGTAAAAGCGCTCCTATTTCTCCGCAGCTTCACCAGCATCTGTTGTTTCTTGACTTTTTAATAATTGCCATTCTGACTACCCCAGACCAACTGACTCAGACATTGGGTGTGAGACCCAGGCATCAGTATGGCATTAAAGCCTCCCAGGTGAGTCCAATGTGCAGAGGTTGGCTGTCATGGCAAGAGATGCTCGACAATTAAGAAATCGGGAACACCTGGCTGGAGGCGGTGGCTCACACCTGTAATCCCAGCACTTTGGGAGGCCGAGGTGGGCAGATCACCTGAGGTCGGGGGTTCAAGACCAGCCTGACCAACATGGAGAAACCCCCATCTCTACTAAAAATACGAAATTAGCCGGGTGTCGTGGCACATGCCTGTAGTCCCAGCTACTCGGGAGGCTGAGGCAGGAGAATCGCTTGAACCTGGGAGGCGGAGGTTGTGGTGGGCTAAGATCGTGCCATTGCACTCCAGCCCGGGCAACAAGAGTGAAACTCCATTTCAAAAAAAGAAAGAAAGAAAAGAAATTGGGAACATCTTCTTTCTATCTGTCAGCGGTAAAGCTACTCAATTTTGCAGAAATAAACATGTAAGAGAAATCAAAGTCCTGCTCCCAAAAGAACCTTTCAGAAGTTGTTTTGAAAGCTCTGGGCCAGCTACATGGATGAAAGAAATGCTACAAGGGACTTGTGAACCTCGTTTGCATTCAACCACTCATTCATTCGTTCATTTATTCATTCACCGATTCACTCACAAAGTCATTTATCACTGTTATTTATTCCTTCACTCAGTCAGTCATTCGCACAACATTTCATAATGTCAAGTCCTGGAGAAACTGAAATAGAAGGAAGGATGGTGCCTGCCCTAAGAAAGCTTGTGATCTGGGATGAGGGTGAAGGGTAACAGATGGCAGTAATTGAGTTCAGGGTGCTCAGGAAGGAGACTGTCCTGGGTGTGACGAAGTGTAGGGGGAAGGGGCGTGTCACCCCGCTGAGTGGGGAGGTGGTGGAGGAGAGGGCTCCCTTGAAGACAACTTTCTGAAGGAGAGGACACCTGAATAAGACCTGAAAAAGGACCAGGTGTGAGCCCATCTGCAACAAATCACCTGTAAGTGTGGCTCTCAGCCTGGCTGCACCTGGGAGATTCCTTAATGTCTGGCTCCACCCCCAGAGACTCAGGTTTCATGGAGCTGCAGTGGGGCTTGGGCATTCATATGTGTTTAAAATATGGTTTTTTAAAGTGAAATTCATATAAAAGTAACCATTTTAAAGTGAACAATGCAGTGGCATTTAGCACATTCACACTGTCGTCCAATCACGCCCTCTACTTGGTTTCAAAACATTTTATCACCCTTAAAATAAGACCCTGTGTACCCATTAAGCAGCCACTGCCCATTCCACCTTCCCCCAGTCCCTGGTGACCACAAATCTGCTTTCTCTCTTTATGGATTTAACTACTCTGGATATTTCGTAGAAAAGGAATCAGTCATACAAAATGTGACCTTTTCCATCGCTTCTTTCACTTGGCTTAGTGCTCTGCGGTTCCGCCGTGTTGGAGCATGGGTCAGCCTTCCTTCCTTTTTACAGCTGAATAGTATTGGCTGCACCGCAGTTTTTTGTTTGTTTGTTTGTTTTTTGTTTTTTGAGATGGAGTCTCACTCCGTCGCCCAGGCTGGAGTGCAGTGGCCTGATCCCGGCTCACTGCAAGCTCCGCCTCCCGGGTTCACGCCATTCTCCTGCCTCAGCCTCCCTAGTGGCTGGGACTACAGGCGCCCGCCACTGTGCCCAGCTAACTTTTTGTATTTTTAGTAGAGAGGGGGTTTCACTGTGGTCACGATCTCCTGATCTCGTGATCTGCCTGCCTTGGCCTCCCAAAGTGCACTGCAATTTTTTATTCATTCATTCGTTGATGGACGTTGGGGATGTTTCTGCCTTTTGTGGCTATTGTGAGTAGTGCTGCTATGAACGTGAATGTACACATGTTTGTTTAGTATCTGTTTTCCATTATCATTTGAGGTATATATTGGGCATCTGTAGTTTTCTTGGTTTTTGTTGTTGTTGTTGTTGTTGGTTTGTTTGTTGTTTTTTCTTTCTTCCTTTCTTTCTCTCTTTTTTTTTTTTTTTTTTTTGAGACAGAGTCTCGCTCTGTTGCCCAGCTGGAGTGCAGTGGTGCAATCTCCACTCACTGCAACCTCCACTTCCCCAGTGCCAGCGATTCTCCTGCCTTAGCCTCCTGAGTAGCTGAGACTGCAGGCACGGGCCACCACGCCCAGATAATTTTTGTATTTTTAGTAGAGACAGGTATCTTGCCATGTTGCACAGACTGGTCTCCAACTCCTGACCTCAAGTGATCTGCTTGCCTTGGCCTTCCAAAGTGCTGGGATTACAGGCGTGAACCACGACACCCGGCTGCATCTGGGTTTTTTAAAGCTCCCCTAACGATTCTAAAATGCAGCCAAGGCTGTGAAGCACTCAGTCCAAGCAATGTCCCCACCCTGTGGCTCTGGTTTGAGAAATTAGGTTCCCGGGTCATGGCTCTGGAGAGTCTGATTTAGTGGACTCAGGGGTCTCTCTCTCCTTGAATCTCTCTCTTCCCTGATTGACAGGTCAGCCTACCTATCAGCCACAGGAGTGCCTTGGTAAATGTCCCCTTTTTGAAGGCCAAGAATAGCCCCCTTTCCCTCCAGAGTGAGGTCCCTCACTCCCAGCTCAGGGCCCCTGGCGCCCCTGCCAGTTCCACTCCCCCATTCTTCCTGCTTGGGTCAGCCTCTGCTCCCGATCTGTGGGCCAGACTTGGGCACCCAAATCCCCCAAGAACAAATCACCCTGTTTAGAGACAGGGCAGCCTGAATGGATCTTTAAGGCCCAGCGCCCTCTAACCCTGTAAGGACACAATTGAGCTAAAGATGCCTCCATCATTCTTGTGGCTTGACAGGATATCTTGGTCTGAAGCATTGGTATTCTGGTTATGAGCCATGACACAGTTGTCACCAAGAACCTTTTATATTTGTGTGACTAACGGGCCTATCCTGTAGATTTTCCCCAAGCAAAGGAAGCTGCTTCAAAAGAGATCCCTTGGCCGGGCATGGTAGCTCATGCTTGTAACCCCAACAGTTTGGGAGGCTGAGGTGGGCAGATCACTGAGGTCAGGAGTTTGAGACCAGCCTGGCCAACATGACAAAACTCCATCTCTACTAAAAATACAAAAATTAGCCAGGCATTATGGCGCATGCTACTTGGGAGGCTGAGGCAGGAGAATCGCTTGAACCTGGGAGGCAGAGGTTGCAGTGAGCCGAGACCATGCCGCTGCACTCCAGCCTGGGTGACACAGAAAAGACTCCATCTCACCAAAAAAAAAAAAAAGAAAGAAAAATCCCTTACCCTCCAGAAACAGAACTATGCCAACAATTTTCAAATAGCCCTTCTCCAGTCTCAGAAAAATTAGAGTCCACGGAGCACTGGTTATTTAGATAAACCAAAATGGTATAGACTCTGGCACCAGTGTCAAATTCAAGGACATCATGGGGCCTCTATGAGCGTACAGTTACCTGGTGTGACCTCTCCAGGAGTGAGGCAGCCGCTTCCCTCACTTGAGAACTAGAAAACCGGGACGAAGCAGACTTGTTTGCCGGAGTAGGAAAGGTCAAAGTGGTTATAAAAAGCTTGCACAATAAAAGGCAAAACTTCTGGAAATAAATACTCTTGTGACAACCAAGTCCCATTCTACAAGTCAGGGAACAAAGCCGGTTTAATATATTTAATCCGGGCAGGCGTGGTGGCTCATGTCTGTAGTCCCAGCACTTTGGGACGCCAAGGCAGAAGGATCGCATGAGCTCAGGAGTTCAAGACCAGCCCGGGCAAAATAGGGAGAACCCCATCTCTACAAAAGGAATTTTTAAAATAGCCAGGCATAGGCCAGGCATGGTGGCTCACCCCTGTAACCCCAGCACTTTGGGAGGCTGAGGCAGACAGATCACTTGAGGCCAGGAGTTCGAGACCAGCCTGGCCAACATAGTGAAACCCCATTCCACTAAAAATACAAAGAATTAGCCAGGTGTGGTGGTGCATGCCTGTAGTCCCAGCTACTCGGGAGGTTGAGGCAGGAGAATCACTTGAACCTGGGAGGCGGAGGTTGCAGTGAGCCAAAGGTTGCAGTGCACTAAGATTGTGCCACTGCACTCCAGCCTGGGTGACAGAGGCTCCATCTTAAAAAAAAAAAAAAAAAAAAAAAAAAAGCCAGGCATGATGGTGTGTGCCTGTGGTCCCAGCTACTCAGGAGACTGAGGTGGGAGGATCACTTGAGTCCAGGAGGTCGAGGCTGCAGTGAGCTGAGATTGTACCACTGCACTCCAGCCTGGACCACAGAGCAAGACCCTCTCTCAAAAAAAAAAAAAAAAAACACTTAGTCTAAATGTTGAAATGCTTATACCAATATTTATTTCTCCTATGGGCCAAACTCTGAACTCAATGTGTTAACACATATTCACCCATTTAATTCTCACAACAACCATATGGGTAGAATGTTAAAGATGAGGCAGCTGAGGCCTAGAGAGGTTAAATGACAGGCCCAAGGCCACACAGCTGGTAAGCAGGGGAACTGGGATGCAAACCCAGATACGTCTGACTTCAAAGTGTGTGCGTTCTGAATTACAAATATCTTGAAAACAACATCTGTTGGTCTTTGGGAGGCCGAGGCAGGCAGATCACTTGAGTTTAGGTGTTTGAGACCAACCTGGCCAACATGGCAAGACCTCATCTCTACTAAAAATACAAAAATTAGCCAGGCATGGTGGCGCGCACCTGAAGTCCCAGCTACTTGGGATGCTAAGTAAGAGAATCGCTTGAACCCAGGAGGCGGAGGTTGCAGTGAGCTGAGATTGCACCACGGCACTCCAGCTTGGACAACAGAAGGAGACCCTGTCTCAAAAAAAAAAAAAAGAAAAAGAAAAAGAAAAAACATCTGTTGGAAAATAATGACCTACCGATCTTCATAAATGCTGCAATCACTCAGAATGACAAGGATGTAAGAGATAGTCACTGGGCATGTTTTACAAATAGAAAGAACATGCTGTAAGCTAACTGCTAGGTTGGCAGTCTTCGAGGTGAGGGACGTGGCGAATATCCTTGTGTTCACAACACAGAGTCTGGCCCTGGGTAGAAACAGTGCTGGGTAAAAACTGGCCACTACCGACATATTATTCCCATATGAGGGGGCTAGTTACTCCAGTGGCCTTCAAAGCAACATGTTTTGTAAAAGAAGTTATGTGTTGGATTGCTCTTTCAAATTGAATAAACCATACACCGGGTGCATTGGCTCACGCCTGTAATCCCAGCACTCTGGGAGGCTGAGGTGGGCAGATCACTTGAGGTCAGGAGTTGGAGACCAGCCTGGCCAACATGGTGAAACCCCATCTCTACTAAAAATACGAAAATTAGCCGGGTGTGGTGTCACGTGCCCGTAGTCCCAGCTATTCGGGAGGCTAAGTCAGCGAATCGCTTGAATTCGGGAGGGGAGGTTGCGGTGATCCGAGATCGCACCGCTGCACTCCAGCCTGGGTGACAGAGTGACACTCCATCTCGGAAAAAAAAAAAAAAAGAAAATTCAATAAACCATAAATCTATAAAATGTCTTCTTTTACTTTTATTTTTATTTTTGAGACGGAGTCTCGCTCTGTCACCCAGGCTGGAGTGCAGTGGTGCAATCTCGGCTCACTGCAACTCCGCCTCCCAGGTTCACACCATTCTCCTGCCTCAGCCTCCCGAGTACCTGGGACTGCAGGCGCCCACCACTACGCCCGGCTAATTTTTTTGTATTTTTAGTAGAGACGGGGTTTCACCGTGTTAGCCAGGATGGTCTCGATCTCCAATAAAACGTCTTTTTAGAGCTTCTATTTCACAAGAAGATGAGCTTTAAAATATATTATTTAAAATGTTGTTTTATATATTATTTAAAATATTATTTATAATGTGATAGAATATTTAATATTTTATTAAACATTAATATTTACTATTTTATTAAACATTAATATTTAATGTAATATTTTAAATGTTATTATAATAAAAATATTATTATTTAAAGTATCATTCACTGAACAACACACCTCACTCCAGAGGTACAGAGAATTCCAGGACAGTTGCAGTAGACATGGGAACATTTTTTTTTCTCAACTGGGTGAGTGTGAAGCTCTCAGTTGTTTCCTGTGGTGAACGCATAAACGTTGTCACCCATGCATTGCCCAAGAAAGTTAAATATTTCCTTCCCACCCAAGCAGTCCCGTCAACCAAATACCACGCTGGTGCTTCCGTGCGATGATCATTTCTGCCGACAGGGGGCGATCTTGCTCGCCACATTCTATATTGAGGCTTCCTCAAGCCGCCTGAACGTGGCACTCAAGCAAATTAAGGTAAATGATTTCTATGCTGACGATTCCTTGGCGGAGAAACTATTTGCAAACAGCAAGAGAAACGTGCTCAAAAACCAAAGCGCTTTGCCTGGTTTCTGATCACTGTTTATAGGAGTAACTGCTGTAGAAAAGAAAGAAAGAAAAAACTGCTTGTTTTTGTCAACTTGTTGCAAATGTTAAAACTTTAATTAACGTGTTAGCTGTTTGTTTCGGTGCCTTTTCTTCATTGACGTCAGGTGACTTTTTCATTGGCCGCATTTCCAATGAGGCAAAGTGGCAAACTCATCCTTTCTGTGAAATGAACTGTCACAGTCAATGGGCCATGCAGGAGGTGTCACCCTCGCTGGGTGACAGTTTGGAGCGTTAACTCCTCATCTCTGAAACTTGGGCTTCTAGCCACTCTCTGGCTTCTCTTGCAGCCTCTTACAGACCTGAGTGAACCTAGGAGACTAAACAGGGCCGTTTTCAGCCTTAGCACCGGTTTTGTCTTGGAGCTCAAAGGTAAGATTTCATGCGATGGAAAGTCTGTTGCTTTAAAAGCAAACCAACCAGGCCAGGTGCAGTGGCTCACACCTGTAATCCCAGCACTTTGGGAGGCCAAGGTGGGTGGATCACTTGAGGTGAGGAGTTCTAGACCAGCCTGGCCAACATGGTAAAACCCTGTCTCTACTTAAAAAATAAAATACAAAAATTAGCCAGGCACGGTGGTGCACACCTGTAGTCCTAGTTACTTGGGAGGCTGAGGCAGGAGAATCACTTGAACCTGGGAGGCGGAGGTTGCAGTGAGCCAAGATTATGCCATTGCACTCCAGCCTGGGAGACAGAGTGAGACCCAGTCTCAAACAAACAAACAAAAAAACCAAAAAAGTAAACCAACCAACCCTCTAAAACTGCTGTTACAGAGGCCCAGAGGTGTCAGGTGGCACAAAGAGGCAGCTGGAATTTAAACTCCAAGTCTCTTAGCTTGAAAAATAAATCAAGTTGACAAAGATAAAGCTCTTGATATAGATGGCGTTTAAGCCTTGTTAATCCATTTGAAGATGTTCTCAAAAATTTGTGTTGGTAAGCTTGAATTCTAAATGGAAGTCCAAGAAATCCAAGCTTCAGAGTGGAAAACTGTAGTCATAATTATTTACTAATTTATAAAGAGACAGTGTCTTGCTTTGTTGCCCAGCCTGGAGTGCAGCGGTGCAGTCTTGGCTCACTGCAGCCTTGAATTCCTACCTCAAGCAGTCCTCCTACCTCAGCCTCCCAAGGAGTGAGGACTACAGGTGTGTGCCACAACACCTGGCAACTTTTATTTTTATTTTTTGTAGAAATAGGGTCTCAAACTCCTGGGCTCAAGCAATCCTCCCACCTCAGCCTCCCAAAGTGCTGGGATTATAGGCATGAGTCATGGTGCCCAGCCCACAACTATTTTTGAAAGATGACCGACACACAACCCTAAACTCTTTTGTTTGGGAAGATGAAAATAGGCCTCACTACTTATAGCACAGATGAGTTTTCAGGAGCACACCTGGCAATGTGATCGCCCAACATCCACGAAGTTACAGAACAGTTTTGAGCTGGAGGAAATGCCTGGATGGAGAAGGATTTCCATGTGAACAGACAATGGACATCTGCTTGTCTCATACAGACTTTTCTCCCAGGGGAGAATTCTGTCCTTCTCTAACGGACAGGGTGGGGCTGCTCCCCACTGTGGAAAGAAAAAAATTATTTTCATATGTTTTTAGGGAACAGGTGGTATTTGGTTACATGAGTAAGTTCTTTAGTAGTGATTTGTGAGATTTTGGTGCACCCACCACCCGAGCAGTATACACTGAACCCAATTTGTAGTCTTTTATCCCTCACCTCCTTTCCACCCTTCCCCCATACCCAGAGTCCCCAAAGTCCATCGTATCATTCTTATGCCTTTGCATCCTCACAGCTTAACTCCCACTTATGAGTGAAAACATACGATATTTAGTTTTCCATTCCTGAGTTACTTCACTTAGAATAATATTCTGTGGGCCGGCGTGGTGGCTCATGCCTATAATCCCAGCACTTTTGGAGGCCGAGGTGAGCATATCACCTGAGGTCAGGAATTTGAGATTAGCCTGGCTAACATGATGAAATCCTGTCTCTACTAAAAAATACAAAAAAAAAAAAAAAAAAAAAAAACTTAGCCAGATGTGGTGGCAGGCGCCTGTAATCCCAGCTACTTGGGAGGTTGAGGCAGGAGAAACGCTTGAAACCGGGAGGTGGAGGTTGCAGTGAGCCAACATCGTGCCATTGCACTCCAGCCAGGGCCACAAGAGTGAAACTCTATCTAAAAAAAAAAAAAAGAAAAGAAAAGAAAAAAAGAAAGAATAAAAGTCTGTGGCTGGGCGCAGTGTCTCCTGCCTGTAATCCCAGCACTTTGGGAGGCCGAAGTGGGTGGATCACTTGAGGTCAGGAGTTCGAGACCAGCCTGGCCAACATGGCAAAACCGCCTCTCCACTAAAAATACAAAAATTAGCTAGGCATGGTGGCATACACCTGTAATTCCAGCTACTTGGGAGGCTGAGGCACAAGAATCTCTTGAACCTGGGAGGTGGAGATTGCAGTGAGCCGAGATTGCACCACTGCACTCCAGCCTGGGTGACAGAGCGGGACTCTGTCTCAAAAAATAGAAAAGAATAATAGCCTGCAGAGTGCTCCTTCTCTCCTTTCCTTCCCTTTCCTCAAACCTGGATTGCGCTCCATATTGTTGCCGCCAGGAAAACCGCAGTCACTGTTTCTGCTGTAGCCCTGACAACAGGTGGTCAAGCACACAATGGATAATTCTGGTTTGGAAAGGACAGAGCTCAGATGGTCCAGTTAGCTCAGTTTGCAGAAGTGGGGGTTGGCGAGTCACCTGCGCCACCTTTGGTAGCACAGCTGTGGCTAGAGGCAGCTGATCTGGTATTTAGTTAGGAGTTTTTCCCATTGCATCCCAAGGGATCAAGACTGGCGGGACCACGCACATCGGAAATTGCCTTGGAACTTTTTATGACCAAGTTCCTAGAGAGTTCTTTTTTTGGCTGCTCACAGAACTTAGTTCCTGTGATCTGAAAACCAAACGAATGGTGAGATTTTGGAATATTCTGTTGTTTTCATGGCCCTACTCTGTTTAATAAAAGAGCTTTTCAACCTCCCAGCTTGATTCAGTTGTTGAAAATGTAGAATTTAGGCCGGGTGCAGTGGCTCACACCTGTAATCCCAGCACTTTGGGAGGCCGAGACAGGCAGATCACCTGAGGTCAGGATTTCAAGGCTGGCCTGGCCAACATGGTGAAACCTCATCTCTACTAAAAATACAAAAATCAGCTGAGTGTGGTGGCAGGTGCCTGTAATCTCAGCTACTCGGGAGGTTGAGGCAGGAGAATCGCTTGAACCTGGGAGGCAGAGGTTGCAGTAAGCCAAGATCGTACCACTGCACTCCAGCCTGGGTGACAGAGCAAGACTCTGTCTCAGACAAAAAAAAAAATGAAAAAAAAAAAGAAAATGTAGAATTTAAGGTAGACATTGTTTCCAACTCAGAAGCTCTTCCTCTCTTCTTCTCAAAACCTCCCATTTTTCCAGGCCTAGTTCAATGTTTTCCCCACAACATCCCTACAAGATCTCCCTCAATTAACCCAATTAAGGTGACTGTCTTCCTTCCACACAGTGCTGGAACTTCCTCTCATTCAAAATCTCTCTTCCTCTCCCTCATATTAAAAATGGTATTAAAGGCCAGGTGCGGTGGCTCACGCCTATAATACCAGCACTTTGGGAGGCCGAGGCAAGTGGATCACGAGGTCAGGAGATGGAGACCATCCTGGCTAACATGGTGAAACCCCATCTCTACTAAAAATAACAAAAAATTAGCTGGGTGTAGTGGCGGGTGCCTGTAGTCCCAGCTACTCATGAGGCTGAGGCAGGAGAATGGCGTGAACCGGGAGACAGAGCTTGCAATGAGCCGAGATCACACCACTTCACTCCAGCCCGGGCAACAGAGAGAGACTCCGTCTCAAAAAAAAACAAAAAAAACAAAAAAAACAAAATTGTATTAAAACTACCTTTCCCAGACCAGAGTCCAAACCCACTGGTTTCTTCAGTCAATATATGAGTGTCTGTCCCCCTCATGCCATGTATCATTGACGTCTCTATCTTTGCCATTCTGATACGTAAAAAAAAAAAAAAAAAAGCTATTTTTTTCTTTCAGTAAGAATTTATAAGCCTTTTTTTTCTGTCAGACATCTTAAGCCATTTTTGCTTCTTTTTCTGGGTCTGCTTATTCTTGCACTTTGTCCATTTTTCTATTGATTTGTTGAACTTATTAATCAATAGGAACTGATTATGTATTAAATAAACTCTAAAATAGATCATGCCATTTAAAAAATATTTATTTATTTATTTATTTAATTTTTGAGACAGGGTCTCACTCTATCACCCAGGCTGGGTTGTAGTGGTGCAATCACGGCTCACTGCAGCCTCCACCTCCTGGACTCAAGCGATCCTCCCACCTCAACCTCCTGAATAGCCGGGACTACAGGCTTTCACCACCATACCCAGCTAACTTTTCTTATTTTTCACAGAGATGGGGTTTTGCCATGTTGCCCAGGCTCTTCTCAAACTTCTGGACTCAGGCAGTCTGCCCACCCTGGCCCTCCAAAGTGCTGGGATTGCAGGCGTGAGCCACTGTGCCCAGCCTAAAAAATATATATTTATTTAAGGGTGAGTAAAGGGGCTCATCCCCGTAATCTCAGGAGTTTGAGACCCTGTCTCTAAAATGAAAATAAAAAGATTTTAAAAATTAGCCGAGTGTGGTGGCATGCACCTGTAGTCAAAGATACTCAGGAGGCTGGGGTAGGAGGATTGCTTGAGCCCAGGGATTTGAGGCTGTAATGACCTCAAACTCACTGCAGTGAGTATGGCTACCCGCCTGGGTGACAGAGTGATGCCCTGTCTCTAAATATACATAAATATATAGTTTATACCATAAATCTGTGATATAAGTTTTTCCTGTGCATATGTTTTAACCTTTATATGGTAAAATTTATCAGTCTTTTTTTTTAAGGCTCCTTGATTTTTAATCTAGCTTGGAAAAATATTCCTAACTTCAAGATTTTTAAAAACATTCTTTTTTTTCTAACATTTTTTCAAGTACTTTTAATGGTTTTACTGTATTGAAATTTTTGCTCCGTTTGGAACATATTTGGGTGTGAAGAGTACATTGGAATTCAACATAAAAATTTCCCAACCCACTTAGTAAATAATCTACCTTTTCCTACTGATTTGAAACGCCATGTTATCAAAAAACAATCATCTTTTGGGTTTTTGTGAGCCCTCTAGTCTGTCCCATTGATTTGCGTGGCCACTCGGGTGCCAGTATTTAGCTGTCTTTATTACTTCTCGGCTTTCTTATGGTATTTGTTACTTTCTGCACTACATTATGTAAATTCACAGCAATGTCAAGATTTGTCACACTTCCAAATTTTAGGTCCTTTTTCCCCCCAGACAGCACTCCCCTTCATTCCCCCCGCCCGGCCCTGGGGAACTTTTTTCTTCTTCTTTCTTTTTTTTTTTTTTTTTTCTTTTTTTGAGACAGTCTCACTCTGATGCCCAGGTTGGAGTGCAATGTTGTGATCTCGGCTCACTGCAACCTCTGCCTCCCAGATTCAAGCAATTCTCATGCCTCAGCCTCCGGAGTAGCTGGGATTACAGGCACCCACCATTACACCCGGTTAATTTTTGTGTTTTTAGTAGAGACAGGGTTTCACCATGATGACCAGGCTGGTCTCAAACTCCTGGCCTCAAGGGATCCGTCCACCTTGGCCTTCCAAAGTGCTGGGATTACAGGCATAAGCCATTGACCCCAGCCTTCTCTTCTCTCTTAAACTTATTATCTCTATCACTCATGTGAAGCTTAGTGTCATGCAGTCTTTTCTGGTTACTCACTTTTTTTATACACATCTTATTTTCCCACCAAGATTGTCTCTCCTGGGAGGCTAAGCTAATCTTTCATGTACCCACACCATCTGCAGCAGTATCTGGTACACTGCTAGGCACATAGAGAAATTCTGAGGATACTGTTAAAAAGCATTGTCTCAAAATTGATAAGAATTAACATGATAAGTATTAACTTCTAAAATAAATAACATTTATTTAGAACATTTATTTTAGAAGTTGTCTCTCTCAAAAATCAGTCCTTTTTCAACAACCAATATTTTTTATTTGCAAATTTTGTTCAAGGTTATTTTACATTTTAAAATTTATTTTATTTTTAGTTGTAAAATTTACATAACATGATATTTACCATTTTAACCACCTTAAGTGTATAGTTCAGTAGCATTAAGGACATTCACAGAATTGTGCAGTCATCACAACCATCCATCTCCAGAACTTTTTAATCTTGTGAAACTGAAATTCTACATCTATTAAACACTAACTCCTCATTCCCCCTCTCCCCAGCCCCTGGCAGCCACCATCCTTCTTCTTATCTCTGTGAATTTGACTACTCTAGGTGCCTTATATTAGTGGAATCATACACTATTTGCCTTTTTGTGATTGGCTTATTTCACTTAGCAAAACATCCTGAAGGTTTATCCATGTTGTAGTATGTGTCAGAATTTCCTTCTATTTTAAAGCTGAATAATGTTCCATTGTGCTTATAAACCACATTCGGTTTATCCATTCATTCAACTAGGGTCGCTTCTACCTTTTGGCTATTTGTGAATACTACAGCTATGAACATTGGTTTACAAGTATCTGTTCCAGTCCCAATCTGTTTCAGCTCTGTTGGGTATATACCCGGAAGTGGAATTGCTGGGTCATATGGTAAATCTATGTTTAATTTTTTGAGGAACTGCCATCTTGTTTTCCACAGCAGCTGCATCATTTCACACTCCCACCAGCAGCCCACAAGGCTTCCAATTTCTCCACTGTCTCATCAACCCTTGTATTCTGTGTTGGGTTTTTCTTGTTTGTCTGTTTTCTTTTCTTTCTATAATAGACCTCCTAATGGGTGTGAGGTGATATCTCATTGTGGTTTTGATTTGCATTCCCTAATGGTTAATGACACCAAGCCTCTTTTCATGTGCTAAATGGGTATGTGTCTATGTCTTCTTTAGAGAAATATCAATTGAAGTCCTTTGTCCATTTTTAAGTCTGGTTACTTGGTTTTTTTGTGTTGTTGAGTCATAGTGGTTTTTAAAAAATATTCTGGATATTAACATCTTTTAAGATATATGATTTGCAGACATTTTCTTCCATTTCATTAATTTCTTTTTCACTCTGTTGATAGCATGATGCACAAAAGTTTTAAATTTTTATTTTAGCCCAATTTACCTGTTTTTCTTTTGTTGCCTGCTGTTGGTATCATATCCAAGAAGACCCTGACAGTCTGACAGTATGATGTGGTCCCTTAAAATGGGCTGTCACCCTAAAATATTAGAAATTCTAATAAGAGAGCCTGGGCCAGCCAGTTATATAGGTTTTCCAGAAAGTATAAGTTGTTCCAGAAAATGTGAAAGTATGTGTCCCAACTCTCCTGGTCAACAGATTTGGCTTACAGGATCCGTGTAACATGTTTTCATTACTGAGTGCAACTCTGTCCTCAGAATACCTTGTCAGAGCAGAAGGGGGCAGATGTGGTCCTACAGACACAATTAATAAGACAAAAATGTTGGGCAAGGTCATCTTGGAAAAGGTTGTTACTCTTGGAATTTTAATAGGCCCAACTGTATTATAAATTGTATCTGAAAGGCACAACTATGTAAAGTACAATTTATTCTTCAAAATACAATGGAGGATTGAGTGAACATGCAACTGTAACCACAGGACAAGAAGGGAGTCCTGAAATATGCTCTGATGGCAACTCTGGGCTTATCTTGGTATCAGAATGATCACACGCTTTAGGCCGGGCAAGGTGGCTCACGCCTGTAATCCCAGCACTTTGGGATGCCGAGGTGGGCGGATCACTTGAGGTGAGTATTTCAATACCAGCCTGGCCAACGTGATGAAACCCCATCTCTACTCAAAATACAAAAATTAGCCAGGTATGGTGGCATGCACCTGTAGTCCCAGCTACTTAGGAGACTGAGGCACGAGAATCACTTGAACCCGGGCACAAGAATCGCTTGAACCAGGAGGTGGAGGTTGCAGTAAGCTGAGATTGCGCCACTGCACTCCACCCTGGGTGACAGAGTGAGACTCCATCTAAAACAAACAAACAAACAAACAAAGAATGCTCATAAGCTTCAAGTTCGATATCCAGAACATTCTGCTTAACCCCTAACGTATTTATTTTTGTCACTTGTTTCTGGTATTCATAAAGGTATCTTTGTCTACTGTATATGATTTAAAGAAATTTCTCTTACATTTTCCCCAAATTTGAAAGCAGCGACCTTCTGTTCTGTAGACCTGTGTGAAAATGTCAAGTTCACATGAACATGAGACTTAAAATACAGATACATTTTCAAGTCATCAAAAATATGTAAAGGGTCAAAACTACATTTTTAAATTATATTCTGGTTTGGAGTTTTCAAACCTTCAAAACTCACAAGTCATTTTTTAAAAAGTCCTGAGCCTTTACACTAAAATGTAATTTGACCTTTTTCAAACACAAATTTGACTGATACATAGAACAGAGATTATAAAGAAATTTATGTGCGTTATACCTAGCGATTCATATTAATGGCGAGTTTTCAGAAAAGAGTAGTAACAGTAATAACATTTCAGAGTCACTAGGTTAGAGATCAAGATTACAATAATTTTTTTCCTTTTTTTGATGTTGCAGCCTATCCAAATCAAAAGAAAACAAATATATTTTCCACCTATAGATGGCAATATTTGTACAATGAGTTTATCTTTATTAAAGGAAGATTATTAGAAATAATCTTGATGGAAAAATCTTCAAAGCTTTTTATAATGGAAAACTTCCAGCATACCCAAAGGTAGACAGAGTAGTATAATGGACCACCTTGCTCCCACAATCCACGTCAACAGTTACCATGGCCAGTCTTGTTTCATGAACCCACATCCCCTTCCCCTCCATCTGGATTAATATGAAGCAAATCCCAGACTACTGCAAAATTAAAATAGAAAAATAAAGTTATGATACTACCTGCAAAACACCTTCAAGGAATTCTGTTGGTACCCATGGAATCCTAAAAATAAATAAGTGGCCAAATAAGAAACAATCGAAAGCAACCCTGATGCTGTGAAGATAAAAAACACTGAATGGCAGCCAGGCACAGTGGCTCATGCCTGTAATCCCAGCACTTTGGGAGGCCGAGGCGGGCAGATCACGAGGTCAGGAGATCGAGACCATCCTGGCTAACACGGTGAAACCCTGTCTTTACTAAAAATACAAAAAAATGTAGCCAGGCACAGTGGCGGGCGCCTATCGTCCCAGCTGCTTGGGAGGCTGAGGCAGGAGAATGGCGTGAACCCGGGAGGCAGAGTTTGCAGTGAGCCGAGATCGCGCCACTGCACTCCAACCTGGGCGATCGTGTGAGACTCCATCTCAAAACAAAAAACAAAAACAAAACAAACAAACAAAAACCACTGAATGCCATAACATTTCATGATAAAACTTTATGTCTATCACACACTGTAAGGTTTATATCTGTACAATGTATACAGGTAAAATAAAAGGTAATACTTTAACTCTTTAAAATATTTACTAGGCCTGGCACGGTGGATCATGCCTGTAAACCCAACGCTTTGGAAAGTTGAGGCAAAAGGATCACCTGAGGTCAGGAGTTCGAGATCAGCCTGGCCAACATGGCAAAATCCTGTCTCTACTAAAAATACAGAAATAAATAAAATAAAAGCAATTACTAACTCACAGAAATAACAAAATACCAAATGACAGAATATGTGACATGCACATCCTTCTTTGGGGGAAAAAAAAAAGACAAAGTCCAATTATAAATTTAAAAATTAATTAATAATAAAAACTTTTAAGTGAGAAGCCCAAGTGAGAAGCCCCTGCAAAGTGAGTGATTAGATATAGAAAGGGAATCCGAGGAAGCAAGGGGAATGGAAAATTACTGACTTGTTAGAACAAAGCAGTGACAGCTGCTGGCTCTAAAATTAGGAACGGAGACAAGGAATTTTCAGAGCACCACCAAACAAATCACAAAGGCACAAGTCACCCAGCACCTTTTAGAAAGATTTTTAACTCCTAAAAGAATACAAGGCAAGCGACCGCCAGGTCGATCATTCAGGGTCTGTGCTTCCCTAAACCTTGCTGTTCACTGAGTCCAGGGCCGTTTCTCTACAGAGGGCTGCCCTTGAATGACAGCTCAAATGGAAACCAAGGGCAGAGAGGATGCACCTCTTTAAAGTCTTTTGTGTTTTCTGTGCTTTTCTGAGATTTTGCTGATTTCACAGACAGTCTAGAAGTCTAGCACACACTGCTTACATTTTCATCATACTCTTTGAGCTTTTCCAACCCAAACTCTGGGAATAAACTGATTACCCATAGCCCTTTAGTTGCCCAGGTACCACACTTTCAGGCACCTGGGTGGCAGATTCTTTTTCGCATCTGAAGCAGAAACTTAGCCAATTATACTTTTAAAAAATCCCTATGTGATAATCTGTAAACAGAGCAGTTGTGCCCTCAGGATGAACAAAGGGCAACTTTAAGAGCCCAAGATCTGGCTTCTGTTTGGGCCTCTGTCCTGGAGTGACTGAGGACCTCAGACAGGACACTCAGGCCTTTAGTGCCCTCCCCTAAGAGGGGGTAGCCGTACTTGCCCTAAGTCACAGGGAGACCAAGGAAACAAAACATAAAAACACTTTGAGGCTGGGCATGGTGGCTCATGCTGTAATCCAAGCACTTTGGGAGACCAAGGAGGGAGGATGGCTTGAGCCCAGGAGTTCGAGACCAGCCTGGGCAACATAGGGAGACTCTGTCTCTAACAAAAAATTTAAAAATTAGCTGGGCATGATGGCATGTGCCTGTGGTCCCAGCGACTCAGGAGGCTGAGGTGGAAGGATCACTTGAGCCTGGGAGGTGGAGTGAGCTGTGATCACACCACTGCATTTCAGCCTGAGTGACGGAAGGAGACCCTGTGTCAAGAAAAGAAAAAAAGGACTGATTGGTTAACATCAGGTCACTTCTGGTTACTTTTTTGGAAGGGTTAAAGCAGAGGAAACCTTCTTATTATGCTCACTCAAATAGACTGGAATCCCCTGTTTTCAGGAGAAACTGGTCTGTTTGGAATCTCCCTGCTTCCTTAATGTTTCAGTTTAATTACTGGCATGTAGCATGAGTGATTCCACTTCGGTTTGGTCTGGTCTGTTGGGGGCATAGTGTAGGAGCTCAGCCCAAAACAATGGCCTCCCAGGAATTTTGTTTAACAATACAGAGAAGTTAACTATATCACTAGGTATCTAACTTAAACTCAGGGATTCAGTTAGTTGCTAACTAGCTTATTAGATTCTGGGACTTCTCTTGATTACTCCTAAATTAGACTGTTAAATAACATCTAACATGCCTAGTTTCACTTCCTCTTCTGGGAAATCAGGGAAATACTAGTACTTGGAATTTTGACGATTTCTATCGCAAGACGTTGGCTACCAAGTAGAGAGAATTATCTGGGCACTATATATTTTGGATTAATTGCTACATGGTGGTACTAATATGGAGATATTTGCTGCAAAGAAATAAATTTGTGGATTATATTCATTTTCCAGACTGCTTGAGAGCCGAGAGTTTGAATCTTGCATAATGACTAAAAAAAGAAGGAATTCTAACCAAAAAGATATCTCCGAAAAAGTCAGAATACTGGTACAATTTGTGGTTTCTATCACAAAATGCCACAAATTTAAAGTAAGGTGTAGGAAAAGGTTGTAGGAAAAGGTTATAAAACTACCACCTAAGGTGAAGTTTTGGAATCACTGAACAGGGAAAAGGACCGTTCAGAAATCTTTTTGTTGGTTGTAGACTGAAGCAGTTAGAACCTCCCTAGGTCTCTTTTCAGGACAAGTAGATGCATTTCAATTCCGTTATGTTCCCTGTGATTCCTTGATTGGGAAATCGTGGTCAGTGTGAAGCAGAGAAAATCACTACTGTGTAGATCAGGATTTCTCAACTGTGACACTGTGGACGTTTTGGCTGGGTAATTCCTTGTTGAAGAGGACTGCTGAGTGTACAGTAGGATGTTCGGCAGCACCGTCCCCCAGTTATGATGGCCAAAAATGTCTCCAAACATTACCAGGTGTCCCCTGGGGGCAAATTGTCCTCACTGAAGGACTGCTTGTGTACAGATTCAGCCACTGAAGCAGAACTGTAATCAAGTTGAAACTGAGCTGGTTACATCCACATAGGACTCAGGATACCATCTGGTACAGCCATTATGAAGATTAATGAAGAAGCTGTCTACTGTGGCTCATTTGGGAAATTCCAAAAAGTAAAATAGGACTGATCATCCTACAGCAGTTAATCAGACTATAATATATTCAGAGAATTTATAAACTGTAAGCAATTTCAGTTCAGTAGTTTCTTTTCTTTTTTTTTTTTTTTTTTTTTTTGAGACGGAGTCTCGCTCTGTCGCCCAGGCTGGAGTGCAGTGGCGCAATCTCGGCTCACTGCAAGCTCCGCCTCCCGGGTTCACGCCATTCTCCTGCCTCAGCCTCCCGAGTAGCTGGGACTACAGGCGCCCACAACCGCGCCCGGCTAATTTTTTGTATTTTTAGTAGAGACGGGGTTTCACCGTGGTCTCGATCTCCTGACCTTGTGATCCGCCCGCCTCGGCCTCCCAAAGTGCTGGGATTACAGGCGTGAGCCACCGCGCCCGGCCTTCTTTTCTTAAAATCATTCTTTTAGTGTAAATGAGAACTACAAAACTATGGATTTTGTATGATTGCACTCATATGAGGTACTTAGAGTATTCAAATCCATAGAGACAAAAAGTAGAATGGTGGTTACTAGGGACTGAGGGGAAGGGGAAATGGGAAGTTGTTTAATAGGTACAGAGTTTCCATTTTGCTAACTGAAAAGAATTCTGGAGATTGTTTACACAGCAACGTGAAACAATCAGAACTTAGCACTACTGAATTATACATCTAAAATGATTAAGGTATTAATTTTATGTTACAAATAGAGTTTTCCACTTTTTTTTTTTTTTTTTTTTTTGGTGGAAGGAGTGAGGTGAAGGGAGTGGAGGGAGTGAACATTCTCCACACATTTGAACATCCTCGTTAGCTCCAAGTTGACAAACGCAGAGAAGTGCTCTGATTGGCCTGGCCTTGGACTGGTCCATGCCTGGACTAATGAAAGGTGAATAAGATGGGGCTATCATTATTTTCCCAGGATGTAGGAGAGAAGAAAGAGCAGATATCCATTCCTGATCCAATTTAACTCTAGCCAGGAATCTGGAGTCTGCAATTGCCAGCTCCCATTCAAACCACATTGCTGGTGTGGACAGAGAAGCATGCTTCATGCAAAAATCAGTTCTAAATGGACTAGAGTGTTAAATGTAAGACCAGGAACTATTAGAAGAAACTACTAGAAGAACTTCATGATATTGAACTGGGTGAGGCTTTTTTTTTTAAATAAAACCTCAAAAGCACAGGCAACAAAAACAGACATATGAGATTACCTTAAACTAAAAAGCTTCTGCACAGCAAAGAAAACAATAAAGTGAAGATACAACCTACAGACTGGGAGAAAGTATTTGCAAACTATCTATCTAACAAGGGGTTCAAATCCAGAATACATAAGGAACTAAAAGCAAAAATCACCAAATAATGTGATTTTTTAAATGGACAAAAGACCTGAATAGACATTTCTCCAAAGAAGACATACAAATGGCCAACAGGTATATGAAAAAACGCTCAGCATCACTAATCATCAGAGAAGTGCAAATCAAAACCATGATGAGATATTACTTCATCCCAGTTAAATGACTGTTATAAAAAAGACAAAAAATAGCAAATGCTGGCGAGGATGCAGAGAAAAGGGAATGCTTATACACCGTTGGTCAGAATGTGTAAATTAGTACAGCCACTATGGAACACAGTATGGAAGTTCCTCAAAAAATTAAAAATAGAACTACCATATGATCCAGCAATCCTGTTACTGGGAATTTATCCAAAGGAAAGGAAATCAGTGCAATGGAGAGACATCTGCACCCCCATGTTTATCGCAGCACTATTCACAACGACCATGATATGGAATCAACCTGGGTGTCCATCAAGAGATGAATGGATAAAATAAATGTGCTAGATATACACAATGGAATACTATTCAGCCACAAAACAGAAGGAAATCCTGTCATTTGCAGCAATATAAATTAACCCGAAGGACATTATGTTAACTGAAATAAGCCAGGCACAAAAAGACAGACACTGCATGATCTCACTCATATGTGGAATCTTAAATAGTTGATTTAATAGAAGTAGAGAGTAGAATAGTGCTTACCAGAGGCTGGAGAGAGAGAGAAGGAGGGGTACCAGAAGAGGTTGGTCAATGGCTACAAAATTACAGTTAGACAAGAAGAATAAGTTCTGGTGTTCTATTACACAGTAGGGTGACTACAGCAAAAAACAATGTAGTGTATATTTCAAGATAGCTAGAAGAGAATATTTTGAATGTTGTCATCGCAAAGAAATAAATGTTGAAAGTGATGGATATGGCAATTAGCCTGATTTGATCATTATGCAAATGTATACATGCACAGAAACATCAAATGATACCCCATAAATATATACAATTATGCATCAATTATAAATACGCCATTAATTTTCAAGAAAGAGGAGGAAGAAAGAGGTTCAGGGCAGACAGAACAATGACTTAATCATGCAATATCAACCACCATAAACATGATCTAGTTGTTTTCTGTCCTTGTTGCTTCCTGTATCACTGTCACCAAGTTGAACTGAGCTGATTACATACACACAGGGGTTAGGATACCATCTGGTACGGTCCTGAAGATTACTGAAGAGTTGCAGTCTTCTGCAAAGGGAAACATGATTTATAAAAACTAAGCCTGTGTTGAATAAGAGCCTGCATTGCATAACCTGGGAAGAGGCTGTGGTTGACTCAGCTTTATTCGTTGCCTTATCAATTAAGGCATTAGATATTAGGCTGCCATGAAGACAGCCACACCACCAAGAGCTTTGGAATTGATGCAACTGAGTTCACAGCTCAGCTCCACCACCTTGCAGACCATCTCATTCCTGGGCACCTCGAAGTGCCTGAGAAAATTTTAACCCAGGTGGCAACGTAGAGCCCCTGTATTAGGCAGGATTTGGAGGACCAAAGACAATTTATTGGGGTTTAATGTGAAGGCTTATCATGAAGCCTTATGAAGCTTATCATGAAGGCTTATCAGGTGATTTATTGGGGGTTTATCATGAAGGCATCTGCAGTAGAAAGATCAGATACCCCCAGCCGGGTCCTGCCTACCAGACTGCTCAGAAACAGCCACAGCTGGGCCTGATGGAGATCCGTGTAGTAGTAAGATTGCAGCCCGGCTCTGAGAGCAGAGTATTTCGCCTCCCTCTTCCCTCCACCTGCCCTTGTTTGGGTCAATCCTCACTCCTTTCCCATCTAACCTCCTCCTTCACTCTGCACCTTTCTCTACTTCATTGCTTCTGTTTATTCATGGCAATCTGTGCCTGATGGGCTCCTGCCATGCATCTTTCTATCTTCTGCTTTTGCCACTAACCCTGTCTCCCCTTGTATTTTCGAGTTAAAATTCCCTGCAGAGAATCTGATACGCCCAGCTAATCACCATCAACCCTGATTGGGTGGAACATCTGCAGTGGGGCGCTTCGCAGCCTGCTGATCCTCCAGGGTTCGGGTGTTCTGGAATCGGCTCTTATCCCTGGTTGGGGCATCAGTGGTCCAGGAGTGGAGTTTCATGGTGTGGAAAGTGACTGATCCCTCTGCACAGGACTAGGGCAGAGCTGTTTTCGAGGAGAGGGGCACCGAGATTATGACAGGTACCATCTTGACCTAGCTCAATGCCTACCTGTACAGTAGGCATTCAACATGTGTTTCCTCTTATTTATTTTATTTTATTTTATTTTATTTTATTTTTGAGATGCAGTTTCGCACCTGTTGCCCAGGCTGGAGTACAATGACACGGTCTCAGCTCACTGCAACCTCCGCCCCCAGGTACAAGCAATTCTCCTGCCTTAACCTTCTGAGTAGCTAGGGTTACAAGCGCCCGCTACCATGCCTGGCTGATTTTTGCATTTGAGGTGTCACCATATTGGCAAGGCTGGTCTCAAACTCCTGACTTCAGGTAATCTGCCTGCCTTGGCCTCCCAAAGTGCTGGGATTACAGGCATGAGCCACCATGCCTGGCCTCCTCTTATCTTTAGACCATTAATGTACTCTGCTCCAGCCACTGTGTTGGGCACCAAGGAGAAACAGACACACCCAGTCAAACATTTACTATTTATTTGTGTTGGGAACATTTCAACTCTTCTATCCATTTGGAAATATTCAATATGTTATAAAGTATAGTCAACATACTGTGCTATTGAACACTAGAACTTTTCCCATCTAACTGTACCTATTAATCCTCTCTTCATCCCCACAACCCTTCCTGGCCACTGGTAACCATCATTCTACTCTCTACTTCCACGAGAGATGAACTTTTTTAGCACCTACATATGAGTGAGAACATGCAATATCCATCTTTCTGTGCCTGGCTTATTTCACTTAACATAACAACCTCTAGTTTCATCCACGCTGCTGCAAATGGCTGAACAGTATTCCAGTGTGTGTGTGTGTGTGTGCACGTGTGTGTGTGTATCACATTTTCTCTATCCATTCATCCATTGATGAACTCTGAGGTTGATTCCATATCTTGGTTATTGTGAATAGTGCTACAATAAACATGAGGATGCAGGTATCCCTTTGATATACTGATTTCCTTTCCTTTGGGTAAATGCCCAGTAGTAGGATTGCTGGATTTCATGGCAGTTCTATTTTTTGTGTCTTAAGAAGTTTTCATAGTGTCTTCTGTAATGGCTGTACTAATTTACATTTCCCTGAACAGTGTATAAGAGTTCCCTTTTCTCTGCATTCTCGCCAGCATTTGCTATTTTTCGTCTTCTTGATAATAGCCATTCTAACTGGAGTGAGCTGTTACCTCATCATGGTTTTGATTTGCATTTTTCTGATTATTAGTGATGTTGAGCATTTTTGCATAGATCTGTTGGCCATTCATGTGTCTTCTTTTGAGAAATGTCTATTCAGAAATGTCTTTGTCCAATTTTTAATGGGATTATTTTGTTTTGTTTTTGTTTTTATTGTTGAGTTGTTTCAGTTCCTTCTATATTCTGGATATTAGTTCCTTGTTGGATGAATACTTTGCAAACATTTTCTCCCATTCTACAGGTTGTCTCTTTACTCTGTGGATTGTTTTTTGTTTTTTTTGTTTTTTTTGTTTTTTTTTTTTTTGCTGTACAGAAGCTTTTTAGTTTAATGTAGTCCTATTTGTCTATTTTTTGTTTTTTGCCTGTGCTTTTGAAGTCTTCGCCATAAAACCTTTGTCTAGGCTCTAGGCCAATGTTCTAATGCATTTTCTCTATGTTTTCTTCTTGTAGTTTTATAGTTTTGAGTCTTATGTTTAAGTTTTTAATCCCCTCTCGGTTGATTTTTGTATCTAGTGAGAGACAGGGATCTAGTTTCATTCTTGTGAATATAGATATCCAGTTTTCCCAGCACTTCACATTTATTAAAGAGACTGTGCTTTCCCCAGTGTATGTTCTTGACACCTTTGTTGAAAACCAGTTGTCTGTAAACAGGTGGGTTTATTTCTGGGTATTCTATTCTGTTCTTCTGGTCTATGTGTCTGCTTTTACTCCAATATTAGGCTGTTTTGTTTACTATAGCTTTGTGTCGTATTTTGAAGTCAGGTTGTGTGATGCCTCCAGCTTTGTTCTTTTTACTCAGGATTGCTTTGAATATTCAAGGTCGTTTGTGGTTCCAGAAAAATTTACAATTTTCTTTCTATATGAGCAAAGAATGTTATTGGTATTATACAGGGATTGCATTGAATCTGTAGATTGCTTTGTGTAGTATAGTCATTTTAATAATATAAATTCTTCTTATTCATGGGCGCCTGATGTCTTTCCATTTGTTTGTGTTCTCTTCAATTTCTTTCATCAGTGTTTTGTAGTTGTCTTTGTAGGGGCCTTTCACCTCCTTGGTTAAACATATTCCCAGGTATTTTATTCACTTTTTTGTATGTATTGTAGATGGGGGATTTCTTCTCAATTTCTTTTTCAGCTAGTTCATTACTGGTGTATAGAAACGCTCCTGATTTTTTTTTTTTTTTTTTTTTGAGACATAATCTCACCCTGCTGCCCAGTCTGGAGTGCAATGGCACAATCTCGGCTCACTGCAACCTTCACCTCCTGGGTTCAAGCAATTCTTCTACCTCAGCCTCCTGAGTAGCTGGGATTATAGGCACCCACCATCATGCCTGGCTAATTTTTGTATTTTTGTAGAGACAGGGTTTCACCATGTTGGTCAGGCTGGTCTTGAACTCCTGACCTCAGGTGATCCACCTGCCTCGGCCTCCCAAAGTGCTGGGATTACAGGCGTGAGCCACCATGCCCAGCCAGAAATGCTACTGATTGTTATGAGTTGATTTTGTATCCTGCAACTTTACTAAATTTGTTTATCAATTCTGAGTTTTTGATGGGTTTTTCTATATATAAAAGTACTTTCTGCAAAGAAGGATATTTTGACTTCCTTTTTTCCAAATGGATGCACTTTATTCCTTTCTCTTGCCTGATTGCTCTGGCAAGGACTTCCGGTGCTATGTTGAATAACATGGTGGAAGTGGGCATCCTTGTCTTGTTCCAGTTCATAGAGAAAGGCTGTCAGCTTTTATCCTTTCAGTAGGATGTTAGCTACAGGTTTATCATATGTGGACTTTATTATGTTGAAGTATGTTTCTTTTATGCCTAATTTGTTATGAGTTTTCATCATGAGGGGATGTTGAATTTTATCAAATGTGTTCTCTTCATCTAGTGAGATGATCATATGGTTTTTGTCCTTCGTTCTGTTGACATAATATATCATATTTATTGATTGGCACACATTAAACCATTCTTGCATCCCTGGAATAAATATGACTTGATCAGTATGTATTATCTTTTTGATGTGCTGTTGGGCTCAGTTTACTAGTATTTTGTTGAGGGTTTTTGCATCTATATTCATCAGAGATAGTGGCTTGTACTTTTCTTATTTTGTGTTCCTATCTGGTTTTGGTATCAGGCTAATGCTGGTCTCATAGAATGAGTAAGGAATATTTTCCTTCCATTCAATTTTTAAAAATTGTTTGAAAAGTATTAGTATTAGTTCTTCATAAGTTTGGTAGCATTCAGTAGCAGAGCAATCTGATCCTGGGCTTTGCTTTGTTGGGAGACTTTTCATTATTGATTTGATCTCATTTCTCATTATTGATCTGTTCAGGTTTTCTACTTCTTCCTTATTCAATCTTGATAAGTTGTATGTGTCCAGGAATTTATCCACTTCCTCAAAAAACAATTTGCTCTTCCAATTTGTTAGCATATAGTTGTTCATAATAGTCTCTAATGATCTTTCTTATTTCTGTGGTATCTGTTGCAATGTCTCCTTTTTCATTCCTGATTTTGTTTCTTTGGGTCTTCTCTTTTTTTTCTTGGTTAGTCTAGCTAGCAGTTTATCAATTTTGTTTATCTTTTCAAAAAACCAGGTTTACATTTCATTGGTTGATTGTATTGCTTGATATTGTATTGCTTGATATTGTCTTGATATTCTTTAGTTCTGCTCTGTTCTTCATTATTTCTTTCCTTCTTTTAATTTTGGATTTGGTTTGTTTTTGTTTTTCCACTTCCTTGAGGTGCATCCTTAGACTGCTTATTGGAAATATTTCTACTTTTGTTGATGTGGGCATTTATTACTATGAACTTCCCTCTTAGCACTGTTTTTCTGTATCCCATAGGTATGTTGTGTTTCCATTTTCATTTATTTCAATTTTTTTTCTTCTTAATTTCTTCATTGACCCAGTGGTCATTCAGGAGCATGTTGTTTAATTTCCATGTATTTGTGCAGTTTCCAAAGTTCCTCTTGGTATTGATTTCTAGTTTTATTCCGAGTGTGGTCTGAGTAGATACATGACATAATTTTGACTTTTAAAAGTTTGTTGAGGCCAGGTGCTGTGGCTCACACCCATAATCCCAGAACTTCAGGAAGCTGAGGCGGGTGGATCACTTGAGGTCAGGAGTTCGAAACCAGCCTGGCCAACATGTAGAAACCACGTCTTTGCTAAAAATACAAAAATTAGCTGGGTGTGGTGGCAGGCACTTGTAATCCCAGCTACTCAGGAGGCTAAGGCAGGAGAATCACTTGAACCTGGAAGGCTGAGGTTGCAGTGAGCCAATATCGAGCCACTGCACTCCAGCCTGGGCAATAGAGTGACACACTTGTCTTGAAAAGAAAAATTAAAATTTTTTTTTAAAAAGTTTTTTGAGACTTTTTTTGTGGCCTAATATATAGTCTGTTCTGGCAAACGTTCCATGTGCTGATAAAAAGAATGTATATTTTGCAGCTGTTGCATGAAATATTCTTTAAATGTTTGTTAGGTCTATTTGGTCTAAAGTGCAGTTTAAATCGAGTATTTCCTTGTTAGGCCAGGTGTGGTGGTTCACGCCTAATATAATGCTAGCACTCTGGGAGACTGAGGTGGGTGGATCACTTGAGGTCAAGAGCTTGAGACCAGCCTGGCCAACATGGTGAAACCCCATCTCTACTAAACAATGCAAAAATTAGCCAGAAATCACTTGAACCCTGGAGGTGGAGGTTGCAGTGAGCCAAGATCATGCCACTGTACTCCAGCCTGGGCAACAGAGCAAGATTCCATCTCAGAAAAACAAAACAAAACAAAAAACACGGTATCTCTTTGTTGATTTTTTTTCTAGATGATATGTCCAACACTAGAGTGGGGTTGAAGTTCCCAGTTACTATTGTGTTGGAGTCTCTCTCTCCCTTTATTTTATTTTATTTTATTTCATTTTATTTAGTTTACTTTTTAGTAGAGATAGGATTTCACCACGTAGGCCAGGCTGATCTCGAACTCCTCAGCCTCCTCAAGTGATTCGCCCACCTCACCTCAGCCTCCCAAAGTGCTGGGATCACAGGCAAGAGCCACCGTGCCCAGCCTACCTCTCCCTTTAGATCGAATAACATTTGCTTTATATATCTGGCTGCTCCAGAGTTAGGTGCATATATATTTAGAATTGTTATATCCTCTTGTTAAATTGATATCTTTGTCATTATATAATAATATTCTTTGTCTCTTTTTACAGTTTTTTTAAATTTTTTAATTTTATTTTTAAAATTTCAATAGTTTTTAGTGGAACAGGTGGTGTTTGGTTGCATGAAAAAATTCTTTAGTGGTGATTTCTGAGATTTTGTTGTACTCGTCACCTGAGCAGTGTACACTGTACCCAATGTGTAGTATTTTATCTCTCACCCTCCTCCCACTCTCCCCACTGGGTCCCCAAAGTCCATTATATCATTCTTAGGCCTTTGCATCCTCATAGCTTAGCTACCACTAATTGTTCCTTTTTATGGCTGAGTAGTATTCCATGGTATATATAAACCACATTTTCTTTATCCACTTGTTGGTTGATGGGCATTTAGGCTGGTTCCATATTTTTGCGGTTGTGCCACCATTAACATGTGTGTATGTGTCTTTTTCATAAAATTACTTATTTTCCTCTGGGTAGATACCTGGTAGTGGGATTGCTGGATCAAATGGTAGTTCTACTTTTAGTTCTTTAAAGAATCTCCATACTGCTCTCCATAGTGGTTGTACTAGTTTACATTTCTACTAGCAGTGTAAAAGTGTTTCCTTTTCACCGCATCCACAAACATCTGTTTTTTAATATACATTTTAATTATGGCCATTCTTGTAGGAGTCAGGTGGTATCTCATTGTGGTTTTGATTTGCATTTCACTGATAATTAGTGATGTTAAGTATTTTTTCATGTGTTTGTTGACCATTTGTATATCTTCTTTCAAGAATTGTCTATTCATGTCCTTTGCTCACTTTTGATGGGATTATTGTTCTTTTCTTGCCGATTTGTTTGAGTTCCTTGTAGATCCTGGATATTGTCCAGGATCTTGATTTGCCCTTGTAAGACTATTTCCTGGATATTGTCAGATGCATAGTTTGTGGATATTTTCTCCCACTCTGTAAGTTGTCTGTTTACTCTGCTAATTATTTCTTTTGCTGTGCAGGAGCTTTTTAGTTTAATTAGGTCCCATCTATTTATCTTTGTTTTTGTTGCATTTGCTTTTCATTTCTTGGTCATGAACTCTTGGCCTAAGCCAATGTCTAGAAGAATTTCTCCAATGCTATCTTCTAGAATTTTTATGGTTTCAGGTTTAAGATTTAGTCTTTGATCCATCTTGAGTGGGTTTTTGTATGAGGTAAGAGATGAGGATCCAGCTTCATTCTTCTACATGTGGCTTGCCAATTAGCCCAGCACCATTTGTTGAATAGGGTGTCCTTTCCCCACTTTATGTTTTTGTTTGCTTTGTCAAAGATCAGTTGGCTGTAAGTATTTGACTTTATTTCTGGATTCTCTATTATATTCCACTGGTCTATGTGCCTATTTTTATACATGCTCTTTTGGTGACTATAGCTTTGTAGTATAGTTTGAAGCTGGGTAATGTGATGCCTCCAGATTTGTTCTTTTTGCTTAGTCTTGCTTTATCTATGCAGGCTCTTTTTTTGGTTCCATATGAATTTTAGGATTTTTTTTCCAGTTCTGTAAAGAATGATGATGGTATTTTGATGGGAATTGCATTGAATTTATAGATTGCTTTTGGCAGTAAGGTCATTTTCACAATATTGATTCTACTCATCCATGAGCATGGGATGTGTTTCCATTCGTTTGTGTTGTCTATAATTTCTTTCAGCAGTGTTTTGTTGTTTTCCTTGTATAGATTTTTCACCCCCTTGGTTAGGTATATTCCTAAGTATTTTAATTTTTTGCAGCTATTGTAAAAGGGGTTGAGTTCTTGATTTGAGTCTCAGCTTGGTCATTGTTGGTAGATGCCAGTGCTACTGATTTGTGTACGTTGATTTTGTATCCTGAAACTTTACTGAATTCATTTATCAGATGTAGAAGCTTTTTGGATGAGTCTTTAGGATTTTCTGGGTATATGAACATATTATCAGTAAACAGTGAGTTTGACTTCCTCTTTACCAATTTGGATGCCCTTTATTTCTTTCTCCTGTCTAATTGGTTTGACTCTTTTTACAGTTATTGACTTAAAGTCTGTTTTATGTGAGGTAAGTATAGATACTCTTACTTTCTTTTAGTTTCTGTCTTTGAGGAATATCTTTTCCATCCTTTCACTTTCAATCTATATGTGTCTTTATGGGTGAAGTGAGTTTCTTGTAAGCAGCATAGACTTAGGTCATTCTTTTATTATTCCATTCAGCCAGTCTATATCTTTTAAGTGGGATATTTAACCCATTTATATTCAAGGTTATTACTGATAGATGAGAACTTATGCCTGTCATTTTGTTAATTATTTTCTGGTTGTTTTGTATATCCTTTGTTTCTTTCTTCCTCTGTTATTGTTTATTATTGTGATTTTGTAATTTTCTATAGTGATAACATTTGACTGTTTTCTCTTTCTCATTTGTATATCTGCTTTACCTGTGAGTTTTACACTTTCATGTGTTTTTATGGTGGTAGATATTGTCCTTCGCTTCCAGATGTAGGACTCCCTTAAACATTTCTTGTAGGACTGGTCTAGTGATAATAAATTCCCTCAATGTTTCCTTATCTGGGAAAAACAGCTTTGCTTGCCATAGTAATCTTGGTTGACAGGTGTGGTGTTGTTTTCTTTTAGCACTTTGATAGCTTTCTCTAGGTTTGGGAAGTTCTCTGTTATTATTCCTTTGAATAAACTTTCTATGCCATCTCTTTCTCAACCTCCTCTTTAAGGCCAATAACTCTTAGATTTACCCTTTTGAGGCTATTTTCTAGATTCTGTAGGTGTTCTTCATTGTTTTTTATTCTCTTTTCTTTGTCTCCTCTGACTGTGTATTTTCAAATAGCTTATCTTCAAGCTCAATAATTCTTCCTTCTGTTTGATCAATTCTGCTATTAAAACAGTCTGATGAATTCTTCAGTATGCCAATTGCATTTTTCAGCTCAAGAATTTCTGCACTTAATTCTTTTAAATTATTTCAATCTCTTTGGTAAATTTATCTGATAGAATTCTGAGTTTCTTCTCTGTGTTATCTTTAATTTCTTTGAGTTTCCTCAAAATAGCTATTTTGATTTCTCTGTCGGAAAGGTCACATTTCTCTCTTTCTCCAGAATTGGTCTCTGGTGGCTTATTTAGTTTATTTGGTGAGGTCATGTTTTCCTGGATCATCTTGATACTTGTAGATGTGTGTCTGTGTCTGGGCATTGAAGAGTTATGTATTTATTATAGTCTTCACAGTCTGGGCTTGTTTGTACCCATCCTTCTTAAGAAGACTTTCCATATGTTCAGAAGGACTTGGGTGTTGTGATCTAAGCTGGATCTGCTTTAGGGGGTACCCAAAGCCCAGTAACACTGTGGTTCTTGCAGACTTGTAGAGGTACTGCCTTGATGGTCTTGAATAAGATCTAGGAGAATTCTCTGGATTACCAAACAGAGATTCTTATTCTCTCTCCTTACTTTTTCCCAAACAGAGTCTCTCTCTCTCTTCTTAGCTACCTGGAGCTGGGGGTGGAGTGACACAAGCACCTTCATGGCCACCACCACTGTGACTGTGCTGGGTCAGCCCTAAAGCCAGCACAGCACTGCGTCTTGCCCAAGGCCTGATGTAAACACTCCCTGGCTACTGCCTATATTTGCTCAAGGCTCTGGGGCTCTAAAATCAGCAGGCGGCAAAGCCAGTCCTATGATCCTCCCTTCAGGGCAATGAGTTCCCCCAGGCCCCAGATGGATCCAGAGGTGCTGTCCAGGAGCCACGGACTAAAGTCAAAAACCTTAGAAGTCTACCCGGTGTTCCACTGCACTGCAACTGAGCTGACACTCAAACCACAAGACGTAGTCCTTCCCACTCTTCCCTCCCCTTCCCAAAAGCAGAGAAGCCTCATCCCATGGCCACCACTACCACAGGCCCATGGAGAGTACTGCCAGACTACCGCTGATGTTGCCTTAAGGCCCAAGCACTCTTCAGTCAGCTTGTGGTGAATGCTCTCTGGCCTGGGACTCACCCTTCAGGGCAGTGGGCCTCTCTCTGGCCCAGTTAAGGTCCAGAAATGTCATCCAAGAACCAAGTACTGGAATCAGGGACTCCAAGAAACTGTTTGGTGCTCCACCCCACTGTGGCTGAGCTGGTACCTAAAGTGCAAGACAAAGTCCCCTTTACTTTTTCCTCTGCTTTTCTCAAGCAGAACTATTGTCCCATAGCCACCATGGGAATGTGCTGAGTCTCACTTAAAGCCAGCAAGTTTCAAAGTCTTACCCAAGGCTCTTGATATAGTATGTGGGTATCACTGCTGGTTATTCAAGGCCCAAGGGCTCTTCAGTTAGCAGGTGATGAATGCTGTCATGACTAGGTCCTTCCGTTCAAGACAGTGGCTTCCCTTCTAGCCCAGGGTATATCTAGAAATATCATCTGGAAGCTAGGCCCTGGAATGGGAGCCTCATGACTCTGGTGCCCTATCCTCTTGTGGCTGAGCTGGTATCCAAGATAGATGCAAGACAAAATCCTCCCCGCTCTTCCCTCTCCTCTCCTCTCCTCAGGCAGAAGGGAGGATCTCTTTTGGAGAGCTATATAGCCTGGGGCTAGGGGAAAGGTGGTGCCAGCACCCCCTTAGCCACCCCAGCTGGTGTGTCAATAGGTTGTGTGCCCCCGTCCTCCACCCAGTCTACTGGCTCTGGGTCAAGTTTAGCACTAGGACTCACCTAAAAGTTGCAGTCCTTGTGGCCTAGACTGCCTTTCAACTTTATTTAGAGCTCTTGACTACTTTAGCCCACAGTGGTGAGGTCTGTAGGACCTCAAGTTCTGACCACTGGGATCAGCTATTCCCCTCTGGCTAGGGCTGGTTTAAATGCTCCCTCCATGGGTGGGCATCAGCTGAGTTTGGTGTGGCTTTCCTTTCTGCCATAGCAGGACAGCACTGAGTTTAATGCCTCACAATTGCTGTGTTGTCCCTCCCCCAGCCCATAGTAACACTGTCCACACCACATCGCTGCTACTACCAGGGGTTAAGCAGAGGTCGTGTCAGAGATTTAAGACTGCTTTTTTCTACCTCTTCAGTGCCTCATTCAGTGATACAAAATTAAAATCAGGTACCATGAGTCCTCATCTGATTTTGGTTCTATGAAGGTTATTTTGTTTTCATTTTTGTTTTTGTTTGTTTATTTGTTTTGTATATAGGTAGTTGTTAAATTGATGTCCTTGTGGGAAGGACAATCAGTGGAGCCTTCTATTTCACCATCTTGCTCCATCTCTGCCTCTCTTAGCACTTTGAATATATCATCCCATTCTCTCCTGGCCTATAAAGTTTCTGCTGAGAAATCAACTGTTAGTGTGATAGGAATTTCCTTTATATGTGATGTGATGCTTTTCTCTTGCTGTTTTTTGAAATCTCTTTTTGTCTTTGACTTTTGACAGTTTGACAATACTATGTCTTGGAGAAACCCTTTTTGGGTTGAATCTATTTGGTGATCTTCAAATTTCCTGTATCTAGATGTCTATATGTCTTGCAAGACTTGGGAAGTTTTCAGCTTTTATTTAGTTAAATAGGCTTTCTATGACTTTGCCTATCTTTTCTTCTTGTGGAATTCCTAAAAATTAAATATTTGGTCAATTATGGTGTGCCATATATCACGTAGGCTTTTTTCATTGTTTTTTATTCTCTTATTTATTTCTTTCTTTTTATCTGGTTGGGTTATTTCAAAAGGCCTTTCTTTGAGATCAGAAATTCTTATGTTTGATCTTGTCTATTGTTGAAGTTTTTCAATTGTATTTTTATATTATTCAATAAATTCTTCAGTCCAGTATTTCTGTTGTCTCTTTTTTTAATTACATATATCTCTTTTTTGAATTTCTAATTCAGATCATAAATTGTTTTTCTGATTTCTTTGCATTGTTTATCTGTGTTCTCTCATATCTCACTGAGTTTCTTTAATATCATTATCTTGAATTCTTTTTCAGGCACTTCATAAACTTCCTTTTTTGAGGGATCCATTACTGTAGACTTATTGCTTTCCTTTGCAGTGGTCATGTTGTCTTGCCTGTTCATGTTTCTTATATCCTTATGTTGATGTCTATGCATCTGGTGTAATAGCTGTTTCATCCGATTTTATGAGTTTGCTCTCATAGGAAGACTTTTTCCTATAGATTTAACGATAGTGTTGGTTGGGTAGAGTGCTTTGGCTGTGATTCTGGGTGGACACAGTGGTGTAGTTTCCATGTGATTTTGTAAACTATAATCAGCATCAGTGGTGTCTGTGAGTTCTTCAGTGGCTTACACCATGGTTGTTAGTAGAGGCTGTGGTGAGGCTTTGCTGGGAATAGAAACAGCCAGCAGGCCATTTCTCAGGTGCCAGTGGTGGTGGTGGTGGGTAAGGGTGGGCCTGTCCTCATGCCCCTAGATGACATGTGCAGACACCAGTGGAGTGGGAAGGGTGGGTTGATCCACAAGCTCCCAGACAACATGTGTGGATGCCAGTGACAGGTAGAACATACCTGTCTTCAGGTTCCCTGATGGTGTGTGCATATGCCGGTAGTGGTGGGTGGAGCAGATCTATCCCCAGACCTCAGACAATGCACACTAGTACCAGCAGCAACAGGTGGGGTGGGCTTCTCCTCAGGACCCTGGATGCTGCACATGGGCACCAGCAGTGGCAGGTGGCAGGGGTCAATTCCCAGGCTCCAGACGACATGCATGGGTGCTGGTGGCAGGAGGGGCATGCTGTCTTTAGGTCTCCTCAGTGATGCACTGGGGCACCGGTAGCATCCAATGGACAATGTGCACAGGCACCCAGTGGTGAGCAGGTGGAGTGGATTCCACATACACGTTTTTTTTGTTTTGTTTTTTTGGGGTTTTTTTGTTTTTGAAATGGAGTCTTCTTGTGCTGCCCAGGCTGGAGTGCAGTGGCAAAATCTCGGCTCACTGCAACCTCCGCCTCCCAGGTTCAAGCAATTCTTCTGCCTCAGCTTCCCGAGTAGCTGGTATACAGGCACAAACCACCACACCTGGCTAATTTTTTATGTTTTTGGTAGAGACAGGGTTTCACCATGTTGACCAGACTGGTCTTGCAACTCCTGACCTCAAGTGATCTGCCTGCCTCAGCCTCCCTAAGTGCTGGGATTATAGGCATAAGCCACCACGCTCGGCCCACATATACTTTTTGGAAAACAAAAATGGAATTTTGATATACATCTTTGTCTTCAACTCGTGTTTCTGTTGTTGGTTTTTGTTTTGTTTTGTTTTTTGAGATGGAGTCTCCCTCTGTTGTCCAGGCTGGAGTGTAGTAGTGCAATCTTGGCTCACTGCAACCTCTGCCTCCTGGGTTCAAGCAATTCTCCTGCCTCAGCCTCCTGAGTGTCTGGGACTACAGGTGCACACCACCACAGCTGGCTAGTTTTTTTGTATTTTTAGTAGAGATGGGGTTTCACCATATTGGCCAGGCTGGTCTCAAACTCCTGACTTCATGATCCGCCCACCTCAGCCTCCCAAAGTGCTGGAATTACAGGCATGAGCCACCACACCCGGCCAACTTGTTTTTTTACTTAAGAGTATACCAATCACTTTAGCTTTTCAGGCCAGTGTATACAAATTTACCTTGTTCTTTAAATTAATGCACAACTGGGGAAAAGGATTTGGGGAGGCAGTGTCTAGGATTAAGAATAGGACCTCTTTTGATTTTTTCCAGATATATAAGTGAAAATTGAAAGTATTTTAAATTACCTTTGGTCACTGGGGTATAGTTCTTTGAATGCCACATCAAGCTCAGATGGGCATTGGGCACTGTAAGATTTATTCAGATTACATTAGAAAGATCCCTAAGGCAGAAGGGTGGAGGATAGATTCATGGAAATGAGACAGATGGTGAATTCAATTAAGAGACTCTTTATGGAGATAGCTCAATATTTCAAGTCAAACATGATCAATACTCAGAAGGGAGATTATAGAGTTCCCAGATGTTTAGGAATTAGAAGCAACAAGACATGGTGACTGGTTGGATGTGGAGGACAAAGTAGAAAACACCTAAAGGGACTTTTAGGTTTTGTTGTGGGTAATAGGGAGATGGAACCATTCATGGACACAAGAATAAAGGAAGGTAATAAATTCACTTCTGGGACTTGGTAGACTTTAAGTGGCCTTGGCCATCCACACAGGGGTAATTGGAATGTTGGTGTGAATTCAGGAGGCATCGACCTGGGAGTCACCACCACGTAGGTCATATTGGAAGCCATGACAGCTGATGAGATCATCTAGGGATGTGTGTGTAGACTAGAAAGAGAAAGGGGAGTAAGGATACTATATCCTCATCAAAAGAGGAGAAAAAATGTGACCAGCAAGAGAGACCAAAAACTAGCAAAAGGTAAGAGAAGTACTAAGGTCAAATGCCATAGTGGAATGCAAGAGCAGAGAAAATATCAGGGAGAATAGATGGCCAAATAGCATCAAATTCTGCAGAAAAGCAAGTCAAGTAATATCTGAAAAGGGTGTAGGAGGTTGTGGGTAAGTTCAGTGATATAGAGGGAGCAGAAGCCAGAGTACAGGCTCAGAGGATGGAGAAGTAAGTGTGGAGCAAGAGGTGGACACAGCAAGGGTACACTACATGTTTGAGAAATTGAATTCAAGATGAAAAAGGAGAGGAGTTAAGCAATGGTTAAGGTCACACAGGGTCATAGGGATAATTTTGAACTCATACCATAGTTTTATATAGAGATGAAAAAAACCCAGAGCTCAGAGAGTCCTCTTTAGCTTTATAAAATCAAACTTGTCAAGTTAATGGAGCTTATTTAAGTGAGTCAGACCCCATTAGAGCATATGTCACTTGACTGTTATAGGTACGCAACCATGACTCAGAAATGCTGACACAAAGCCATGTGGTACAATATATTACTAAGCAGTGCTTATGCATTGTCACACAGTGATTAGAAAGATTGCATTTTGGTATATGGCTGGCAGAACAGCTCAGAACTATGTAAGTTACATATCTCTTTGTGGAAATTTTGGGAACTTGTATTTGATTACAAAATGCCCTGAGATTATAAATCCAATCAGTAGATACAGAAAACTTACAGCATAGCTTTCTTCATATCAAGGCCTCTGTAAGAAAAATGTGTTAATTTAATTCCATAGAACTTTTTTTACTGGTTCAAGTGATTCATTCTTCTAAGCAGATGCCAGTGTGATGTAGTGATTAAGAGCACAAGCAATGAAATTCAACAGACTTGTGTTTTGAATCCAAGTCAACCACTTATGAGCTGTGAGATCTTGGGTAATGTCTTAGTCTATTTTGTGCTGCTATAACAGAGTTTTAACAGACTGGGTAATTTATGAAGAACAGAAATTTATTTTCTCACAGTTCTGGAGGCTGGGAAGTCCAAGATCAAGGTGCTGGCATCCGGTGAGGGCCTTCTTGCTGTGTATCCCATGGCAGAAGGTGGAATGGCAAAAGAGCACCTAGGCACAGAGGAAGAGAGCTGAGCTTGCTTTTATAACAAACCCACTCTCCTGGGTTAATCCATAGATGAGGGCAGAGCCTTCATGACCTAATCTCCTCTTAAAGTTTCTACCTCTTAACACTGTTGCATTGAGGATTAAGCTTCCAAGGCATGAACTTTGTAGAACACTTTCAAATCATAACAGGTAAATTCCTAATTTGTAAAATGAGGAAAATAATAGTACCCACCACAGAGAGTTGTTATGTAGGTGAAAATGAGGTCATGCATATGCAGTGCTTCGCACAGTATATGACACCTAGTAGAGGCTCAGTGAGCATGAGATGAAATTCAATTCACTGGGGCCAACAGCCAGACCCCGCTAGGAAGGGAACCCCAGGCACAAAGGGCTAAAGGCAATAATAACTGTGGCTGAGCTTGGAGAGGAGAGGATGTGGGTGAAAACTGGCAGAAAATGAGATAGGCAGAGTGGTAACAAGGTATGTGGATCTTCTGTTGGGGAAAAAAATTGTATAGCAAAGCTCCAAATAGTATTATTATTTTATATATGCATATATATATTCATATATGTATATTCTATATCTACAAGTACATATACACTACGTGTTACCATCAGAGTCTTTTCTATGGTTTGCTAAACCTATGACAGGGATATTTCCTGAGCCACTGTATCTTTTTTTTTTTTTTGGAGACAGGGTCTCACCCTGTCACCCAGGCTGAAGTGCAGTCCCACAGTCTCAGCTCACTGCAACCTCCTCCTCCTGAGTTCAAGCGATTCTCCTGCCTCAGCCCCCTAAGTAGCTGGATTACAGGCACCCACCACCACGCCTAGCTAATTTTTGTATTTTTAGTAGAGATGGGGTTTCGCCATGTTGGCCAGGCTGGTCTAAAACTCCTGACCGCAGATGATCTGCCCCCCTAGGCCTCCCAAAGTGCTGGGATTACAGGTGTGAGCCACCACACCAACCTGTTTCTCCACTCCAGTGTCCATGCCAGCTGCAACTGTACTTTGCGTCAACCAGTATTCAAGGGAGGACTCTGATTGGTTCAGTTCATCTTTTCAAGCCAAGCCCATGAGTTGTGCTCTGCTTGGAACAGGGGTTTGCCCATCCAATCAGCTGTATCCAGGGCTAGAGGGAAAGTGGAATCCCATGCTTCAGAACCTGCCCTTTCGTGTAACAGGAGCTGAGACCATGAAATCTGCCACAGATGAGACCACACTGAGTAAGCAGCATCCTGAGTTATATCTATCTGTTGGAGGGACGGAGGAGAAAAGGCAGGCAGGTGTAAGATATGAGTGGTCAACTGTCCCAGTTTGCCTGGGACTAGGTTTAAATTTTTAATAGTAGTGAAATGTACATGTCATAACATTTACCGTTCTAATGACTTTCAAGCATGCTGGTCTGTGGTGTCATTGTGCAAACATCATCACCATCAATCTCTAGACCTTTTCATCTTTCCAAACTAAAACTGCACACATTATACACTAATTCCCCATTTTCCTTCTCCCTAGCCCCTGGCAACCATCTCCTGTCTGCCTCTATGAATCTGACTACTCTAAGTACCTCCTATAGGTGGAATCATACAGCATTTGTCCTTTTGTGACTGGCTTATTTCATGTAGCATAATGTCCTTGGAGTTCCTCTATGTTGTAGTGTGTGTCAGAATTTCTTTCCTTTTGCAAGCTGAATAATATTCCACGTCTTGTTAACTTATTTATTCATCAATAGACCCTTGAGTTAGTTCTGCCTTTTAGACTGTTATGGGTGGGACAGGCTCAGTTTTAACACTAAAAGTCTTATGTCCCAAGAAATTTCTCAGTCCTGGGCAAACTGGGACAATTGGTCATCCCAGACATAGACCCAGCTAGCATACCCAAAACCAGGACACCAGCACAAGCAGCCAAGGGCATCACCACCAGGGAAACTCCGCCTGCACAGGGCATGATTTTGGTGTCCCAGGAAAGGTGAATCTTCCCACACAGCCTCGGAGAACTAAGCAGGCTAAAGAGAGGTGGTTATCAGAGATCCTTAATGGAGCAGCCAATTCTCAGTGAGAGAATTCATTGTCCAAATGGGACACTGAACATAATAACCTCACACACACACACATCCTCACAGTCCACAGCATTCGGTTTTGCCTAAGCCTGGCCTTATTCTTAAATACCAAAGTGCATCAATGATTTAACTCCTACGAAGCTGAGAGGGTTTTCCCTTCACAAGAAACCTTATAAAAATCATGCATTTCTCAGTAAATAGATCTGTTTCTTCCCTCATGTATTTTATTTTTATTTTTATTTTTTTGAGACAGAGTCTTGCTCTGTCACCCAGGCTGGAGTGCAGTGGCACAAACTCGGCTCACTGCAAGCTCCGCCTCCTGGGTTCACGCCATTCTCCTGCCTCAGCCTCCCAAGTAGCTGGGACTACAGACACCCGCCACCATGCCCGGCTAATGTTTTTTTATTTTTAGTAGAGACGGGGTTTCACCGTGTTAGCCAGGATGGTCTCGATCTGCTGACCTCGTGATCCGCCTGCCTCAGCCTCCCAAAGTGCTAGGATTACAGGAGTGAGCCACCACGCCTGGTCTGTTTTTTGTTTTTTTGAGACAAGGTCTCACTCTGTGGCCCAGGCTGGAGTGCAATGGCGTGATCACAGATCACTGCAGCCTCAACTTCCCAGGCTCAAGCAATCCTGCCATCTTAGCCTCCTGAGTTCTTTGTACTACAGGTATGCACCACACACCCAACTAATTTTTTTTTTTTTTTTTTAATAGAGATGGGGTTTCACCATGTTGCCCAGGCTGATCTCGAATTTCTGGGCTCAAGTTATTCACCCACCTCCCCCTCCCAAAGTGCTGGGATTATAGGCATGAGCCACCGTGCCCAGTCCTCCTGTTTTTTGTTCACTATTTCTTAAATGTGCTAGCTGCCAAATGTACCACTTTTCTATATATTTTTTTCACACTGCATTGCTTGCAAGAAAACAGAATGCTCAGTTTCTGGCGTTAAACACTTTTTTTTTTTTTGTATTAGCTTCAGTACAATTGACAAGGCGTCTGTTTTTCATGGTCTGTAACGAGGTTTGTTGTGTGCTAAGAATGAGAACAGTAGGTTTTGGGGAGGTGTAATGTTCTATTTGCATTGCTTTCCCAACTGCTAGTGCTGACAGATTTGAGCATCTTTCAGGTCTGAAATATTTTAAATCTTTCATGGCATTGGAGATGGGTGGAGGGAAAAAGTGTCTTTTTTCTAAAATACATGCTTAATCTGTTTAGCATGGAATCAAACCATACTTTTTGTACTTTAAGTCTCACATTTTAGATTTCAACTGCATTATATTGTCTTGTGTTTATGGATAGTATGGGATGCGGGACTTTTTAAAGAGCATTTTTATAGACTCTTTAGTTAATTTTCCTATTTTCATTAAGTAAAAACCCTTATCTCCTAAAAAGAGGTTTCACCAACAAATATTAGGTGAACAGGATACGCTGTAAATAAGTTGAAAAAACTCAGTGATAGTGATGTGATATTGATCATCATAAATAAAGTAAACAGGCAACCGGGCCTGTTTCTCAGGATCAGACAGCTATAAGTAGCTTCACTTCAAGGGATCAGAATTGTCAGGGAGCATTACTGGTTCCTGCTGAAGAGTGAGTCTACTTTACCTATGGCTCACCCTCCAGCTCAACACATCAATGCATAAGAACCCCTACATGGCTGGGAGTGATGAATGATTTTAAAATTTAAATTATGTGTAATTATATTTCAGGAGATAAAAGCTCCCCTGGGGCTCAACCCTGGTGATTTATAGTGGAGTCACAGAGCCATCTATACATCCAGCAGCAGAATGTTGGGGAACAGTGCTTTGTCACTTCATGGGGTGCAGTGACACCCTTTCCCACCCCAAATTTATTAATCAGGAGATTTAGGTGGCCTTCTGAGGTGGGTGCATATTGCTGGCACTAGCCTGGGTTCTGTTCCCTCTCCTACCAGTAAAAGCCCAGATGTCCCCCACCGAAAGGGGCGTAGGATCATTGTGGTACATAAACTGATGGTTTATAAGCTCTCATCTTTGCATTCACTACAAAAAAATTATTTAAATTTCATATTTGCTTTAAAATTTCTTCGAGTTTTAAATGTAAAAACAATACATGCACAGGTTTTAAATGTTAAACCCTGCAAAAAAATATACAGTGGAAAGTAAGTCTCCCTCCTCCCTTGACCTTCAGGTTCTTAGTTCTCCTCCCTAGAGGAACCACTGTTACCATTTTTATTAATATATTTCTAGAAATATTCTATGCTAATACAAGTATAGTTATAAATATATGGCCCCCATTTTTATAGAAGTGGTAGTATGCTACACACATTGTTCTGTACCTTGATTTTTAAAATTAAACTTTTAAAGGTATTTGTTGGTTCATATGCAAATATAAGAAATACAGACATTCCTAGACTTAGGACAGGGTTACGTCACAGTAGATCCATCATAAGCTGAAAATATGGTAAGTCAGAAATGCATTTAATACACCTAACCTACTAAGCATCATAGCTTAGCCTAGCCTACCTTAAACATGCTCAGAACACTTACATTAGCCTTCATTTGGGCAAAATCATCTGGCAACACAAGACCCTGTAGAGTATTGGTTGGTTACCCTCATGGTGGCACAGCTGACTGGGAGCTGCAGCTCACTCCCCCTTGCCCAGCATCAAAAGAGAGTATCATACTGCATATCACTAGCCCGAGAAAGGGTCAAGATTCAAAATTTGAAGTATGGTTTCTACTAAATAGGTATCACTTTCACAGCATGGTAAAGTTGGAAAAATAGTTAAGTCAAACCATCATAACTCAGGGAATCGATGTAGTATAGGGAGACCAGGGCACTCTTCATCCAGTTTCCCCCAATGGTAACATCTTGCAAAACTGTTGTACAGTATCACAACCAGGATATTGACGTTGATATAATCCATTGACCTTATTCAGATTTTGCCACTTTTACTAGTACTCTTTTATATATGTACCTATCTTTATACAATTTTATCATATGTATAGGCTCAGGATCCACCACCACAGTCAAAGTTCAGAACAGTTCCATCCTAATAGGGATCTCTTATGTTTCCCTTTTATAACCATACCCAGCTTTTCCCTGTCCCTTCTGCCATCCTGAATCCCCTGGAAACCACTAATCTCTCCATTTCCAAAATGTTGTCTTTTCAGAAATGTTATATAAATGAAAATATGCAATATATTATCTTTTAGTATTGACTTTTTTTTCTCCCAACACAATTTCCTGGAGATTCATCCAAGTTGTTGCATAATAAATGCACAGCTATTAGTCATGCAGTAGCTTATTGCTTTTTATTGATGAATAGTATTCCATGATATGAATGTATTACAGTTTGTTTTGCCATCAACCTGTTGAAGGACATCTAGGTTGTTTCCAGATTTGGATTATTATGAATAAAGTTGCTAGGAGCATTCGTGTACAAGTTTTTGCGTGAACATAAGTTCTCATTTCTCTGGGATTCATGCCCAAGAGTACAATGGCTAGGTCATATGGTAATTGCACATTTAATTTTGTAAGAAATTACCAATCTGTTTTCCAGAGTGATTGTACCATTTTATGTTCCCATCAGCAATCCAGTTTCTTTGCATCCTCACCAGCATTTGGTGTTGTCACTATTTCTCCTACAAATAGGAACAGTTTCATTTCTTCTCAAACTGTATGCCTTCTGTTTCTTTTTCTTACTTGTCACAGTGCTTTTTCTCAATTAATATATTACTTGGGGATCAGATCAGACCAGCAACTTAGATCAACCTCATGTTTTTAATGGATTTGTAGTATTCCATAGTAAAATCACCAAAATTTATTTTGCTAGTGTCCTATTGATAGGCCTTTAGTTGATTTCAATCTTTTGCTATTAGGAACAGCGCTCCAATGAATATCCTTACACATGTCTTTTCACACATGTGCAGGGTGTTACAGAAAAAATATATAGAAATAAAATTGCTTCATCAAAGAGTATATTCACTTAACATTTTGACAGTGCTAAATTGCCCTCCAAAGAGTTTGACCCAATTTATAGTCCTATCCAATATATTGTCCTCTCAAACTAAATTTAAAGATCATTGCCAACCTGAAAAGTGAAAAAATGATATATTCTGGTTATAGTTGCTAAATTTTGAGGTAAGCTTAAACTTTGCTTGAAATAAAACCAAATTTATAAAACTAAAAAGTGGCTTTGTAAAAATAGAGAAGTACTATATTATCTTTTTATGTATCAAAGTTAGATAATATTACTATTTTTTATTCAACCAAATTCTTCAGGCTGTGTTTTTAAAACAAAATTGGGCTCATTTCACATTTCTTTTAAGTATCTAGGGGGCGCTGTAGCTGAGGCCTTTTAGCAAACAGTCCCCAAACTCTAGTACTGCTCCTGTCTTCAAGGAACTTGCAGTGTAGCAACAGAGTCGAAATAACTTCACTGTATTGCAGTAAGTACTAGGATAACTGTTTAGAGTAGATGCTGTATCTACAGTACAGAGAGAAGAGGAATTTAGCTGAAGCTGGAGGTTAGAGAATGCTTTGAGGAGGAGAGAACATCTGAGCTGAAGAGTGAAGGCACTCCAGGCAGAAGGAACAGCATGAATGAACTTCAGGAGTGAGAATGACAGAAATTCAGCATTTCCAGAGGGGCAGGGAGAATATTAGGCCAAAACTGCAGGCAGGAGCCCAGTTAGAAGCAAAGATCTAGCTCTCTCCTGCAGGCTGCAGGGACCATTGATGGTTTTAAGGAGAAAATAGTCAGGTTTGCATTTTAATTGCTTACTGTTTGTGTGTTGTGCAGACCTGGATATATAGGCATTCAGATAACTATACCTTTTTGGTGTGCCTGAAATAGTTTGTAATAATAAAAACTGAATGTTCTTATACATTAAAACTTTTCCTAATCAAGTCATTGCCATTTGTATTCATTTCCTGTTATTGCAATAACAAATTATCACACACTTAGTGGTTTACAACTGTATAAATTTATTATCTTACAGTTCTAGGGGGCAGAAGTCTGAGATGGGTCTCACTGGGCTAAAATCACAATGTTAGCAGAGCTGCGCTATTCTGGATAATCCATTTCCTTACTTTTCCACCTTTTAGAGGCCACCTGCATTCCTTGGGTCATGGCCCTTCCTCTATCTTCAAAGCCAGCAGTTTAGCATCTCCAGACCCCTGACTTCTGCTCTTGCCTCCATCTTTCACTTAGAAGAATCAATGTGAGTCCATTGGGCTGACCCCAATGACCCAGCATAATCTCTTCATCTCAGACTCGACTGATTAGCAACCTTAATTCCATCTGTAACCTTAATTGTCCTTTGACAGGTAACATAATAGATTCCCAGGTTCCAGGGACTATGACTTGGACATCTTTGGGGAGAACTATTATTTTGCCTGTCACATCATTTATTCAACATTTTTAAAAAATTGAATGGTGGCAAAAAGATGCATAACATAAAATTTACCATTTTAACCATTTTAAGAGTAGAGTTCAGTGGCACTACGTACATTCACATTGTTGTACAACCATCACCAGCATCCATCTCCAGGACAGGACTTTCTAATCTTCCCAGGCTGAAACTCTGTACTCCTTAGAAAATAATTCCCCATTCTCCCCTCCACCTCCCATTCCCTAGCCACCATCATTCCACATTCTATCTCTGAATTTGACTACTCTAGATGACTCATTCAACACCTGTTGAATAACTATTATGGGCTAAGCACCCTGCCACAAACTGGAGAATCAAAGATGAAAAAAGACATAGTTGGCCAGGCGCAGTGGCTCATGCCTGTAATCCCAGCACTTTGGGAGGCCGAGGCGGGCGGATCACGAGGTCAGGAGATCGAGACCATCCTGGCTAACACGGTGAAATCCCGTCTCTACTAAAAATACAAAAAATTAGCCGGGCGTGGTGGTGGGCATCTGTAGTCCCAGCTACTTGGGAGGCTGAGGCAGGAGAATGGCGTGAACCTGGGAGGCGGAGCTTGCAGTGAGCCAAGATTGCGCCACTGCACTCCAGTCTGGGCGACAGAGCAAGACTCCGTCTCAGAAAAAAAAAAAAGAAAAAAGACATGGTTCCCAGTCTCAAAAGATTTCATCAAGACTCGGGGGGAATGGCTGGGTGAGGTCACTCACGCCTGTAATCCCAGCACTTTGGCAGGCGAAGGCAGGCGGATTACTTGAGGCGAGGAATTCAAGACCAGCCTGGCCAATATGATGAAACCCCGTCTCTACTAAAAATACAAAAATTAGCCAGGCACGGTGATACACGCTTGTAATCCCACCTATTCAGGAGGTTGAGGCAGGATAATTGCTTGAACCTGGGAGGCAGAGGTTGCAGTGAGCCTAGATTGCACCACTGAACTCTAGCATGGGTGACAAAACGAGACTCTGTCTCAAAAACAAAACAAAACAAAACAAAATTTAAAAAAAAGAAAAAGAAAAAGCGACATCAAGGATATGCATGCACAGAGGAAAGGCCATGTGTGAGGACACAGCGAGAGGGCAGCCATATTGCCATCCCCATCAAGTTACCAATTACTTGCTTCACAGAATTGGAAAAAACTACTTTCAAGTTCATATGGAACCAAAAAAGAGCCTGCATTACCAAGACAATCCTAAGCCAAAAGAACAAAGTTTGAGGCATCATGCTACCTGACTTCAAACTATACTACAAGGCTACAGTAACCAAAACAGCATGGTACTGGTACCAAAACAGAGATATAGATCAACAGAACAGAACAGAGCTCTCAGAAATAATACCACACATCTATAGCCATCTGATCTTTGACAAATCTGACAAAAACAAGAAATGGGGAAAAGATTCCCTGTTTAATAAATGGTGCTGGGAAAACTGGCTAGCCATATATAGAAAGCTGAAACTGGATCCCTTCCTTACACCTTATACAAAAATTAATTTGAGATGGATTAAAGACTTAAATATTAGACCTAAAACCTTAAAAACCCTGGAAGAAAACCTAGGCAATACTATTCAGGACATAGGCATGGGTAAGGACTTCATGTCTAAAACACCAAAAGCAATGGCAATAAAAGTCAAAATTGACAAATGGGATCTAATTAAACTAAAGAGCCTCTGCACAGCAAAAGAAACTACCATCAGAGTGAGCAGGCAACCTACAGAATAGGAGAAAATTTTTGCAATCTACTCATCTGACAAAGGGCTAATATCCAGAATCTACAAAGAACACCAACTTATAAGAAAAAACACAACCCCATCAAAAAGTAGGCAAAGGATATGAATGGACACTTGTCAAAAGAAGACATTTATGCAGCCAACAGACACATGAAAAAATGCTTGTCATCACTGGCCATCAGCGAAATGCAAATCAAAACCACAATGAGATACCATCTCACACCAGTTCGAATGGTGATCATTAAAAAGTCAGGAAACAACAGGTGCTGGAGAGGATGTGGAGAAATAGGAACACTTTTACACTGTTGATAGGACATTCAGCCCCACCATTCAGCCATTGTGGAAGACAGTGTGGTGATTCCTAGATTCCTAGGATCTAGAACTAGAAATACCATTTGACCCAACCATTCCATTACCAGGTATATACCCAAAGGATTATAAATCATGCTGCTATAAAGACACATGCACACGTATGTTTAATGTGGAACTATTCACAATAGCAAAGACTTGGAACCAACCCAAATGTCCATCAATGATAGACTAGATTAAGAAAATATGGCACATATACACCATGGAATACTATGCAGCCATAAAAAAGGATGAGTTCATGTCCTTTGTAGGGACATGGGCAAAGCTGGAAACCATCATTCTCAGCAAACTATCGCAAGAACAAAAAACCAAACACTGCATGTTCTCACTCATAGGTGGGAATTGAACAATGAGAACACTAGGATGCAGGAAGGGGAACATCACGCACTGGGGCCTGTCATGAGGTGGGGGGAGGGGGGAGGGATAGCATTTGGAGATATACCTAATGTAAATGATGAGTTAATGGGTGTAGCACACCAACATGGCACATGTATACATGTGTAACAAACCTGCACGTTGTGCACATGTACCCCAGAAGTTAAAGTATAAAAAAAAAAAGACTTGGGGGGAAATGCCTAGACTAAAATGCAGTTCCATCCTTTACCTACAGATCTCAGTCCCAGCTTCTTGCAAGTATGCACGGTCCTGCACAGCCAGGTCTTGAGTCCATCTTTCCAGCTGTGTGGACCTTGTGTTGTGTCTAGTACAGTTTCAGGTCCTGAGAATAGAAATATAAATGAACTGTGGTTTTGGTTTCATTATTTGCAGCCTGCATCATCCTTTCTTGGATTCACTTTAATTATGCTTTTTGATAAAATATTCTCTTGAGTAATTATTCCTAGAAAATCTATGGATCACAAAATTTATGAGTGCTGGCCTATTTAAACATTTCCATATTTTGACCTGACACTTGATTGCTATTTTTACCGGTTATAGAATTCTAAGTTCAAAATAATTTTCCCCCAGAACTTTGAATATGTTGCACTGTCTTCTAATATTCTGAGTTTCTGATAAGAAATCTGATATCAGTGGCAGGTGTGGTAGCTCACTCCTGTAATCCCAGCACCTTGGGAGGCCCAGGCAGTTGGATCTTGAGCTCAGGAATTCGGGACCAGCCTAGGCAACATAGTAAGACCTTGTCTCTATGAAAAATACAAAAAATTAGCTGGATGTGGTGGCACACACCTTTGATCCCAGCTAATTAGGAGGCTGAGGTGGAAGGACTGCTTAAGAGCCCAGGAAGTAGAGGTTGCAGTGAGCCGAGGTCACACCACTGCACTTCAGTCTGAGTGACACAGAGTGAGACCTTGTCTCAAAAACAAACAAACAAACAAAACTGCTATCAATTCAATTCTTAAGAGTTCTTTTGTCAGTAACCTGTTCATCCTCTCTGAAATGTTTAGGGTTGGAAATGTTTAGGGTTTTCTTTTTATCTTTTAATTTATAAATTGCAAGCATAATGTGTCTGGGTGTAGATATTCTTTTCATTTATTCTGCATAGATCTGAGTAAGCCCTTTTAATCCAAGAATTTATTTCTTCAGTCTGGAGAAATTTTTTTGTATTATTTCTTTCATTACTTTTTTTCTCTCCATTCTCTCTGGTCTCTCCTAGCCTATTAACTGAACATTGATATTTCTGGATCCATTTAACAAGTCTCAACTTTTCTGTCATAGGCTCTATCATTCTTTACTTTTGTAAGACACTGTGGGAAAATCCCTCAACTTGATCTTTTAGCTCATTTTCAATTGAGTCTATTCTGCTATGTGCCCTACCTATTAAGTTGTGGAGGGTTTATTTTATGGTAATGATAATATTTTTTAATTTCCAAAAACAGAGTGGTTTATTTATTAGCAGTTTCTTCTTTCTGATAATATTAATTATAATTATTTTAAAGTCTTTTGATTGCTGTATGAATTCTGTGTTTTGGGTACTCATTTTTCTGTTTGTTGAGTTTGATGTTTTGTGTGTGTATTGTGTTTCCCAAACTGCTGATGATTCTTAAGTATCTATTAATACTTATAATTGGAAGTTGTAATTGAATATCTGTCTATATCAGTCCATCTATCATTTATCTGTTTTTTAGTTCAAAAGTAAATCTTGGGTCTCCTAATGACAGACTACAAAGTTAGGAAAGGATAATATGTTTGCCTTCTGAGTGAGAGGAACTCTCAGGGTCATTGTAACTTACCTGAAATACCTCCCTCCTTTTTGGTCCCAGTTTCAGAAGTCCTGTTTCAGAGAGCTCTACTCAAGGCTTTATCCTGGTGGTGGGGGTGGGGAAGGTAATGCCAGCTTCTGAGTCAGCATATGTGGGAAAAGATCTTTTTCTTTTATTTTTCTTAACTTTGTATTAAAATGTAGCATATATCAGAAAGTTGCTCAAAGTTAACACATCCTTATAACGAGCACCAAGATCAAGAAACAGAACAACTAGGGGCCTTGCATCCCCTTCCATTCACTGTACCTCCAAGGGTAATCATTGCCCTAACATCTATTATGGTAGATTTATTAAATATTATTTGATTAAAATATTATCTCTATTAAAAGATTATCAATGGATTCATACTCTTTCATATCTGACTTCTTTCATGTAGCATGTTTGTGAGATTAATCCACCTTGTTCTGTGTGGTTGTGGTTTCTTCATGCTTGTTGATGTATAGCATTCCATTTTATGAACAAACATTTATCTATTCCTTTTCCTGTTGATGTACATTTGGGTAGTTTGCAGCTTGAGGCTATTGTTAGTAGTACTTACTCATATGTTTTGATGAACATATGTATGGACTTCTTTTGGAACAGGAATTGTTGGGTCATAGGGTAGCTACATGTTGGCTTTAGAAGATAGGGCCAACAGTTTTCTACAGTGATTGGACCATTTTACACTTCTGCGAGGGTGTTCCACTTGATTCACAGCCTTGCCAACGCTTTTCTGTCCTTTTCATTTTAGCCATTCTGGTGGGTGGTATTGCATTTGGGTTTTAATTTAAATTTTCTTCATGACTAATGAAGTTGGAGACATTTTTATGAGTTAAATTTTCTATGCTCTTTTTTTCTCAGCTTTTTATTATGAAAATCTTAAAACACAGATAAGTTGAAAGGCTGGCATAATGAACATGCATATACTTAGTACCTAGATTTAAACAATTGTTAGCCTTTTGCTATATTTGCTTCGTGTGTGTGTGTATATGCATATACATACACATACACATAATTGTTTTGCTGATCCATTGTAGAGGAAGTTGCAATCATAATGACACTTGACTCATAATTACACCAGTATCTCCTAGAAATAGATATTTTTCTACATAACCATAAAACCATGATCATATATGACACAATTAACAATAATTTCCTAAAAATACTGTGTAATGGTCTGTGTGCAAGTCTCCCCAGTTGTCCTTAAAGTACCCGTAATCTACTTTTTTGAACCAGAAGCCAATCAAGGCCAAATCCTTGCATTTTGATTGTTATAGCACTTTAAACAGATCCCTCATCTTCCCCACCTCTCACCCACGACATTGATTTTTTTGGAGAGCTAAATTCTGTTCCAGTTATCTATATAAAAAATTTTTAAACCCCAAAACCTTAGCGGCTTAAAACAATTATTTTATTATATTTTATAATTTTGTCAATCATAATCAGGCAGGGCTCAGTCAAGTGATTCTTCTTTTTCACATGCCATTGACAAGGTCACTTGGTGGTATCCACTTGTTATATGGACTGGTCTGGAGGCTCCAAGATGGCTTCTGCATACTCATGTCCAAGACCTTGGTTGGGATGGCAGGAAGGCTGTGATCAGCTGGGACTGCCAACCGGAGCATGTCCATGTAGCCCTTCTGGCTAGCATGGACTCAAAATGGTCAGTTTCCTTACATCTTGACTCCTGGCTCTGAGGACGAGTGTTTTGGAGATCAGAACAGGAGCCACACTACCTTTTATGACCCAGTAGCAGGAGTCACACAGCGTCACTTCCATCAGGCTCTGTTGTTTGAAGCAGTCACAAAGCCCACCCAGATGCAAAGAATTTGCAGCTACGTTTTTAAAGCTGCAATGATCTGTTCTTCAGTCACAAATAATGTGCCCTTTTCTCACATGCAAAACACACACCCTTTTCCAAGATTCCTCCAGACTCTCATTCCATTAGGGCACCTGGCTCAGACTGTTTGAGATCCGCTCTTCTTTATCATGGGCTCCCCGTGAAGCTGCTGTAGAAGTCTTAGAGGTATTATTGTCTAGCTGACATGGGCTAAGAGGCATGCCCTTTGGATTCTTCAGGAATTTGGGGTATAACTAAGAGGAGACACAAAAAGCACCATTTTAAGTCTTTCTGAGGCCATTAACAGGATCTTACAGTTATGCACTGCATTTCCTGAGACTGTTTTCCTAGTATTACTCTTGTAGAATGTTCCCCATTCTGATTTTGTCTGCTTGTTTTCTCTTGGTGTCATTTAACCTTTTCCAAATCCCCTTCCCTCAACTCTGTATTTCCTGCAAAATTGGGTCTAGAGGCTTGATTTGATTAAGGTTGAATATTTTGGCAAGAATACTTTGTAGGTGATTTTGAATACATTATACTGCATGATATCTATAGGTATATCATGTCAGGTTGTCCTACTGTTAATATGTTAGGTTCCATCACTTGCATATGGTGGTGATCCCCAGGCCTCTCCATTGTAAAAATGTACATTTTCTTCCTTGTGATTTCCATGGAATTTGTGGGGTGATACTAGGAAAAATATGAAATGCTGTAAAAATTCATGTCATCCTTGTGCAGGGACCATGTTAATCATCTTGGCATCCTTCTAATTTTAGTTTGTGCTATGGAAGCACGTCCTGCCCTGGCTCTCACGAATTTGTAACTGTAATTGGTTCTTTGCCTGATGCATGTGTCAAGTCAATATGCTAAGGCAGCAGAGAAAGAGGTTTAATCGTAAGGCCGCCAAATAATAAGACAGGAGAAAATCCCAAATCTGTCTCCTTTAGGAGTTTGGGGCTAGGGATGTTAAGGGTTTTGGAATGGGCCAAAGTGTGAAGATGGTTGATTGGTCAACAAGTCCAGGGTGACGTCATGGGACAGGGAGATAAAGAAACTATATCTGTACATTGATTTTGTTCCTCTGTGGGATCTTTAAAATGGTTGACATCAGCTACTCCGCTAGAATTAAGGATTGGCTTAAGCCATTCTTACACAAAACCGTTATGATTCTAACATCAGAAATCCCATCTATAGAAACAATGGGGATACAAATGGTCAATATCTAGTGCTACATGAATTTTGGTTACAAGGAAGTGGGTCAAATTGCAGCCTGACTAATGCTTAATTATAACTATATTTCTGCCCAGAATTCTTGTTAACCCTGTGAGGACAGCTTCAAATACAGCTCTTCCATCTCTTGTGCCAGCATCTGCTCCTGCTCCAGATGTCTGTTGACTCAGGCTTAGAATATCCCTAAATTGCTCTCACTTCCTTGGTGGTCATTTTTCCTACCTTTGGTTAAGCCATGTTCGTCTTTTCTCCAGATTTGTTGTCATTCAGATTTCACCTGCTTTCTATCCTCCAGAAATTCCTGTATTCTTCTGGTCTTCTGGTGGCCCTCTTTATTGTATTCATGTGCTTTTGTGGGTTTCATGTGTATGTAGGAAATACTCACAGAGAGACAGAATGTGTTGTGTAAGGAGATTTGAGGCAGGAAGTAGGGAGGTAGTGTATGTGCTGTGTTCAGTCAGACATCTCTGGCCAACCTTTGCTCTTGGGAAACTATATCCCAGGGCAGAAATGAGGAAGTGTCATATGTATCAAATCATTACGTTGTATCTCATAAATATATACCATTATTATTTGTCAATTAAAAATTTTTAAAAGGGCCAGGTGCGGTGGCTCATGCCTGTAATCCCAGCACTTTGGGAGGCCATGGTGGGTGGATCATTTGAGGTCAGGAGTTCAAGACCAGCCCGGCCAACATGGTGAAACCCTGTCTCTACTAAAAATACAAAAAAAAAAATTAGCTGGACGTGGTGACATGCACCTGTAGTCCTAGTTACTTGGGAGGCTGAGGCAAGAGAATTGCTTGAACCTGGGAGGCGGAGGTTGCAGTGAGCACAGATTGCACCACTGCACTCCAGCCTTGGTGATGGAGTGAGACTCCGTCTAAAAAAAAAAAAATTAAATAAAATTAAATTTAAATTAAATAAAAAAATAAATATCAGAGGATAAAGATAGAAACCAGGTTATTGTGGATTGTATTACATTTTCCCCAAATTCATAGTTTGAAGCCCTAATTCCCAATGACTATTTTTGGAGACAGCATCCTTAAAAAGGTAATTAAGGTTAAATGACATCATAAGGGTGGAGCCCTAATCCAACGTGACTGGTGTCTTATAAGAAGAGAAAGAGACACCATGAGTGAGCATGCACAGAGGCAAGGCCATGTGAGGACAGAGCTAGAAGGTGGCCATCTGCAAGCCAAGGTGAGAGGCCTCACCAGAAATCAACCCTGTGGACACCGTGATATTGGGCTTCCAGCCTCCAGAACTGTGAGAAAACTAATTTCTGTTATTAAACCACTCAATCTGTGATACGTTGTTATGACTCTAGCAGACTAATACACATAACATGAAAGACATGACCTCCAGGAAGTGACTTATCCAGGCTTTAGAATTTATTCTGTAACCAGTGAGAAGCCATTTGGGTCATAAGCAGGGGAGTAATGGGATCAGAACTTGGGGGCAGGAAGATCACTATTGGAGTAGTCCAAAGGAACTCCGGAGTAAGGAGACAGTAGAGGCAAGGACACCAACTAGGAGGCATTTTAAGCATATGGGTGAGAAATGATGACAGCTTGAACAAAGACAGCTGGGTCAATAATATAATAACAAGAAGGTAAAGTCAGCAGAATTTGTTGACTGGTTGGATGTGGGGAGGTAAGAAAGTAAGAAATACCAAATTCTTCCCAGGCTCCTGAATTGCATCTAGTAATTGAAATGAACATTTATTTGTTCATTGCAGGTAGTAACTGCAATGAACATTTATTTGTTTTCTACCCAGCTTCCTTCTTCCTAAGAACTTCCAGATTGTCACTCAACACGATCTCCCAATCTCTCTTGTTGTACAGCCCATGTGCTTTGGAGAAACTGAACTCTATCTTGGCTTTAGAGGTGGGCCTGGACTGACTTACATTAATTAGCACATTCCATGGCTCTCACTGTAGTTTTTGGTTCAAGAGTGACGATGTGATCTAAACTTACCAATCAGTGAATGCCAGAACTCTTGATTGGAATACCGGGACTGAAGTGCCCTTTCCCACTTGACAAGAACAGGGAGGTGGATAGACCTGGCTTATTTGGAAACCATCTTGTGACTCCAGGCCCCAGGAAAATGGGCCATAGACTAGAGCTGACCGTAGCAGACCAAAGCAAGGATAGGTCCCCAGTGGTATCCTTGGGCTATTGGGTCAACCAACCATGAAGTCCTTGACTCTCGTGTTATAAAGCCTAGAAACCCCTTTATTCTTTAAGCCAGTTCAAATTGGATTTTTATGTTACTTGGCATATAAAGATACAGGTTAATTGCCGCTTTAGTACAGTAGGCAGCGCATCAGTCTCATAAAGACACAGGTCGTTGGGTAGATGGTGGTGCCATTAACCAGGAAATGCAAAGCAAAAAGAGGGACTAGTTTGAAAGGAGAGATGCTTTGTCCTGAACTTGCACAATCCCACATCTTTGCTTGATGTTGATCCCTGGGCCTGGAAAGTCCTACTCATAATCTAAGGCCCTATTCTGATGGCCCTTCCTCTAGAACAGTGTAAACACCTCTTATATCCAGTTAAGAATTCACCATGCCTTCTGAACCTGCGTACATTTTGGACATAGCTCTATCATTGCTTTTTTTTTAAGTCTTGCTGTGTTGCCCAGGCTGAAGTGCAGTGGTGTGGCATGTTCACAGCTCATTGTAGCCTCAACCTCCTGGGTTCAAGTAGTCCTCCCACCTCAACCTCCTGAGTAGCTGCTACTATAGGCATGCATCACCACACTCAGATAATTTTTTTAAAAATTATTTTTATAGATGGGGTCTTGCTCTGTTGCCCAAATTGGTCCCAAACTCCTGGGCTCAAGTGATCCTTCTGCCTCAGCCTCCCAAAGTTCTGGGATTACAGGCATGAGCCACTACACCCGCCTATTATTGCTTTTATCACCTCATGTTACCATGTTCTTCTCTGGGTGCTGACTGATCTCCCTAACAGTCAAGAACACATCGTACTCATCTCTATGTACAGGTTTGCAGCCCCAATGCATCTAATAGGCACCTAAACATCTTGATGAGTAAATGAAAGCTGTTTCACCCATTTTCTTTTCAAACGAATGAACCTGCTCACCACCCCACTCTTTTGGGCTGAGAGAAACTGGCTATCAGACCAGGGAATAAATTACTTATCAAGTTACCAGGAAAATCTGAAAATATAGGAATGGTAGGAAGGGGTAATTTTGTGGGATTGAAAACACAGAAAAAGAAAACTTGGATTAACAAGTTACCTCTATAATAATGATGCAATGTGTTTACATATGTTGGCTTTAGTAGCCACAGCCAACAGTTTTCCACAGTGGTTGGACCATTTTACACTTCTGTGAGAGGTTCCACTTGATTCACAGCCTTGCCAACGCTTTTCTGTCCTTTTCATTTTAGCCATTCTGGTGGGTGGTATTGCATTTGGGCTTTAATTTACATTGTCTTCATGACTACTGAAATTGGAAACATTTTTATGAGTTAATTTTCTCTGATCTTTTTTTCTCAGCTTTTTATTATGAAAATCTTCACCCACAGAAAAGTTGAAAGGCTGGCATAATGAACATGCATATACTTAGTACCTAGATTCAGACAGTTGTTAGCTTTTTGCTATATTTGCTTCGTGTATGTGTGTGTGTATATAATTGTTTTGCTGATCTATTGTAAAGTAAGTTGCAATCATAATGACACTTGACCTATATACCAGTATCTCCTACAAATAGACATTTTTCTATATAATGATAAAACTGTGATCATATCTAACACGATGATATGGTTTGGCTCTATGTCCCCACCCAAATCTCATCGTGAATTGTAATCCCCACATGTTGAAGGAGGGAGGTGATTGGATCATGGAGTGGTTTCCCCCATGCTGTTCTCATGATAGCGAGTGAGTTCTCACAAGATTTGATGGTTTGAAAAGTGGCAGTTTTTTCTTCTCTCTTCTCCCTCCTGCCGCCTAGTTAAGAAGGTGACTGCTTCCCCTTCTGCCATGATTATAAGTTTCCTGAGGCCTCCTCAGCCATGCAAAACTGTGAGTCACTTAAATCTCTTTCCTTTATAAATTATCCAGTCTCAGGGAAGTTCTTTATGGCAGTGCAAAAACAGACTAATATGCAATTAACAACAATTTCCTAAAAATATTGTGTAGTGGTCTGTGTGCAAGTCTCCTCCGTTGTCCGCAAAGTACCCGTAATCTACTTTTTTGAACTAGAAGCCAATCAAGGCCAAATCCTTGCTTTTGATTGTTATAGCACTTTAAACAGACATCCCACCCCATTTTCCCCATCCCTCATCCATAACATCGAGTTTTTGGAGAGCCAAATTCTGTTCTAGAAGTCTATATAGAAGTCTATATAAAGTTTTTTTGTTTGTTTGTTTGTTTGTTTGTTTTTTTATATGGAGTCTCTCTCTGTCACCCAGGTTGGAGTGCAGTGGCACAATCTCGGCTCACTGCAAGCTCTGCCTCCCGGGTTCACGCCATTCTCCTGCCTCAGCCTCCCAATTAGCTGGGACTACAGGCACCCGCCACCATGCCCAGCTAATGTTTTGTATGTTTAGTAGAGATGGGGTTTCACCATGTTAGCCAGGAGGGTCTCAATCTCCTGACTTCATGATCCACTCACCTCAGCCTCCCAAAGTGCTGGGATTACAGGCGTGAGCCACCATGCCCGGCCAAGTCTATATAAAGATTTAAGGAAAAAAAAAGCTCCAAAACTTCATTGGCCTCAAATGATTATTTTATTATATTTTACAATTTTGTCAATTGTGAATTCAGGCAGAGCCCAGTCAAGCAATTCCTCTTTTTTGCATGACATTGACAAGGTCACTTGGTGGTATCCACTTGTCATATGGATATGGTCTGGAGGCTCCAAGATGGCTTCTGCACACTCATGTCTGAGACCTTGGTTGGGATGGCAGGAAGGCTGTGATTAGCTGGAACTGCCCACCAGAGCATGTCCATGTTGCCTCCCTGGCTAGCATGGTCTCAGAGGGGTCAGTTTCCTTACATCCTGATTCCTGGTTATGAGGAGGAGTGTGTTTTGGGGAACAGGACAGGAGCTGCATTACCTTTAATGATCCAGTATCGCCAGTCACACAGCGTCACTTCCATCAGGCTCTGTTGTCGCTCCCATTATGCTCTGTGACAAAGCCCACCCAGATTCAGAGAATTTGCAGCTGTGTTTTTGATTTTTGGGTTTTTTGTTGTTGTTTTTCTGTCACCCAGGCTGGAACACAATGGCACAATCACAGCTCACTGCAACCTCAACCTTCTGGGGTCAGGCAATCCTCCCACCTCAGCCTCCCAAGTAGCTGGGACTACAGGCACACACACCACCATGCCCGGCTAATTTTTGGATTTTTTGTAGAGGCAGGATCTCACCATGTTGCCCAGGCTGGTTTCCAACTCCAGGGCTCAAGCAATCCTCCCACCTCTGCCTCACAAAGTGCTAGGATTATTAGGCATGAGCCACCATATCCGGCCTGTTTTTAAAACTGCCATGGTCTGCCCTCTGGCCACAAATAATTTGCTTTTCTCTCACATGCAAAACAGGCACCGCTTTCCAAGACTCCACCAAAGTCTCATCCCAATGTGACATCAGGCCGGGCTCTTTGAAGTCTGCGCTTCTTGGGCTCCCTGTGAAGCTGCTGTGCAACTACACCCTCAGGAGTCCTCGAAGCATTGCTGTCTAGCTGAGAGGTGCTAGGAGGCATGCCCTTTAGATTCTTAGCTCTTTGTGTAACTAAGAGAGCACAAAGCACCATCCTACATCCTTCTGAGTTCATTAACAAGGGTCTTAGAGACATATTCCCTGAGATAATATTTTACAAGCATTGTCCTTATAAAAATACTCCACAATCTGATTTTGTCTGCTTGTTTCCTCTTGGTGACATTGAACTTCTCAAATCCCCCTCCCTTACCTTCATATTCCATGTAAAATTAGGTTTTGATGCTTAATTGGATTCAGGTTAAATATTTAGGCACAAATACTTCATAGGTGATTCAGTATACATACTGCATGATATCTATAGGTACATCATGTCAGGTCATCCTGTATTAACAGGTTAGGTCTCATCATTTTCATAGAGTGGTGACCCCAGATCTCTCCATTGTAAAAATGTACATTTTCATCTTTGTGATCTTTGTGATTTGCATGAGATTTGTGGGGTGGTACTACGAAAAATGCAAAATGCCTCACAATTCATGTCATTCTAGTACAGGGGCTGTTCTAATCATCACGGTATCCTTCCCATTTTAGTTTGTACCATGGAATCAAGTCCTGACCTGGCTCTTGTGAATACAGCTCTTCCATCTCTTGTGCCAGTACCTGCTCCTGCTCCAGGTATCTATTGACTAAGCCGGGATCCTAAACTAGCTCTCACTTCCTTGGTAGTCATTTGCCTACCTTTGGTTAAGCTGTGTTCATCTTTGCTCCAGGTTTGCTGTCAGTCGGATCCTGTCTGCTTTCTATCCTCCAGGAATTCCCGTATCCTTCTGGTCTTCTGGTGGCCCTCTTTATTGTGTTCCTGTTTTTGTGGGTTTCATATGTACATATCAAATGCCCACTGAGAGACAGAATGTACTGCGTAAGGAGATTTGAGGCAGGAAGTAGGGAGATAGTGTGTGGGCTTGTGTTCAGTCAGATGTCTCTAGCCAACCTTTGCTCTTGGGAAACTATATCTCAGGGCAATGATGAAGGAATATCACATGTATCAAGTCATCACGTTGTACTATACATATATATGTATATGTATATATGTGTGTGTGTGTATATCATTATTATTTATCAATTAAAAATTCAAAAATAAACTTTAAAAAAGTTTCAGAACATGAAGATAGAGACCAGATTGTTATGGACTGTGTTTTGTGTCCCCTCAACACTTGCAGTTTGAAGCCCTGACCTTTAATGTGACTAAATTTGGAGACAGAGTGCTTCAAAATGGTAATTAAGGTTAAATGAGATCCTAAGGGTGGAGCTCCAATCCAGTATGACTGGTGTCTTATAAGAAGAGAAAGACTCCAAGGATGCATGCACACACAGGAATAGCCATGTGAGCACATAGCGAGATGACAGCCATCTGCATGCAAGGAGAGAGGCCTCGGAGAAACCAGCCCTGCCTGATGAAGTTGAATTAACAGGTACCTCTCTTATAATGATGCAATAGCTTCTTCTTTGCAAGTTAAGAGGGACACACACACACACGCACATACACGCACATGCAATATCTCTCAATATATAAGACGGGTTAACAATTTCTGTTAGTGCTGCTGAAGACTGTGGGAAGAATCTAAAATTGGTGCTACCCACACACAAGGTCGCATCATGCCCATCAATTTATTTTGATCTCATGGAAGGCGTTTTGGAGCAGTGCTCAAGAAATAGCTCAACCAAAAGAACATCTAAATTATGTAAAAATGAACTCCAATGATTCAGATCTATTAATCTTACATAGTAAGATTTCAAACATGGTACTGTAATTCCCAAACACAAATAACTGTAATAACTTGATCTCATAGGAGATAAATTCTACCTAATTTTTTGCAGGAAAAAGTTGGAGAACAATACTTTATCACCTTCAAATATATTTGGTAACTGGAACTGAAGGGGAGACAAGTGTAGCCAAGCCTAGACCGAGGATGATCATCAATAATGACAGCTAGGCTGGGCGCAGTGGCTCCAGCCTGTAATCCCAGCACTTTGGGAGGCCGAGACGGGTGGATCACAAGGTCAGGAGATCGAGACCATCCTGGCTAACATGGTGAAACCCCATCTCTACTAAAAAATACAAAAAACTAGCCGGGCGAGGTGGCGGGCGCCTACTCGGGAGGCTGAGGCAGGAGAATAGCGTGAACCCGGGAGGCGGAGCTTGCAGTGAGCCAAGATTGTGCCACTGCACTCCAGCCTGGGCGACAGAGCGAGACTCTGTCTCAAAAAACAAAACAAAACAAACAAACAAACAAAAAATAGTGACAGCTATTTAACAGATGATCATCAATAATGACAGCCATTTGACAAATGTTCATGGAGTGCTTGCTATGTCCCAGGTATTCTCTGAGGTGCTGAGGATGCAGCACTAAACACACATGAATAATGATGATAAGAAAGACATTTATTGAGCTCTTATTGTGGGGTAGGCCCTGAGCTCAGTGCTTTGTATACAGCTGACCCTTGAATAACACGGGTTGGTTTGAACTGTGTGAGTCCCCACTTATACATGAAGCTTTTTTCAATAAAAGTTATATCATGGGCTAGGCATGGTGGCTCATGCCTGTAATCCCAACACTTTGGGAAGCCAAGGTGGGCGGATCACAAGGTTAGGAGTTCAAGACCAGCCTTACCAACATGGTGAAACCTTGTCTCTACTAAAAATACAAAAACTAGCCGGGCGTGGCGGCCTGTGCCTGTAATCCCAGCTACCCTGGAGGCTGAGGCCAGAGAATCACTTGAACCCAGAAGGCGGAGGTTATAGTGAGCCGAGGTCGTGTCACTGCACTCCAGCCTGGGCAACAGAGCAAGACTGCATCTCAAAAAAAAAAAAAAAAAATGTATACCATGTGTGTCTGACTCTCCTGCCTCCCCTTGCAAGTCCTCCACTTCTTCCACCTTGGCTGCCCCTGAGATAGCAAGACCAGCCCTTCCTCTTCCTCCTCCTCCTCAGTCTACACAACATGAAGATGACAAGGATGAAGGCCTTTATCATGATTCACTTCCACTCAATGAATAGTAAATGTATTTTCTCTTCCTTATGGTTTTCTTAACATTTTCTTTTATTTGGCTTACTTTATTGTAAGAATACAGTATGTAATACATATAATATGCAAAATACCTGTTAACTGTTCAATAAGGCTTCTGTATATAATACATATAACATATAAAATATCTGTTATCAACTGTTATCAATAAGGCTTCTGGTCAACAGCAGACTAGTAGTGGCTAAGTTTTTGGGAAGTCAAAAGTTATATGTAAGCCAGTGGCTCACACCTATAATCCCAGCACTTTGGGAGGCTGAGGTAGGAGGACTGCTTGAGGCCAGGAGTTCGAGACAAGCCTGGGCAACATAGCAAGATCCCACCTCAATAAAAATTTTAAAAAAAAATTTTTAAATTTAAAATGTTATATGTAGATTTTTGACTGCGTAGGGGTCAGTGCCCTGACCTTCTCATTGTTTGAGGGCCAACTGGGTTTTAGCTTATTTGTCCTACCCGCACCACAACTCCGTGAACTACTATCATTATCTCCATTTTACAGATACAGAAGCTTCTGAAAGGTAACTCACCCACGGTTACAAAGCCAATTGAAGTGGTAAAAATTGGACCCTACTCAGGCCTGTTGGCTTCCTGAAGTAACACAGCAATTGACTAGAAACGGCTGCTGGAAATCTTCATAAGTAGGGAACTAGGCCATTTAAAATTGTATTTGCTTAAGCATTCCTTTTTTACAGTTGATATAAAGGTAAAATTCAGTACAGTTCTACCAAAACTCAACAAAATCTACATTACTGGAGCCCAATCAATGAACTTTCATCATGATATTAATGACTTAAGCTCATGGATCTACAGAATTATATTGTGACTAGCATGTACCTTGGCAAACAATTTTTTTTTTTGAGACAGAGTCTCCCTCTATCCACCAGGCTGGAGTGCAGTGGCACAATCTCGGCTCACTGCAACCTCCACCTGCCAGGTTCTAGCAATTCTCCTGCCTCAGCCTCCCAAGTAGCTGAGACTACAGGTGTGTATCACCATGCCTGGCTAAGTTTTTGTATTTTCAGTAGAGATGGGGTTTCACCAGGCTGGCCAGGCTGATCTCGAACTCCTGACCTCATGATCCTCCCGCCTCGGCCTCCCAAAGTGCTGGAATTACAGGCATGAGCCACCACGCCCGGCCCGGCAATTTATTTTTTAACCACTTTAACTTCGTATTTTCAGTGTTTTACTGCTACATTTTGTAACCACTGTAATATCTACATATCATCTGTACTATTATTTACTTAAAACTTTTACTTGATGTTTTAAAGGAAATTTAATATTACTGCTCTAAATAAAGAGACACTAAATCACTCAATAAATATTTACAAAGTGCCCAATACACACTAGGCAGCAGTGATATAGCACTGAAAAAGAAACTAAAAAATATCCCCACGCTCATGGAGTTAATGTTCTAGTAGGGGTGACAGACAATAAACTAGATAAATGGCAGGGCAAGGTGACTCATGCCTGTAGTGCCAATACTTTGAGAGGCCTAGGCGGGCAGATCATTTGAGGTCAGGAGTTCAAGACCGGCCTGGCCAACATGTGAAACCCCGTCTCTACTAAAAATATGAAAGTTAGCTGGGTGTGGTGGCAGATGCCTGTAATCCCAGCTGCTCAGGAGGCTGAGGCAGGAGAATCACTTGAACCTGGGAGGTGGACGTTGCAGTGAGCAGAGATTGTGCCGTTGCACTCCAGCCTGGGCAACAAGAGCAAAACTCCTTCTCAAAAGAAAAATAATAAAGTAAAATGAACAAGATAAGTAAAATATATAGTTAGAGACTGATCAGTGCTGAAGGGAAAGGGGGGTGTCAGTCCATTCTGTGCTGCTGTAATAGAATAGCTGAGACTGGGTAATTTCTAAATAACAGAAATTTATTCTCTCATAATTCTGGAGGCTGGGAAGTCCAAGATCAAGGCACCAGCATCTGATGAGGGCCTTCTTGCTGTCCTCACATGGTGGAAGTCAGAAGGGCCAACAGGGGGACAAATTCTGTCTTCTCACATGGCATGTGTAGAGAACCCACTCCCCCAACCCCCTTTTTATAATGGCATTAATCCATTCTTGAGGGTAGAACCCTCATGATGTAAACACTTCCAATTAGGCCTCACATCCCAACATCGTTGTTTCGGGGATTACATTTCCAACGCATGAATTTTGGGGCATACTGTCAAACCACAGCAGGGGATATCAAGTGTGTGAGTTAAAACTGTTGTTAAATAGTTAAAATTTTAGATAGAGTGGCCAGGGAAGACCTCATTGAGACAGTGACTTTTGAGTGAAGACCTGAAAGGGACAAGCCATGTGAAAATCCAAGAGAAACACAATTCAGGTAGTGGAACAGACAATGCAAAGCACTGAGGACCAAATGTATCTGGGATGCTTAAGGAACAACAGGGAGGTCATGGGCAGAAGCAAGGAGACTAGAGAGCTAATGCAAAAATCCAAGATAGAGGTGATGGTGCCTTAAACCAGAATGATAAGAAATGGTCAGATTCTAGAAATATGAATGTTAAGTCAACATTTGCTGATAGGCCAGTTAGCTGACGGGCCACTACAAAGTGTAAGGGTTAGGAGAGGAGATCAAGGAAAATCCCAAAATTTTGGCCTGAGCAGGTAACTGGAAGGATGGTGCCCAATACATTTCTTTTTTCTTTCGTTTTCTTTCAATGAACCATGTGTACAGTTTTTCATGTTTCTCCTTTTTCTCCCCACCCCCAGATTTGCATTTCTGTCACTTGCACCACAACCTCCTCACTCAAGAAAGAAATTTAGAAAGCACTGGTATTCAAAAGAACAGATGTAAAAGCTGCTTGAGGTTTTACTCATCTAAAGCCTGTGTGTTCTTTGGAGGCTGTGACTTTTAAGGGCAAGTCATAAAAGCTAAAGTGGCCCCTGCCCTGTTCACCAAAACACTTGTTCTAAGTTGTAAAACACTGCAGTTCTATGATTCTGAAATCTTGAAAGGATTATAATGAAAAAAAAAAAAACTCTATTTTCAAGGATCCAGCAGACACTTTTCAGAATCCTGATATTTTGTATATTGTAAATATACCAAATATACTCTGAATATTATCAGTATCAGCTTTCTCAGAGAACAGAAATACTACTGGCTCTTAGGATTTAAGCTATTAACACATATCTGTGCTTGAAAACCACATGCCACTTTTGTCAAATGAATTGATACAGTTCAGCATCATAAGCTCAAATATTCGTTAATTTCACCTTTTTCTGATTTATTCACTTGTTTATTAGTTCAGGAAAAGGACAGTTTAAATAGAGTAACAATATATACACAATAATAGTTTCATGATGAGCAAGACATTAAATAAGACAAATAAGGCAATCTGATTTTATGTTAAACATTGGCCTATTACTTTATTATTAAAATAATAGTGGTATTTGAGTTTGGAGCCAGTATTCTAGTCTTTGTACAAAGATAATGCCTTTCTTTGGCATCAATAAATCAGTATGCATCTATCTTAATTATATCAGCATAAAAAATAGCTTACTGTCCTTGGCAGTAAATAACATTGCCTTCAATTAGCCAAATTATATTTCTATCTCAAACTACATCCAGTACCATATATCCATGTCATCAGAGAAATTTTAATTATCACTGCAGATTGTGTTTATTTTTACATTGGACTGTATCACAAACCGAACATTTAAAATATGAAAAAGGAAAAAACCTTCATATAACTGCCTCTCAATGTGCCTCCTCTCTAAAGCTTCTAGGCTGCTTTCTCCATTGGGCTGCAGACTTTCCTGTCTAGTAGCTCCTGGACACCATGTGTCCCAAACTGAACTCAACCTTTCCCTCCAACTGCCCCTGTTCCTGTGTTCTGTGTATCTATTCATGACATGTCCATCCACCTGGTCAACCAGGTTCAAAACTTGAATCTCTGACTACTCTCTATACTTCACTTCCTGTATCCAATTGGTTGCCAAATACTGCCCACTGAACAGCTTCCAAGCATCTAACCTCTCTCTATCTACTGCTGGAATTCTCTTCCTGAAGCTCGGATTTATGTTATTATTTGCCCCCAAACCTTGCATTTTCCTCCCATTTTCTATGGAATGGCCTAACTCCTTAGAATGGTACCAAGACTTCCCAGTTTGGCCATGCCTTTCCACCCCACTCTACCTTGTTTTCATTGTCCTCTGAATTTCATTTATAAAGGTGACTGGGTGATGACAATCAATGAATTAGTGGCCAATGCCTTTTAAAGTTTTATTATTAAAAAAATAATAAAAAAGAAAGAAAGTTTTATTATAGTTCTCAAGAGGGGGCTGTGCCTATGACCACACGAGAAAGTATTAGGGTCAATGAGGAAGTAGAGGGAGCAAGGAGAAAGCCCAGAGCCTTTATTGCCATGGGAAGCAATGGGCAAGGCAGGGAAAGGAAGTCTGAGCAAGCTTAGGATGGAATAGTTTGAATAATGTTGGCGAGATCTGGGATATAGGGGTGAATTTTAGTTGTCTGGTACTTGGCCATGGGGTGATTTATTACAGTGACTTGGGGCAGGGAAAATATTGGTGTGTGAGATGGATAAAGGTGGTGTGGGGATATAGGCTTGGGTTGGTTGGTTTGTATATGAAAGGGGTGTTCACAAGCAAGTTGTTTGCTATCTCTAGGAATTAGCTAACTCTGGAGGGGCAATTCTTCCCCAGGTCCCCAAGGCCCCAAGATGTCAACGCATCATAAAATACAGAAAACAGAAACTAAAATCCACGATTAATACACACCTCCCTTCCCACACACCCTTTACTCCCGACTCCAGTAGCCGCAGAAATGCTCTTCTAGACGAAGTAAGTTCTGTAGCGCATCTCTCAACAATCTGCTACCACCCATAGCCCTGGCTGCGGACAGCCATCAAACCTGATACTATGCGACCATGGTCCTCCCCCTGGTCACTGGATAGTGATCGCACCCAACACAGGCACCCCCATCTATAGGGTGGCTGGCGATCTGTGGCCATGTGGCCTGCCTGGACCAATCGATAAACTGGACCAATCGGATTTCCATTTTTAGGGATTTAAATTCAGAGCCACAAAAAGAGATTGTCAGTTGATGATGAGCTAGGACACCCTGAAGTACACTCACAACCTTTGCAAGCTATGTGCAGTCTAGTGCTCCACCCCTCTACCCACCCCGTCCAACCCCCACCAAAATACTAACCAAATACAACACACTAGTTCATTATCTAGACTATAATAACTCGCTGGGGATAGTGCTGGAAGTTTTTGTCTAACATTTCTTTCAAATACCAAGATTAACGGAGTTGCATAGTGAAAAAAACTGTAGGAAAGAGCTGGACTTAGGCCTGGAGCGACGGGCACAAGATGCCTTTATTTTAAACCCCTAAAAGTGTTGCAAAGTGTTTTTAACTTCATATAAATATTTAAGGATCACATGAACACAATCCAGTACAAATGGGTCCAGGAGCTTCAACGAGCGTTCCAGCTTCTTCGTAATGTTCCCCTACTGGGCAACAAGCGGAGGGAAGAGAACTTCCGGCGCCCCCACCTACCGCTCTCCTGCTGTGTCCCACTGCTCTAAATCTGCAGACTTGGTCGATTGCTTCTGCCTGGGCGGTACCGCCCGAATCGACTGCTCCTGTCTGACGCGTCCCCGGGCGCGGGAAACGAGTTTCAATCCACTTTCCTGACCCCAACCATCCTGCCCAGTGTCCGCCTCCCCGTCTTGTACACCCCTAACTCCCTGAGGCTCCTCCGAATCACGCGAGTGGAAGCGGAGAAGCTCAAGTGGCCGCCATGTCGGAGGCTTATTTCCGAGTGGAGTCGGGTGCCCTGGGGCCTGAAGAGAACTTTCTTTCTTTGGACGACATCCTGATGTCCCACGAGAAGCTGCCGGTGCGCACGGAGACCGCCATGCCTCGCCTTGGCGCTTTCTTCCTGGAGCGGAGCGCAGGCGCCGAGACTGACAACGCCGTCCCACAGGTGAGCCTTTGAGTGCGGGGTCCCGCCCGGAAAGACTTCAGCTCCCGGCGGGCCTCGCGGCCCTGGGACGCCGCGTCGGGGCGCGCTGCCCCCTGGGATTTGTAGTTTTCGTGGAGCCAGGGCCGAAGGCGCTAACGACTTCTTCCTGGGAACTCCGCGGGGGTCTCGTCGCGCTCAGGGTGGTCTCCAGACTTGTTATTCGCCATCTGTGGTGAAACTACACTTATCATAGGTCGCCAAGCGCCTCCAACATTGATTTCATTTTTGAAACTGTCCAAATTCGTTCGTGTCTTCCCCCTACCCCCTGCAACGTGTGTTGAATGCTTGAAGATTGGCTCCAGCTGAACACTTCAGAATTAGAGTTCTGATTATGTTTGCCTTAAAACAGCTTTGGGCTCTGTAAGAGCATGTGATAAGTGGGAACCCCAAGTTGCTAGATTCATGCCTGCATAATGATGACAGGATCAGCACCCACTTACTGAGGGCTTACTTAGTGCCAGCATGGATGGGTGTGGGGAGTAAGCTTTTCCCTTTAATTGAACAGCCAGAAACGTTGGGTCACTTGGCCAGGAGCTTCAGTTAGTGGTGAGCTGGGATTCGGAACCAAAGGTCGTATGGCTTCAAATATAAAACTGTCCCAGGAACAGGGCTTGTAATGATTATGTTGGATTTCCTGTTTCACCTGTTTTGTTTAGAACAATGTTTTTTGTTTGGTCTGTTTGTTTCAAGTTAATTTTTATCAAAGTAATACATAACCAACGTTTTAAAAGTCAAATAGGCCGGGCGCGGTGGCTCACTCCTGTAATCCCAGCACTTTGGGAGGCCGAGGCTGGCGGATCACGAGGTCAAGAGATCAAGACCATGCTGGCCAACGTGGTGAAACCCCATCTCTACTAAAAATACAAAACTTAGCTGACTGTGGTGGCGGGCGCCTGTAGTCCCAGCTACTCGGAGGCTGAGGCAGGAGAATTGCTTGAACCCAGGAGGCGGAGTTTTCAGTGAGCTGAAATTGTGCCACTGCACTCCAGCCTGGCTACAGAGCGAGACTCCATCTCGAGTCAAATAGTACCAAAAGATTTATAAGAAAAAATAACAGGCCCTGCCTTGCTTTTCCCACTTCCCCCTCCAAGTCCACAGGGCTCATGTACCTTTTTTAGTGGTGTCTTAAAATTCATCTCCGTATTTCTAAATAATATTCTTAAACTTACCTTGTTGGGTTGTTTTGTTGTTGTTGTTGTTGTTGTTTGGATGTAGACATTATCTGTTGACTTTGTATCCTAGCAAATGAGGATTTCGTTCCCATACACACTGGTAAACATGGCTTTATGCTGCCCATACTTTATTCATATTTCCTTAGTTTTTAGTTAATGTCCTTTTTCTGTTTCAGGATTCCACCTAGGATACCACATTGCATTTAGTAGACATGTTTCCTTAGCCTCCTGACAGTTAATCAGACCTCCTTGTTCTAATGACCTTGACGGTTTTGTGGAGTGGTGGTCAGGTATTTTGTAAAATGTTCCTCAATTGGAAATCTTTGGTTTTGGGGTAGTTTTGGTTTTGTTTTGGTTTTTTGTTTTTTTGACAGAGTTGCCCTGTCATCCAGGCTGGAGTACAGTGGCATAATCTCAGCTCACTGCAGCCTCTTCCACCTCCTGGGTTCAAGCGATTCTTCTGCCTCAGCCTCCCAAGTAGCTGGGATTACAGGTGCCCACCATCACACCCAGCTAATTTTTGTATTTTTAGTAGAGCCAGGGTTTCACCAGGTTGCCCAAGCTGGTCTGGAACTCCTGACTTCAAGTGATCCACCCACCTCAGCCTCCCAAAGTGCTGGGATTACAGGTGTGAGCCACCTCGCCCAGCCTCCTTTGTTTTTGTTTTTATTCTTTTTTCTCAGGATTAGACTTGGTTATCAGCTTTAGGGAGGAAGACCACAGAGGCAGGCAAAGTGCCATTTTCATCACATATTAAGGGTGCCTACTATCAACAGGACTTTTTACTGTTCATTTGAACCTTGGCAGAGGTAATGTTCATGAGGTTGCTCCACGTTTTCATACTGTACTCTTTGGACGGAAGTCATTATCACTCACTGAAGGAAGAGGGAGTCATGTTCCACTTCTTTGAGTGCAGAGTGTCTCCATTAATACTTTAGAATCCTTCTGCATGGGAGATTTGTGTAGGAAGGTTTGTATGACATTTAATTTTGTTTATAGGATTATTCAGACTTTATTTCTTCTTGTGTTCATTTTGGTATATTGGTTTTTAACTAAAAATTTGATCATTTTACTTTTTTTTTTTTTTTTTTGAGACAGGGTCTTGCTCTGTTGCCCAGGGTGGAGTGCAGTGGTGTGATATGGCTCACTGCAGCCTTGACCTCCCAGGTTCAAGTGATCGTCATACCTCAGCCACCTATGTGGCTGGGATTGCAGGTGCATGCCACCATGCCCAGCTAATTTTTTTTTTTTTTTTTTTTTTGAGACAGAGTCTCACTCTATCGCCCAGGCTGGAGTGCAGTGACCGGATCTCAGCTCACTGCAAGCTCCGCCTCCCGGGTTTACGCCATTCTCCTGCCTCAGCCTCCCGAGTAGCTGGGTAGTTTTTTTGTATTTTTAGTAGAGACAGGGTTTCACCGTGTTAGCCAGGATGGTCTCGATCTCCTGACCTCGTGATCCGCCTGTCTCGGCCTCCCAACGTGCTGGGATTACAGGCTTGAGCCACCACGCCCGGCCGCCCAGCTAATTTTTGTATCTTTTTTTTTTTTTTTGGTCTAAATTTTCAATGATATCAGTACAATGTTCAGAATTCCCTTTACTATCTTTTTAATGTCAGTAAGATTACAGTGGTGCCCTTATTTTTATTTTTAATATCAATAAGTTGTGTTCTCCTTTTCTTGATTACCCTTGCCAGGAGTCTATCAATTTTTTTATTCTTTTAAAAGAACTAACTTAGGACTCTGTTAGTTTTCTCTTTTGTACTTTATTTTAGATCATTAAGTCTTAATTAGTTCTTTCTGTCTACTTTATTTGGGTTTAATTTTCTATTATTTCCCCACACACACACCCCCACATTTTGAGATGGAAACTTAGGTCATTAATTTTTCAATCTTCTTTTATACATTCATAGCGATACATTTCTTTTAAGTACAACTTTAATTGCATTTCATAAGTTTTGATGTGTTATATTTTCATTATCAATGAACTAAAAATACTTTTTAGGCCAGCGGTGGCTCACACCTATAAACCCAACACTGGGAGGTGGAGGCGGGAGGATCACTTGAGCCCAGGAGTTCGAGACCAGCCTGGGCAACATAGTGAGTCCCCATCTCTACAAAAAATAAAAATAAAAAAAGCCAGGCATGGTAGCACACACCTGTGGTCCCAGCTACTCAGGAGGCTGAGGCAAGAGGACCAGTTAAGCCTTGGAGGGTCAGTACTGCAGTGAGCCATGATCACACCACTGCACTCCAGCCTAGGTGATGGAGCAAGATAATGTCTCAAAAAAATAAATAAAAAATTTTAAAAACTGTTTAATTTCTATTGTGATTTCTTTTTTGACCCATAGGTATTTAGAAGACTAGTGCTTAATTTCAAACATTTTGAGATTTGGTCATTTACCATTTTTGTTTTTTATTTCTAGCTTGATTCCACTGTGGCCAGAAAACATAGTCTGTATGATTTCAGTCTTTTGAAAGTTGCTGAGACTTGCTCTATGGCAAAGCATAAGACCAATTTAAACATTCTGTGTGAACTTGAAAAGACGTCTGTGTGAAGTCATGGTGTCCAATAAATAATCTGTATGTGTGAATTAGCTCATTTGTTAATTGTTTTGTTGAGATATTCTCTATCCTTGTGATTTTTTTTTCTATTTTTTTTTTATGCTGAAAAACATGTGGACCAGGCATAGTGGCTCCTGCCTGTAACCCTAGCACTTTGGGAGGTGGAGGTGGGAGAATCACTTGAGGCCAGGAGTTTGAGATCAGCCTAGGCAACATAGCAAGACCCTCTCTCTAGGAAAAATTTAAAAATTGCAAAATTAGCTGAGTGTGGTGGCACATGCCGATAGTCCCACCTACTCAGGAGACTGAGGCAGGAGGATTATTTGAGCCTAGAAGACCATTGCACTCCAGCCTAGGTGACAGAACAAGACCCCATCTCTAAAAAAAAAAAAAAATTTATTAAAAAAATGTTAAAGTTTCTCACTATGATTATAGATTTGTCTGTTTATCCTTTTACTTCTGTTAATTTAGACAAATATTAATTTTCTGGTAGATATAATGACCCTTTTATTGTTGTCACATGTCTGTCTTTATCTCTAGTAATGTTCCTGTCTTTTGATTAGTGTTTATATGACATTTTTTCATCCTATTTTTAATTTTTCTGTGTCTTCATATTTAAGGTATGTCTCTTTTTAAGCAGCATGTAGTTGGGTTTTGTTTTTTATTCAGTGTGCTGATTTTTAATTGGTATATTTAATCCATTTACATTTAATTTAATATTGACATATTTGTGTTCATTTTTACCTTCCTACTTTTTTCTTATGTCCCATCTGTTTTAGCTTTCTTTTTCTATCCTTTCTTGACTTCTTTTGCATTAATCAAATTTATTTTGCTATTCATTTACCTTTTTATTAGTTTAGTTAGTTATTTATTCTTCTTTCATTTTAGTGGCTACCTTAAATATATTACACAATCATTTTTGACTAAAAAGAATGTTATATAAGTTACTACTTTCACCACTTCACAGAAATGACTAGAATCTTAGAACACTTAAACCCATTTTGTCACTTGTGTTAATCATGATGTATTCTAATTTGACTCATTGAAAACCCTATAAAACATTATTATTATATATCCACTTACATATTCTTTTCATTACTCTTTTTTTCTTTTTGCATTTCCATAGTTCTTTCTGGAATCATTTTCATTCTCTCTTCAGAATTCCCTTACTCTGGATCTTCTGGTGATAATTCTCAGTTTCTGTCAGTGTCACAGATCCCTAGAACCAACCCAGATTTCATGATTCACTAAGGAGACTCAAAGGACTCAGCATATAGTCACACTCATGGTTAAGATTTATTACATCAAAAGGATATAAAGCAAAATCAGCAGAGGGAAAGGTTGCATGGAGTAAAGTCTGGAGGAGACCAGGCACAAGCTTCCAAGAGTCCTCTCCTAGTGGAGTCACACAGGACACACGAAATTCTCCAGTAATTTGAATTCTGATAAAATGTGTGAAATACTGTCTACCAGGGAAGCTTGTTACAGACTCAGTCCCCAGGGTTTTATTAGAGGCTGTTCATGTGGCACTTTCTGTCCAGCACAGACCAAAATTCAGACTTCCAGAGGCAAAGCAGTTATTCAACATGAATCGCATTGTTTGCACAAACAGTTCAGGCACACTCTCATTGGTTCTGGGACGGGTGAGAATCCCTCTTCTGAAATCCAAGTTCCCAGATGCCAACCAAGGGCCAACCTTACAAGCAGGCCTTGCTAAGATAGCAGTCTCAGGCCTACTGTATTAACTCTTTTCTGCATACTTTCTCTATGGAAATGCCTTTATTTCACCTTTACTTTTATAGAATATTTTCACTGGGTATAAGATTTTACACTCGCAGTTATTTTCTTTTAGCACATTAAAAAAATCCATTTCCATTGTTTTGTGGCTTCCATAGTTTCCGTTAAGAAGTTGGCTTTTTTCTTTTTTTTGAGATGGAGTCTCTGTCGCCCAGGCTGGAGTGGAATGGTATGATCTCGGCTCACTGCAACCTCCACCTCCCAGGTTCAAGGGAGCCTCCTGCCTCAGCCTCCCAAGTAGCTAGGATTACAGGCGCCCACCACTATGCCTGGCTAATTTTTGTATTTTTAGTAGAAACAGGGTTTCACCATGCTGGTCAGGCATGAACTCCTGAGCTCAGGTGATTTGCCTGCCTTGGCCTCCCAAAGTGTTGGGATTACAGGCATGAGCCACCACGCCTGGCTAAGAAGTTGGCTTTAACTCTTTTTTTTTTGTTTTGTTTTTGTTTTTTTAGACGGAGTCTCGCGCTGTCACCCAGGCTGGAGTGCAGTGGCCGGATCTCAGCTCACTGCAAGCTCCGCCTCCCGGGTTTACGCCATTCTCCTGCCTCAGCCTCCCGAGTAGCTCGGACTACAGGCGCCCGCCACCTCGCCCGGCTAGTGTTTTGTATTTTTTTTTAGTAGAGACGGGGTTTCACCGTGTTAGCCAGGATGGTCTCGATCTCCTGACCTCGTGATCCGCCTGTCTCGGCCTCCCAAAGTGCTGGGATTACAGGCTTGAGCCACCGCACCCGGCCGGCTTTAACTCTTAATGTTCCTTCTGTAAAGGCAATGTATTCCTCACTCCCATCTACAGCTGTTTTTAAGATTTTCTCTGTCTTTGGTCTCACAATTCAGGTAATATATGCCTAGTTGTGATTTTATTAGTATTTATTCTATTAATACTTGTTATTCATAATGTTCCTTGAATCTGTGGTTTGATATCTTTTTTTAATTTTGAATAATGTATAGCTATTATCTCTTCAGACGTTTATTTTGCGTCAGTCTATCCCTCCTCCCCATTAAAATACATGCATGTTGAAGTTTTTCTTTCTTTTATACCTTATTTCATACATCTCTTAGGCTCTTCTCTGTTTTTTCTCTAGATTCTTTAGTCTGAATATTTTCTCTTGACCTTTTCTCCCATTTACAGTCCTCTCTTCATCCATATCCAGTCCAGTAAACATGTTAAATTTGATTTAATCTATTGGCTTCTTAGGTTCAATTATTATATTTTTCAGTTCTGGAATTTCCATTTGATTTTTAAATTTATCTTAAAGTTGGGGCCTAATTTCTCTGCTATTTGGTGTCAAATAGAGGGCTTACATCCGTCACTTCTTTCTCAGATCTTAGGCCCTTATGTCCTGGTGGTGCTGGCAGCCTTGAACTCAATGTTGGTCTGTCTAGTCCTGTGCAGTTTGCCAAAAGCTCTGCTTCCACTCCCACAAAGCTGTTCCCATCTTTTTGCAACAGTTCTCCCTTGTGAGAGTGTTTGGCTTTTACTGCTTCACTCAATCCAGTTGTTTGCCTTTGATTTTTTGGAGATTTATGACTCTTAATTTCTGGTCTGTCATGACCACCTCATCTTGTTTTCTAATTCTGTTGAGGCTTTAAAAACTAGAGACATGTGTTCTGTCATCTCTGAAGCTGTGATGTGGGATGGGAAGGGGCTGCCACCCCAGCTCAGGTTGATCCTATTTTTCTTTCTGACCCCTAGCACCCAATAGGGTGCTTAGCACATAGCAGGCACTCGGCAAGTGGATATTTAGAATAAATATTGAATATTCAAAGAAAAAGGAAATGTTGACTGTAGTTCTGAAGTGTCTACAATCGGACAGTTTTTATTTGTGTTAGTTAGAAGACTCTCTCTTATCCTACCTTTTTGTTCTCCACCATGTTTTTGTTGTATAAGTCCATTTTCTCTCTCCATTCCATCATCACATAACCACGTACTTCATTGCTTCAAGTCACAACCAGGTCTTCTGTGCTTGACGGCCACTCCCCCAGAGAGAAAAGGCAGTATTGCTCAGGTGATGTGTATTTCCTTTTCGTCACACACATTTCCTATGTTATTTGTCTGTTTTTAAAATCTACATTCATGCATGCTGCAGGGTTCCAAGCTTGAACTCCCCTTGTGGCTGGCAAAAGGACTTTTTGACAACAAGCGACGGATCCTTTCTGTGGAACTCCCCAAGATCTACCAGGAGGGCTGGAGGACGGTGTTCAGTGCGGATGCCAATGTGGTGGACCTCCACAAAATGGGGCCCCATTTCTACGGGTTTGGCTCCCAACTCCTGCATTTTGACAGTCCCGAGAATGCAGACATTTCCCAGTCTCTGCTGCAGGCAAGTAATGGGTGTGAAAACCTGTGGTGCAGGCCGGGCGCGGTGGCTCAAGCCTGTAATCCCAGCACTTTGGGAGGCCGAGATGGGCGGATCACGAGGTCAGGAGATCGAGACCATCCTGGCTAACACGGTGAAACCCCGTCTCTACTAAGAAATACAAAAAATAGCCGGGCGAGGTGGCAGCGCCTGTAGTCCCAGCTACTCGGGAGGCTGAGGCCGGAGAATGGCGTGAACCCGGGAGGCGGAGCTTGCAGTGAGCTGAGATCTGGCCACTGCACTCCAGCCTGGGCGACAGCGTGAGACTCCGTCTCAAAAAAAAAAAAAAAAAAAAAGAAAACCTGTGGTGCTGCACCTGTCTCAGGAGCCAGCCCCAGATACTACTTTTACCCAGGACAGTGTATGACTTGTAAATTTAGTTTGTTATTATTCCAGGTCAGCCTACAGTTACACTGTCTTCCCATTATATATTATAGATATACACATACACACACACTTTGTTTTAATATGACTTGTCTGCTACTACTCATATTTGCTTGCTACAAGTTGAGGCCAGCAGGAACTCTAGGAAATGAGAAAAGGGTGATGATGGCCAGGTGTGGTGGCTCACACCTGTAATCCCAGCACTTTGGGAGGCCAAGGCGAGAGGATCACTGAGCCCAGGAGTTCAAGACCAACCTGGGCAATATAGTGAGATCCCATCTCTATTAAAAAGAAAAAAGACAAAAAAAGGGTGATGGTGCATTACAGATGACAGGCACTTAGATATACAGTTCCAGGCCTGGTCTGAGGGTTCCTGTTGGAAATACAAGAGTTATTGGGTTATTTGTTTCCTTCCTTTGTTCTGGGGTTAGGGCTTGGCCCTGCCATGAACTAGCAATATGACTTGGTCAAGCTACTTGACCTCTCTAGACATCAATTCACCTGTAAGAATTGATGGAGATGATAATAGTGCCAAAATTATAGAGTTGTGGTAAAAGTATGTAACACCGTGTAATAAACAATAACTTATATTGTTATTGCTTTTCCAGGACAAAACAATGTTATACATCTGTTCCCATCCTTTATGGTATAACCTTATTTTAATTTTTCATAATTATTTTTTATTCTGTTACTGTTAGAAGAAACCATCATTTCTGTCTCTTAGGACAGAAGCATTTGCTACTAATGACTAATGACAATGCTAATAATGACAATGCTAATAATGACAAAAGTTTCTCAGGAAGCTTGCTGTGTGCTAGCCATTTGCTAGGTGCATTACATGTATTCATTGGTTTTCTTAACAACTTACTGGATTTTCATAACAATCCACTTCACAGATGAGGAAATCGAGGCTTGGCAATGTGCAATAACTTACTTGAGTGCTAGAGGGAATTCAGACCTCCTTCTGAGTCCTACACATCATTCTTTCTTTTCATGCCATTTAAATGTTCTGAGATAAAAATGGATATGACTTTGTGGGGTGTGAGGTCAACCCTGACTTCTCATACTCCCTTGTTTTCCAGACTTTTATTGGACGTTTTCGCCGCATCATGGACTCCTCACAGAATGCTTACAACGAAGACACTTCAGCCCTGGTAGCCAGGCTAGACGAGATGGAGAGGGGCTTATTTCAAACAGGGCAGAAAGGACTGAATGACTTTCAGTGTTGGGAGAAGGGGCAGGCTTCTCAGATCACAGCTTCCAACCTCGTTCAGAATTACAAGAAGAGAAAATTCCCTGATATGGAAGACTGAAGGCCGGAAGAACAGAGAATGGCTCCTTGTAGACGTATCCCTCCATGTGTCCTTGATAGGAGCTGGCTGACCTTGTACAGAACCAGAATCTTGTCCCATTTCGTGGCTTATTCCCTGTGGCCATAGGGAATTATAGGGAACTGGACATGCTGGAGGATGTGGGTGTCCCTGGCTCTGTGAGTCTTCCAGGACCATCCCACCCTGCTGACCCACAGCCCAGGCCGTTTAACCCAAAAACCCACGGCCAAGGAGAAATCAAAGTCCTTCCTAAATAAGAATCACTGCCATATAATATATCACAGTAGAGTTGAGACTGGGATTCGTTGTGTGTGGGAGTTTGGACAGCTCCAGATGTACAGTTTCACTAGCCACAAAGCACAGGTACAAACTGGGTCATCTTCGCCTGGTCACAAAATGTTCTCTCGATCTTATTTGCCTCATCTTCCTCATGTACCCCACCATGCTGGCCTGACTAAATATCTCCTGCTGCCTGCCTGCAGGGAGTTACCCCAGTTTCCAAAAACAGTCACCCAGATAAAGGAGGAAAAGAGAAAGGCAGACGAATAGCATGGCTTTTACTAAAGAAAAGATATTGGCCTCATACTCTATACTCAGGGCTTAATGAACTGGAATCTGCATAACTCAGCAGTCAGCCCAGAAGGGAAATGGTTAAACAGCTTATTTTTTTGCCTCAGATAGCCTAAGAGCACCCGCACACTTCTTCCACTCCCTGTCTAGAAAAGCTGTCAGGGAGTCATTTGGAATTGCAAAGTAGTTATTAAGGGATGTTAACCAGCCTGCATTACATCCAGAAGTCAGGACTTGGTTGCTGACTGCGAAGGGCCCTGTTTTCGAAACCTAACATTGCAAGTGTAAGAGAGCAAGAAGGCTCCATTGTGCTTTTCTTTCCTCTTCAGTAAATGTTGCAACCTTATTGCATAGAAGATCCCGGACCATTTACTGGAACCTGGTTAAGCAAGCACAAATCTCTTTTCCTGAAGATCAAGGATGCAACCTCAAGTTGAGAAAGAAACAGCATTACCTGGGCCCATTAGACCGTTCGCAGGGCTTCACTGCTTCCCCTCTGACACTCCACAAGTAGCAAAAATTGTCTTTGTCATTGGAAATTATAGAGGGATTTGGGTATCCAGATTGTGTAGATGCAAACTTAGATTGTCTTGATGCAAACTTAGAACCACAGCAATGCTTTTAAAATGCCTATTTTAAGATGGAATTGATGTTTTTATAATTTGATTTTAGTGCTAAATAAATGATGGACTTTGTACATGAATATGTTCTGTACAAGTACTCTTTCTGTCACTAGTACTACAGATAATCATCAAAGCTATCAGAATTTTGTCTTTGATCATATTTGACAGTAATGCACAAATAAATCCATGTTTTAGCAGATGCTCTTTTGCTTGTGTGGTACACATAAATAGGAGGTACATTCTCTGTAGGAGGGTGCTGTGTCCTAGGAAGATGAGATTTCCATTACTACCGCAGCATTTATATATAGCCAGGGCCCCAGAAACCATTCATAGAGCGAGAAAAGCGTATTATTTAACTTTTGGCATCATTCTTTTCACACATAGCTTTATATTTAAAGTCAACCCTAAGTCTGCTGCCGTTTTTTCCTACTTCCTAAAAAAAAGAAATTCCTCGGGGGCCATGTGTCAGGAATATGTAGGTATTCATTTCCAAAATTTAGCCCCTATTTTACATTTCGAACAGATTATATTACACGTAGCTTCTGAACCCATTTTCACTTACAGATCTGCCTTCAGGCCTGTCGGACTACCCCTCTCCCCAGCAGCCCTCCAGTCAGTCGTTTGGATTTTTATTTGTTCTCTTCAAGAGGTTAATTTAAAAAAAAAAAAAAAAAGGCCAGGCGCGGTGGCTCACGCTTGTAATCCCAGCACTTTGGGAGGCTGAGGTGGGCAGATCACGAGGTCAGGAGATCGAGACCATCCTGGCTAACACGGTGAAACCCCGTCTCTACGGAAGACACAAAAAATTAGCCAGGCGTGGTGGCGGCGCCTGTAGTTCCAGCTACTCGGGAGGCTGAGGCAGGAGAATGGCGTGAACCCGGGAGGCGGAGCTTGCAGTGAGCAGAGATGGCGCCACTGCACTCCAGCCCGGGCGACAGAGCGAGACTCCGTCTCAAAAAAAAAAAAAAAACAAAACGCACAAATGGACTCAAATACCAAATTGCTCTCAAACTCCACGGAGTAAATGTGTGCCCTTTCCCCTGAAGCACTCTGTTCCCACGTAACTGTGGCCTTATAGATAGAAGACCTCAGTATATGCAGGTTTTTCCCAGGGACAATGTGGGCTGCCAGGAGGAGTGGGGCAAGGCTCTGTCTCCTGCTGTTTGTGACATCTGGATTTGGGTGGCTCTGGGCTATCTATGGCTCTCCATCTCCACACTGATGGCTCCCAAATTCCTATCTCCAGCTCAGATCGCTCCCTCCAGCTCCAGACTTGGATCCAATCCCCTGCTTGATGTTCCTACTTCCCTGCGGCCTGCTCCTCCTCTGATCTTTCCCACCTCCATTTTTTACAACTCCATCCTTCCCTATTGCTCAGAACAAAAACGCTGTGTCCGCCCTGACCTTCCTTCTCTCACTCTCCAGATCTTTTGGGTCTACCATCAAATCATTTGCAGCATCCGGCCACCTCCCCATCACCTCAGGTGCTGTCACTTGGGCCAGGCCCCTACCATTTCTTTCCTGGAGTTTTGGGGTCACCCCCTAACTGCGTCCCTGCATTCACCCTCCACTCTACCTTCAGACTCTTCTTACCATAGCAGTCAGAGTGCTCTTGTTAAAAAGTAAATCCAATCTTGTCAATTCTCTGCTCAAGACCCTCCCATCTTAGAGATAAAGGCTACCCAGTTATCCCAGCACACTTTGTTAAAAACTCATCTTTGAGCCGAGTGCGGTGGCTCATGTCTGTAATCCCAGCACTTTGGGAAGCCGAGGCAGGTGGATAACTTGAGGTCAGGAGTTTGAGACCAGCCTGGCCAACACAGTGAAACCTGTCTCTCAAAAAAAAAAAAAAAAAAAAAAAAAAAAAATGTCATCTTTACTCTGCTAATCTGATGTTGAATTTCTTTATTGCTTGCATGGCAGAAATAATTTGTTTCTTATTTTAAATAAAAAGTCCACCTTCTCCCTAAGAATTCTGAGCATCTTACAGAGCTTCTCACTAATCTCTAAGGAACCCCTGAACCCGAGGTTTCTGGAATACTGTGTCTGAACTAGTGAAACTGGCATGCAGAAGCACTGAGTGACTCAAGTTCAAACAACAGTCAGTTCCACGCTGCGTCTGTCTGTTCTGTCCTCCAATCCTTCAAGAAACCCCAAGGGAGCTTTTCATCTTTGTGCTTAAAACTATTGTGTCTATGTGAAAATGTAATATTTTAAACTGACCTTGGCAAAAGAAAATAACCGCAGAGGCCGTATATATATTTCTCAAAGCAGATATTTTTGTGTTCGGGAGAAAAATCTATAAAATGTAAGGTAGATGCTTAACTATAAGTTTTTTTTTTTTTTTTTTTTTTTTTGAGACAGAGTCTTGCTCTGTCACCAAGGCTGGAGTGCAGTGGCGCGATCTCAGCTCACTGCAACCTCTGCCTCCCGGGTTCAAGCGATTCTCCTGCCTCAGCCTCCTGAAAAGCTGTGCCACCACGCTCAGCTAATTTTTGTATTTTTAGTAGAGACGAGGTTTCACCATGTTAGCCAGGATGGTCTCAATCTCCTGACCTAGTGTTCCATCCACCTCGGCCTCTCAAAGTGCTGGGATTACAGGCATGAGCCACTGCACCAGGCCAAATATAAGAATTAGTCTAAGAAATATAATTTCAACATTCCTTATCTAGTGAAAGCAACTTTTTAGGTCATTTTATTTTATTTTTGAGACAAGGTCTCCCTTTGCTACCCAAGCTGGAGTGCAGTGGCCCAATCACAGCTCACTGCAGCTGTGATCTACGCCTTGACCTCCCAGGCTTAAACAACCCTCCCACCTCAGCCCCCCAAGTAGCTGAGATTACAGGCACGCGCCACTACGCCTGGCTAATTTTTGTATTTTTTGTAGAGATGAGGTCTCAGTATGTGGTACAGGCTGGTCTCAAACTCCTGAGCTCAATCAGTACACCTGCCTTGTCGTCCCAGAATGCTTGGATTACAAGTGTGAGCCACTGTGCCAGGCCGATAAATTTCTAATATTGAATACACATAGAAACATTTGTTTAAAAGATAATTAAGTAAATGTTCTAAACCTAAGGAAAGGTATCTGAAAGCTGGAATTCCGTTGCTATATCTGTTTCTGTGTATGTGTGTGCATGTGTGTGTGTGTTTCTGTTTTGCTAACTCTTGATATTATCCTTTTGAATGATATTATCCTTTTGAATTATCTGAAAGCTGAAATTCTGTTGCTAATTCTGTGTGTGTGTGTGTGTGTGTTTTGCTAGCTCTTGATATTATCCTTTTGAATGAGCAGGAGTAAATCTCTCATCCTTAATGGTAACAAATAAAATGTACAGTGAATCAAGGACAAGTCTGGAAAAATGTAGAGTCACTCTTTTCCGGAGAGCAAATGACTAATATAGGTGACAGGCCCAGCCTGCTTTTGTCTGAGCTCGTTTTGTTTTTTAGGCTTCTGCTTTTCTGCCTAGTTAATCAAAGGAGACATAGTGCAGCCAGAAGCAACTTGCTTGCCAAGCCACCTTACTTTAGCATGGCAGCGTTCTCCTCCCGGGCTACGCTGTCCCGTTGCCAGCCTTGTGGTCTAGGGAAAGCTGCAAATGAGGACACACCCAGAAGCAGAGATCTCCTTTCTGTATCTGCTTTTTCAAGATCAAGTCAAATCAACAAAGTAGGCATCATTTCATTCAACTTTTTTTTTTTTTTTTCTCGAGGCAGGGTCTCGGTCTGTCACCCAGGCTGGAGTGCAGTGGTGCGATCTCAGCTCACTTTGACCTCTAACTCCCAGACTCAAGCGATTCTCCCACCTCGGCCTCTGGAGTAGCTGGAATTACAGGCATGCACCACCATATCGGCTAATTTTTTTTTTTTTTTTTTTGGTAGAGACAGGGTCTCGCTATGTTGCCCAGGCTGGTCTCAGACTCCTGAGCTCAAGCGATCCATCCACCTCGGTCTCCCAAAGTGCTAGAATTACGGGTATGAGCCACTGCCTGCAGCCAAACTTTTCATTTTAAAAATAATTTTAGATTTATAGAGCAGTTGTAAAGGTAAGACAGAGAGTTCCCATATATCCTTCACCCAACTTTCCCTAATGTGTTATATAATCATGGTACACTTATCACCACTAAGGAGTCAACACTGCTACACTTTAAACCACGGGCTTTAAGCAGATTTCACCAAATTTTCCATAAATGTCTTTTTCCTGTTTCAGAATCCAATCCAAAGTCCCACATTGCACTTAGAGGGCAATCATTTTTCAAAGCAACACTGTATTAGACTCTTTGCTACATTAATTCAGTAGTTCAGCTTATTGGAAAGGTTTCATTGCATTGAGGCAGGTGCACTGGGGCCAGTTGGAGCTTACATAGGATTAAACTACCGGTAAGCACATCGAGAAGATAGAGAGTATTTGCTTTTCTTTCTTTTTAATTTAATTTAATTTATTTTTATTTATTTTTTTGAGATGGAGTCTTGCTCTGTTGCCCAGGCTGGAGTTGCAATGGCACAATCTCAGCTCACTGCAACCTCTGCCTCCCAGGTTCAAGCGATTCTCCTGCCTCAGACTCCTGAGTAGCTGGGATTACAGGTGTCCGCCACCACACCTGGCTAATTTTAGCATTTTTAGTAGAGATGGGGTTTTGCCATCTTGGCCAGGCTGGTCTTGAACTCCTGGCCTCAGGTGATCCACCTGCCTCGGCCTCCCAAAATGCTGGGATTACAGGCATGAGCCACTGTGCCTGGTCAAATATTTGCCTTTCTTATTTATTTATTTATTTATTTATTTTTGAGATGGAGTCTCGCTCTGCCGCCCAGGCTGGAGTACAGTGGCCGGATCTCAGCTCACTGCAAGCTCCGCCTCCCGGGTTCATGCCATTCTCCTGCCTCAGCCTCCCGAGTAGCTGGGACTACAGGCGCCCGCCACCTCGCCCGGCTAGTTTTTTGCATTTTTTAGTGGAGATGGTGGTTTCACCGTGTTAGCCAGGGTGGTCTCGATCTCCTGACCTCATGATCCGCCCATCTCGGCCTCCCAAAGTGCTGGGATTACAGGCTTGAGCCACCGCGCCCGGCCTAAATATTTGCCTTTCATTGAAATTTTTACTTTTCGTCTAGTACTTGCAACTGACAGAAAAAGGCCTCTGATTTTACTTAGAACTTTTAGCATTCTTTCTCTTTGATAGCAATAACTTGATTTCCTCCCCTTTTCTCTTCTGGCACTCTCTAGCTAATTTTCTCTGTGTCTAAATGAGTTTAAAACAAGCATGGCTTTCTATACCAACATGATTAAGTGTCAGCATAGCTCTGAAGATAGTGCCTGGGAACTGTCAGTGTTCAGAATTCATAATGGAGCACATGGAATCAGTTCATCCTGCAAACATCTCCCACCCATGACTCAGGACAAAGAAAAAATCAGGCCGAGCGAGGTGGCTCTCGCCTATAATCCCAGCACTTTGGGAAGCTGCAGCAGGAGGATAGCTTGAACCTGGGTGTTTGAGACCAGCCTGGCCAACATGGTAAGACCTTGCCTCTATAAAAACTAAAAAATTAGCTGAGCATGGTGGCTCATGCCTGTGGTTCCAGCTACTCAGAAGGCTAAGATGGGAGGACTGCTTGAGCCCAGGGAAGTTGAGACTACAGTGAGCAGTGTTAGTGCCACAAAACTCCAGCCTGAGTGAAGGGAGTAAGATCCTGTCTAAGAAAGAAAGAAAGAAAGAGAGAAAGAGAGAAAGAGAGAGAGAGAGAGAGAGAGAGAGAGAGAAAGGAAAGAGAAAGAAAGAAAGAAAGAAAGAAAGAAAGAAAGAAAGAAAGAAAGAAAGAGAGAAAGAAAGAGAAGGAAAGAAGAAAGAAAGAAGAAAGAAGAAAAGAAAGAGAAAGAGAAGAAAGAGAGAAAGAAGAAAAAGAAAAAGAAAGAAAGAAAAAAGAAAGAGAAAGAGAGAAAGAAAGAGAAAGAGACAAAGAAAGAAAGAAAGAGAAAGAGAGAAGGGAAGGAGGGAGGGAGGGAAAAGAGAAAGAAAGAGAAAAAGAAAGAAAAAGAAAGAAAGAGAAAGAGAAAAAGAGAGAAAGAGAAAGGAAGGAAGCAGGGAGGGAGGGAGGGAAGGAAGGAAGGAAGGAAGGAAGGAAGGAAGGAAGGAAGGAAGGAAGGAAGGAAGGAAGGAAGGAAGGAAGGAAGGAAGGGGAAGGGAGGAAGGAAGGAAGAGAGAGAAAGAAAGAAGAAAGACCCCAGAGTTTCAAGCCTTTACAACGCTTTCTGCTCCTGTATCACCCTTGAGAGGGAAGTTTATTTCCAGGTTTAAAAAAAAAAAAAAGTGTATTTGATTCTCACATGACTTGTATGTCTCCTTTTGTACAACAAAAATTCTTCCTTGAGGACATTTTCTTTTCTTTGGACACAGGAAAGCAAACAGGTAGCTAAGGAGTATAGATTCAAGTGCAGCAAATGAGGCACATACAAGAAAGTGTCATTCATTGAAGGGAAAGTAGCCGGGTACGGTGACTCACACCTGTAATCCCAGAACTTTGGGAGGCTGAAGTGGGCGGATCACTTGATGTCAGGAGTTTGAGACCAACCTGGCCAACATGGTGAAACCCTGTGTCCACTAAAAATACAAAAATTAGCCAGGCGTGGTGGCGTGCACCTGTAGTTCCAGCTACTTGGGAGTCTGGGTCACGAGAATTGCTTGAACCCGAAAGGCAGAGGTTGCAGTGAACAGAGATCACACCACTGCACTCCAGCCTGGGCCGCAGAGTGAGGAAGATTTCGTATCAAAATAAAAAAATTTAAAAAAAAGAAGAAGAAGAAGAAGAAAGGAAAGTCTGCTTGAGATTTGTTTTGAGGCTTGTTAGACTGGAGGCAGACACTGGTATTAAAAGCCAGCATTGCCAGTCATGGAGGAGAGAGATGACAGTGGTTGTTCCCAGAGAGCGGCCTTATCTTAATAGGACAGAGAGGACTTGGCACTTAGCTATCTCTTTGGTTTAGGAGCAGAACATTTTAAAAACTGTTTCAAAGGACACTTGTTTTCTAATTTAGCATTTCATGTTCACTCTGATTTCTTTATCTGAGATGCTAGGTAAACATGAAGTAATGTGCTTCTTTTTATGTATTTATTTATTTATTTTGATTTATTTACTTTTTTTTTTTTTTTTTTTTTTGAGATGGAGTCTCACTCTGTTTCCCAGGCTGGAGTGCAGTGGCACGATCTCGGTGTACTGTAACCTCCGCCTCCGAGGTTCAAGCAATTCTCCCGCCTCGGCCTCCTGAGTAGCTGGGACCACAGGCATGAACCACCATGCCAGCATGCTTCTTTTTAAATAGTTCAGCAGTCCAAGAAGTATTTTCCCAGGTTTTGAGCCAGCTCAGACCTTGATCAACATTTCAGAGGATCCTAGAGCCTGAATTCCCAGATCATTTCAAAGATTTTTAGGGAGGGGGGGAGCCATATAACACATCACGTTTGTGTATGGCCGGGATTGAAAATCCAGAAGGCATTTTTTCAAAAGAAATCGATAAAAACTAAAACCTCATTCCATTTTCAAAGACTCTAATTTTCATAGACAAAGCAATCCTCCCACCTCAGCCTCCCAACTAGCTGGGACTACAGGTGCATGCCACCACGCCTGGCTTATTTTATTTATTTAGAGACAGGGTCTTGCTATATTACTCAGGCTGGTCTTGAACTCCTGACCTCAAGAGATCTTCCTGCCTCAACCTCCAGGAGTCACTGGGATTACAGGCATGTGTCACTGTGCCTGGCTAATTGAAAAAAAAAAAAAAAATTAAAGAGCCTTTGTGATTTTGAAGAGCTCCTCTGCCACTTCAAATTAAAAAAAAAAAAAAAAAAGAACAATGTGTCACAGGTTATTGTATTCATATCTGTAGAAAGAACAAAGTGTTCAGCTGAGTTAAATGGAGATGAAACTATTGCTTTGCTTAATTACAGCTCATGCACACCCACCTCCTCATGTCATCCATATGATGTGGCACAGTCCCTCAGGGACTCACGTCTCAGAGCAAACCTCACAGGAAAGAGGTTACGTCTTCAAGCCCCTGACAGTCATTCACTGCAAAATCAAATAAACTAATACAAGGGTAGCCACATGGTGGAGGCTGTGGAGATGTTATCAAATCTCCCTAAACTGGGAGCTGCTATGCAGCGGCTCAGAAATCATAGCCTAGAGTCGAAGGAGCCCAGAAGGATGAACTATTCCAGGGCTGTTAAAAATATGTATACTTTTTGGCCAGGCACGGTGCCTCATGCCTGTAATCCCAACACTTTGGGAGGCCAAGGCAGATGGATCACCTGAGGTCAGGAGTTCGAGACTAGCCTGGCCAACATGGTGAAGCCCTGTCTCTACTAAAAATATAAAAATTAGCTGGGTGTGGTGGCGTGCGCCTGTAGTCCCAGCTACTTGGGGGGCTTAGGCATGAGAATTGCTTGAACCTGGCTGGCAGAGGTTGCAGTGAGCCAAGACTGCACCACTGCACGCCAGCCTGGGTGACAGAGTGAGACTCGGTCTTAAAAAATATATATATAGGCCGGGCGCGGTGGCTCAAGCCTGTAATCCCAGCACTTTGGGAGGCCGAGACGGGTGGATCACGAGGTCAGGAGATCGAGACCATCCTGGCTAATACGGTGAAACCCCGTCTCTACTAAAAATACAAAAAACTAGCCGGGCGAGGTGGCGGGCGCCTGTGGTCCCAGCTACTCGGGAGGCTGAGGCGGGAGAATGGCGTAAACCCGGGAGGCGGAGCTTGCAGTGAGCTGAGATCCGGCCACTGCACTCCAGTCTGGGCGACAGAGCGAGACTCCATCTCAAAAAAAAAAAAAAAAAAAATATATATATATATAAATATATATATATACACACACACACATATATACAGACACACACATATATACACATGCATATATACACTTTTTATTATTTTATATTTGATACATGCCAAAGAATATACGTAACATATCTGTGTGTTATGAAGTGGTGTAATACAATGAACACCCACCAACTTCCACTAATTTAAGTTGAGAACATGATCATTGCTTCCTGCACAGTTTCTCTGCCACCCTCTATCCCCAGAGTAATCACTATCCTGGATTTTATGTTTATTACTTCCTTAGTTTTTATATCTAGTGAATATATTATTTTGGTGTTTTTGTTTTGTTTTGTTTTGAAATGGAGTCTTGCTCCATCACACAGACTGGTATACAGTGGCATGATCTTGGCTCACTGCAAGCTCTGCCTCCCGGGTTCAAGTGATTCTCCTGCCTCAGCCTCCCGAGTAGCTGGGATTACAGGCATATGCCACAATGCCCAGCTAATTTTTGTATTTTTCGCAGAGACGGGATTTTACCATGTTGGCCAGGCTGGTCTCAAACTCCTGATCTCGGATGATCCACCTGCCTCGGCCTCCCAAAGTGCTGTGATTACAGGCATGTGCCACTGTGCCCGGCCTGATTTTTGGTTTTTGGTTGGTTGGTTTGTTTTTGAGACAGATTTTTACTCTTGTTGCCCAGGCTGTAGTGCAATGGTGCAGTCTCGGCTTACTGCAATCTCTGCCTCCTGAGTTCAAGCGATTCTCCTGTCTCAGCCTCCCAAGTAGCTGGGATTATAGGCGTGTGTCACCATGCCCGGCTCATTTTTGTATTCTTTTAGTAGAGACGGGGTTTCACCGTGTTAGCCAGGATGGTCTCAATCTCCTGACCTCGTGATCCACCCGCCTTGACCTCCCAAAGTGCTGGATTACAGGCATGAGCCACCATGCCACGCCTGGTTTGTTTTCGAACTTTGTAAAACTAAATTCCTGTTGCATGCAGTCAGCTGCATCTTGCTTCTTTCACTCAATTTTAATTTTCAATCACGTCATCGCAGCTCATTTTTACTGCTGAATATTATTCTATTGTGGGAACATGTCACAACTTCTGAAAGTGTTCTCTTATCAGCAGACATTTGGTCCATTTCCAGGCTTTTTTTCTATTACAAACATTGTCACTGTGCAGATTCTTACATAGCACACATTTCTCTGGGATGAACACCCAAGTGAAAGTGCTGGCTTATAGGGTCTGCCAGTGCTCTACTTCACACGCTACTGCCAAATCACATGACTTTATTCACTCATCAACAGTGTACAAGAGTTTCCGGCCGGGCACGGTGGCTCATGCCTGTAATTCCAGCACTTTGGGAGGCCGAGGCGGGTGGATCACAAAGTCAGGAGATTGAGACCATCCTGGCTAACACGGTGAAACCGTCTCTACTAAAAAAATACAAAAAATTAGCCGGGTGTGGTGGCAGGCGCCTGTAGTACCAGCTACTCAGAGGCTGAGGCAGGAGAATGGCGTGAACCGGGGAGGCAGAGCTTGCAGTGAGGCGAGATCATGCCACTGCACTCCAGGCTGGGCGACAGAGTGAGACTCTGTCTCAAAAAAAAAAAAAAAAAAAAAAAAAAAAATCCATTATTAGAATTTTTTTTTTTTTTTTTTTTGCCAATTTAATGGGTATAAAAAATATCTCATTGTGGCCAAGCACAGTGGCTCACACCTATAAATTCTCACTACTTTGAGAAGCCAAATTGGGAGGATTTCTTGAGACCAGCCTAGGAAATATAGCAAGACCCCCATCTTTACTTAAAAAAAAAAATTAGCCAGGCATAGTGGGATGCGCCTGTGGTCCCAGCTACATGGGAAGCTGAGGCAGGCGGACTGCTTGAGCGTAGGTCAAGGCTAAAGTGAGTCTTAATCATACTACTGCACTGCAGCCTGGGTGACAGAATGAGACTTTATCTCAAAAAAAATTATATATATATATAAATTTGTATATATAAATGTGATTCTGATTTTCATTTTTCTAAGTACTAATGAGTTGCACATTTTAAAATACATTCATTGGCCATTTATGCTTCCTCTTTTGTGAAATGCCTGTTTACATGTTTTGTCCATTGTTCTACTGTTTTACAGGTGTTCTTTTTTTTTTTTTTTTTTTTTGGAGTCAGAGTCTCGCTCTGTCACCCAGGCTGGAGTGCAGTGGCGCCATCTCAACTCACTGCAACCTACACCTTCCAGGTTCTAGCGATTTTCCTGCCTCAGCCTCCTGAGTAGCTGGGATTACAGATGCCTGCCACAACACCCTTCTAATTTTATATGTATTATCTCATTTAATTTCCACAAAAACCCTAAGAGATAAATTATTGTTATCCCTATTTTACAGAGAAAGAAATAGACACGGTGAGGTTAAGTGTGTGCCCAAGGTCACACAGTAACCAGTGCTGGGCCCAGGGCTGGAGCCCAGGTCGGGCTGATCCTGAGATCCAGCTCTTCCCTGCTCTGCTCCACTGTGCACTGAGCAACAGAGCAGGCCAGGGCAGCCCTCTTCCCACTGCACTATCAGGCATCTCTCTCTTCAGTCCTGGTCCTCCCAACACCGTTTCTGTAGGTCTTGCCATCCCCTCTTCCCACAGCACTATCAGGCATCTCTCTCTTCAGTCCTTGTCCTCCCAACACTGTTTCTATAGGTCTTGCCATCCCCTCTTCCCACCGCACTATCAGGCGTCTCTCTCTTCAGTCCTGGTCCTCCCAACACCATTTCTATAGGACTCGCCATCCCTTCTAAGTGTCTCCTTTGGAAAAATTGGCCCAACTATGCCTATGTCATATAACCATTATCTGCAGTAAAAACAGGACTCCTCTTTCTGTTTCAAAACACCGTTCATGTCATTGACAACCCGTGCTCATTCCCGAGATTGCAAGCTGCTATTTTTGAAAAGTTATTTTGCATGGCATTTTGCCTCAGGGGCCCTTGGTCTGTTTAATCTGGGTATCTCAGTTGGCAGAACACCGCGTGGCTCTGCGGATTGATTACATGTGTCTAATCACACAGCAGCTCTGGCTGCTACAAAAACTCCCTTGCCTCCTTCTCTCTGCCTCGCCCCCAACTGCCTTGCTCAAAACAGGTGATGGGTGGCTCATGGTTGGTTCAGAGGAAGGGAGATTAAGAGACAGCAGAGGCTACACAGTTCAACCAATCCCTGTAGGGCAGGCTTGGCTGTTTTCTGGTTTTCTTCTGCTGTGAATTTCACTGACAGCAGAAATTAATCCCACTCATTCACTCATTCATTCGCCCCTCCAGTGAGGGTCTGAAGTCAGGAGCGGAATGGTCAACCCTCCCTGCCCTGTGGAGTTTACACTGTAAAGGACAAGGCAGACTATAAACAGGATTGCAATGAGATCTGTGAGGTGAATTAAAGGGCGTGTGTAAATAAAGACAGAGCCTCGCTCTGTCACTCAGGCTTGAGTGCAGTGGCACAACCCTAGCTCACTGCAGCTTTGAACCCCTGGGCTCAAGTGATCTCCACGCCCCAGCCTCCCAAGCAGCTAGTACTACAGGTGTGTGCCACCATATCTGGCTAATTTTTCTTATTCTTAATTTTTATAGAGACGAAGTCTCACTACATTGCCCAGGCTGGTCTAAAACTCCTGGCTTCAAGCAATCATCCCACATCAGCCTCCCAAAGTGTTGGGATTACAGGTGTGAGCCACTTGGCCCAGTTTTCGGGGACCTTATTTAAATAGTAAGTCCAAAGAGGGGCTCTCTGAGGAAAGATGCAGAGCTGGCTGGGTGAAGAGCCCAGAGGAGGTCATCATTCCAGGCAGTGAGAGGAGGTCCTAGGTCAGGAAAAGATGAGAGGTGTGTGACTTGGGTGGCCTGTCTTAAGGAACAAAAGCAGGCCTGGGTGGCAGAGGTGTGGATGAGAGTGACAGGAGATGAGGGAGTGGGGAGGAGGCAGAGAGCAGATCCTTTGAGGGGTGAATATGATAGAGCTGGCCCTAGGGGTAGAACTGACAGTCAGGGAGTGGGAGGACATTATTAGATCATCACAAGTGTGAGCCCAGGACGGGCCATACAGATTGCCTTGAGAGCTGTTGGCAGGGCCACCTTCTAAGTCAGGTTGTGTGTGACTGGAGGGCCTCCGGAGAAAGCAACATTTAAGCAAAAGTCCCTAATAGGAACTGGCCGCAGTGACTCATGCCTGCAATCCCAGCACTTTGGGAGGCCAAAATGGGTGTATCACTTGAGGTCAGGAGTTCGAGACCAGCCTGGCCAACATGGTGAAAACCCATCTACACTGAAAATACAAAAAAATAGGCATGGTCTGTAGTCCCAGCTACTGGGGAGGCTGAAGCAGGAGACTCACTTGAACCCAGGCGGTGGAGGTTGCAGTAAGCCCAGATCATGCCACTGCACTCCAGCCTGGATGACAGAGCAAGACTCCATCTCAAAAATAAATAAATAAATAAACCCCATAACAGTGGTTCTCAAAGGTGTGGTCCCCAGACCAGCTGCATCAGCACCACCTGTGAATTTGCTAGAACTACAGATTCCAGCGCCCACCCCAGACCTACTGAGTGCTCCAGAGCACAGAGCATGGAGCCTAACACGCACTCCATTCATGGCCTGCGAAGTGCAAGCTGTCAAGTTCCAGAGTGTGCTGGCGTGTTAAGATGCACAGAGTCGTGTCGTGGGGACACACCCTAGCCAGCGGGTTGTACCCACCCTGGCGTGGAACGAGGACAGGGCCCCGCTCCAGTGGGTTTAGCTGATTTCAGGGTGCCAGGGTAGAAACAGAAATGTGTCTGCACAGCTGTGCCGGGTGAAATTTCACACTTGGCAAGGTGTGAACAGAATTAACATTTGCTGGAGCAGGTTAGAAGCCTTTAGACTGACTGTGAGTTACAAAATCAGGCAAAGAAAGAGAAAAAAAGGAGGGGGGAAAATTAGGTGACCTTCAACCTCATTAACTCAAGCCCAGCTGCAGAGGATGTTACCAAATTATCCGCTAAGAAAACCTACCCGGGGCTGAGAATAAGCCTGAGACTTCAGCCCCCAGGGGTCCTTTTGAAGAGAAAGTTCTCCACCTGAGAACAGCTGCTCACAAGAAAGCGCCTCCTCCACAGTGCCTGCAGAGCATCAGGCCTCGACACCTTAATTGCTCCGATAGAAACAAGCTAATGGGGTTTTAATAAAAATAGAACCCAAATAGGCGTTGGTCCCCTATTTTTTGCAACCAGAGGCACTGCCACTGTTTCAATGCCATCGGTGCTAGCTACGGGGGGGTCTCCTTCATGCCACCGAATCCTGGTGAGAATTAAATAAAGAAAACAAGCTTATGGATTCGATATTTTGAGAGCTTCAACAAAAAGCAGAATTCTGTCAACAACAGCCTGGTTTATCCTAGGTCCAGGGAAAAACAGGTCAAGACACGTGCTCCAAATCACTAAAGGCAATAAAAGGTTGGCGCGGGTGGGGGTGCCGGGGGTCCTGCTCCCCAGCACGGGAGTGAACAGGACATTGGCTGCTCCTCAAGACAATTTGAATCTTCAAAAAGTAAGATGCCTGTTTTTTTGTCCAGGCATGGTGGTTCACGCCTGTAATCCCAGCACTTTGGGAGGAGGGTGGATCACCTGATGTCAGGAGTTCAAGACCAGCCTGGCCAACATGGCATAATCCTATCTCTACTAAAAACACAAAAATCTGGCGGGCGTGGTGGCTCACACTTGTAATCCCAACTACTCAGGAGGCTGAGGCACGAGAATGGCTTAAACCCAGGAGGCAGAGTGAGCCGAGATTACGCCACTGCACCCCTGTCTGGGTGACAGAGCAAGACGCTGTCTCAAAAAAAAGTCAGTTTTTAGCAAATCAGTAGTTTCAGGTAGGATCATTTAGTAATTAGGGGTCCAGGCTCTGGGCTGGGAGGCCTGGGTTCAAACCCCGGCTTTGCCATTTTGGAGCCACGTGACATGGGAGTACGGTGCTTAACTCGGCGCCCCATTTTCCTCATCTGTAAACCAGGAACCGTGATTATACTCACCTGGTAGGGTTTTGAGGTGCAGTAAATGGGTTCTATGTAAAGTGCTTAAAGCAGTGTCCTGCACGTGGTAATCCCTTGAGTAATGCTGGCTAGTGGGGGAGATCGGGAATCAACAAGTAACAGTGAGGATTTCAGACAGGGATAGAACCATGAGGAAGACAAGCAGGCTGAGGTGGTAAATAATGGGGACAAGAGGGTGGCCGCACTGTAAGAAGGGCCCTCTGGGTAGTCTGTGGAGCCACCGGACATACAGAGGCCTGGAGCGTCCAGGCAGGGGAGCTGGGAAGTCAAATCTTTAAGTGAAGAACAGTGTAGGCGTTCCAGAATGGAGAAGGATGGTAATATGGTTTGACTGTGTCTCCACCCAAATCTCATCTTGAATTGTAGTTCCCATAATCCCCACGTGTCGTGGGAGGGGCCCCGTGGGAGGTAATTTAATCATGGGAGCGATTTTCCCCATGCTGTTCTTGTGATAGTGAGTGAGTTCTCCCAGATCTGACGGGTTTATAAGGGGCTTTCCCCCTTTTGCTTGGCACTTCTCTTTCCTGCTGCCATGTGAAGAAGGATGTGTTTGCTTCTTCTTCTGCCATGATTATAAGCTTCCTGAAGCCTCCCCAGCCCTGTTGAAATGTGAGTCAATTAAACCGCTTTCCTTTGTAAATTACCTAGTCTCGGGTATGTCCTTACAGCAGTGTGAGAACGGCCTAATACAGATGGCCTTGGGAAACCAGGACACCCCTTGGGAGGCTTCTATGATAAAGGAGGTGAGAGATGAAGGTGCCCGGGGCCGGAGGTAGAGCTGTGGGGATGTCAAGAAGTGAAGGGAGCCAAGAGAATGTGGTGACGACAGGAATCCAGATGACTTGCAGGCTTGTGGCTTCAGAGCTGGGATGAGAAAGCCCCGGGAGAAACAGCTTTGGACTAAGATGCCATAACCCCACCTGGCTGTATGCTGCAGCCCTCCTACCTCTATCTGGGGCACACGTCATCCCGCCTGGCTGTAAGCCCAGCAGCTCTTGCACAATTTCCCATTTGACTTTTGTCTCTTACTTTCCACATTGCTCCAAGATATTCACAACTAGTGTTCTTGCTTAGGACATAAGAGTGTGCCCCAGGCCAGGCACAGCAGCTCATGCCAGTAATCCCAGCACTTTAGGAGGCTGAGGCGGGAGGCTCACTTGAGGCCAGGAATTTGAGACAAGCTCGGGCAACATAGTGAGACCACATCTCTACAAATAATTTAAAACGTTAGCCAGGTGTGGTGGCAGCACCTGTGGTCCCAACTATTCAGAAAGGCTGAGGTAGGAGAATTGCTTGATCCCGGGCAGTCAAGGCTGCAGTGAGCCGTGATGGCGCCACTGCACTCCAACCTGAGCAACAAAGCAAGACCCTGTCTCAAAAAAAAAAAAAAAAAAAAAAAAAAGCCCCTTATGGCTGCATCACTATTTACATAACCATTTGTCCTTTGCTGGAGACACAACCTGTTTGTTTTTTACAGTTGTTGTTGTTTTGAAACGGACTCTTTGTCACCCAGGCTGGAATGCAGTGGTGCCATCTCGGCTCACTGCAACCTCTGCCTCCCAGGTTCAAGCGAGTCTCCTGCCTCAGCCCCCTGAGTTCCTGGGGTTACAGGCATGTACCAGCATGCCTGGCTGATTTTTGTATTTTTAGTAGAGATGGGGTTTCACCATGTTGGCCAGGCTGCTCTCAAACTCCTGGCCTCAAGTGATCTGCCTGCCTTGGCCTCCCAAAGTGCTGGGATTGCAGGTGTCAGCCACCAATCCCAGTCTGTTTGCTTTTTAAATAGAGACAGTGTCTTGCTATGTTGCCCAGGCTGGTCTCAAACTCCTGGCCTCAAATGATCCTCCTACCTTGGCCTGCCAAAGTGCTGGAATTACAGATGTGAGCCACTGTGCCCAGCCCAGTGATGGAGCCCGTTTCTATCTAGATGGTAACCAAAACCCATGGCCATTTCCTAAGACTTTCTATCAGTTTGCAAATGGAGTCCTTGAGCAGTTCAGTGAGCGGAGAACGTTTTAGAGTTTGGGAGCTTTTATTTTTAAAATTTCATATTTTTACCGTGTTAAATTGATGACATATATAGTACATGGTCATGCATGTATAGACATCTGAAAGATTCAAGTAACCAGAACAAAATATCAAGTCCCCTCCACCATCACCCTGCCACACCCACACCCAGCTCCAGGTGCCTCCCCTGGAGGTAACAACATCAGCAAACTGATGGCTTCCCTCCAGCCCCTTTCAACGCCTTCATGCTCACATGTAGTCCTTTTTGTAGGTTGGATCTTATTATACATTCTGTTCTGTGCCCTCCCTTTTTTACCTAACAATATCTCAGATCTATCTACCTTATTCTTGTTTAACAACCGCAGAGGTTTTCGGAGTAGGGAAATACCATATTCTATTTAACCACTCACCTTCTCTGAAGGATTTGGGCTGTTTATAAATTTTCACAATGTTACAGTGAATGTCCCAGGACTTACATGCAGCCACATGTGCAAGGATTTCTGTAGTACAGACTTCTGGAAAGATGGAATTGATGAAGCACAGAATAAGTACATTTAAAATTCTGATAGGGGGCCAGGCGTGGTGGCTCATGCCTATAATGCCAGCACTTTGGGAGGCCGAGATGGAGGAACTGCTAGAGTTCGAGACCAGTCTGGGCAACACAGCAAGACCCCAATCTCTTAAAATTCTGACAGGGACTACCAAATTGTCTGCCCAAAGTCTGCCTTTTTCTAAAAACAAAAAGTTTCTTTAATGATAAAAGTAGCATTCCTGTAAACATGTAATGAGTACAAACAAGACCAGAAAATAAGTTTTAAAACTCCTAGGATTTCATCACCTAGAAGTGGCAATATTAACATACATAGTCAATTTGAGTCCTTTTACCACGAATATAGGTAGAGATACATTTTTAATGAAAATGTGGTCAGAACGTAGACTCTCTTTAGTAACCTGCCTTTTGCAGTTAACTGTATATAACAAAGCTCTTTCCAAGTCATTAAAGATGCTTGGACTTTGTTTTTATTTTTGTTTTATTTCATAAAGATGGGCTATCACTAGGCTGACCAGGTTGGTCTTGAACTCCTGGCCTCAAGCAATCCTCCCACCTCAGCCTCCAAAAAAGCTGGGATTACAGGCATGAGCCACTGCACCTGGCCTAAAGATACATCTGTGGTGACATTCCAGATTCTTAACATGGTTTAGGGGCAAGAAAAGGGAAGCTTACGTGGAAGGAATGAAGGTTAAAAAAAATTTTTTTTAAGACTATGCTAAAAGCAGCATTGACAATTCATAACTTTATGTAGGAAAATTATTCTACAACCCTGGTTGCTGGAGGTCTTTGAGAATCTGATAAAGCTGAGGCGGGTGGATCACGTGAGGCCAGGAGTTCGAGACCAGTCTGGCCAACATGGTGAAACATCGTCTGTACTAAAAATACAAAAATTAGCCGGGCGCGGTGGCAGGCGCCTGTAATCCCAGCTACTCAGGAGGCTGAGGCAGGAAAATTGCTTGAACCCGGGAGTTAGAAGTTGCAGTGAGCTGAGATTACGCCCGTGGACTCCAGCCTGGGCAACAGAGCAAGACTCTCTCTCTCAAAAAAAAGTGTGGGCTCTTGAGTCAGACACAAGACGCATAACTTTGAATCCTGGCTTTCCTACATACTCTTCAAACCCTCTGCCTGTTTCTTCACTTGTAAAATACAGACAATAATCAGCAGGTTCTAGGGTTGTTGTGAAGTTTAAATAAGTTCATACACATAAAATGTTTGCAACAGCGCCTACACACAGTAAGTGGTAATTAAATGCCAGCTCCCATTATTTCCAGTGTTTTGCTCTTGTGACATTTCAAACCATATCTTTGTGCACATCTGTGATTACTTCCAAGGGATAAATTCCTAGATATAGAATAGCTGGGTGGAATCATGAGCATGTTTATAAGATTTGGTTTGGTTTTTGTTTGTTTGTTTGAGACAGAGTCTCGCTCTGTTGCCCAGGCTGGAGGGCAGTGGCACGATCTCAGCTCACTACAACCTCTGCCTCCCGGGTTCAAGTGATTCTCCTGCCTCAGCCTTCTGAGTAGCTGGGATTACAGGCATGCGCCACCATGCCCCACTATCTTTTTTTTTTTTAAAGTAGAGATGGGGTTTCGCCATGTTAGCCAGGCTGGTCTCGAACTCCTGATGAGCTCAGATGACCCACCTGCCTCAGCCTCCCAGAGTTCTGGGATTATAGGCAAGAGCCACTGCACCTGGCCATGTTTATAAGATTTTGGACACATGATGCAAAACTCTTTTCTAAACACTCAGATTCAATGATGGTTCTAGGACTGGTTAACAATGGTAAAGAAAATGGACAAAAATCCTTGCCCTGAATAAGTGATCTATTGGGAGGTGACAAGTGCTATAGAGGAAAATAAAGCAGGGCTGGGCTTAGGAGGGCTGAGACAGGGTGGGCGCTGCAGTTCTACAGAGGGTGGTCGGGGGGCTTCCCTGAGGAGGTGACATTGGAGCACAAAGACTTGAAGGAGAGAGGGAAACATGCAGACGCCTGAGGGGAGAGTGTTCCAGGCAGAGGGAATAGCATGTGCAAAGGTCCCGGGGCAGGAACTTGCCTGAGTAGAGTAGGGAGGATGGGAGGAGAAGAGGATAGAGCAGTGAAGGGGTGGTGACATGTCACAGAGGGCCTGGCAGGTTGAATTGAGCTACACTTTTTTTGTTTGTTTGAGACAGAGTGTTGCTGTGTTGCCCAGGCTAGAGTGCACTGGCACAATCTTGGCTCACTGTAACCTCCACCTTCCAGGTTCAAGCATTTCTGGTGCCTCAGCCTCCCAAGTAGCTGGGACTTAAAGGCATGCACCACTACACACGGCTAATTTTTGTATTTTGGGTTAAGACGGGGTTTCACCATGTTGGCCAGGCTGGTCTCGAACTCCTGACCTCAAATGATCCACCCGCCTTGGCCTCCCAAAGTGCTGGGAGGGAGCAGTGTTAATTTCATACCACTGTAGCTCTAGGAAGGGTGAAGTAGGCATTCAAAGAGACAATGAGAACTAATCGAAATTGTGTTGTCCTTGTTTCAACTTGTGCTTAAGAGCACTAAAAGGAAATGACAACTCTCATTGTTTCCCAAGAAAATCAGAGGTTCCTTGTTTTCTCAGTAAAACATGTGAATATTTCAGATACTCAAGTCCAGACACATTTTTTCCTAAAACGCTAAGAACCAAGAGTAAAATGAAAAGACAGATGCCTGCTTTGTTTGTTACTGGGTGGCGTTCTCAGAAAAACCATCTGCCAGGCGTGCAACCTGAGGCAGTGTCTGTCAGGGGAACGTAAGGCTGAGATCACAGTGCCCAGGATAGAGAGCCCCCATGCCTAAGGCCTCATCCCTCCTCTTCCTCCCACACGTCCCACCACAAAGCCTCAGTCTCAGAGACACATGCAGCGGGCAGAAAGGCCAGCTCAGAGATTACAGTTCAGGGTGAGGAAGCAGCAAACCACAGATTCATCTTGGGGACCACTGTGGCCGAAATAAGTGAGCTAGAATTTCCACCCACGTCCCCAAACGGCAGAATCTGTGCCTTGAAGAATCTAGGAAGTTCCAGGGGCTTGGGAAGGACCAGAGTTTGACCTGAAATGGTTATAAATGAGGGGAGGGCCAGGCAAGGTGGCTCACGCCTGTAATTCCAGCACTTTGGGAGGCTGAGGCGGGCAGATCACTTGAGGTCAGGAGTTGCAGACTAGCCTGGCCAACATGGCAAAACCCCGGTTCTACTAAAAACATAAAACTTAGCCGGGTGTGGTGGCAGGTGCCTGTAATCCCAGCTACTTGGGAGGCTGAGGCAGGAGAATTGCTTGAACCTGAGAGCTGGAGGTTTCAGTGAGCCAAGACCGCACCACTGCACTCCAGCCTGGGCAACAGAGCGAGACTCTGTCTCAAAAAAAAAAGGGTAGTGAATCTTGGTATAGTATTAAGGTTGGTGCTGTGGTCCCAGCTACTCCGGATGCTGAGGTGGGAGGATCACTTGAGCCTGGGAGGATGAGGCTGCAGTGAGCTATGATGGCATCACTGCTGTCCATCCTGGATAATAGAATGAGACCCTTTCTCAAAATAAAGAAAAAACTTGAGGCTGGTGAATGTGCCTGATGGCTCAGGGAGTCAAAGATGCACCCTGGCTTGATGAAGTGGCTTCTCCACCTCTACCAGCGCTTCCATTTGTTGCTTTGCTTGTCGACAATATGTCACTGATCACCCACTGTGCACAGGCACAGGGCCAGGTGCCCAAAGAGAGGATAGAAGGAAATATATCTGGAGGAGCTGCCAGCTCCTGCAGGGGAGAGAGGGACACTTTGAACCACAAGAGCCTTGGCAAAGGGCCCCTCAAGCCTTCCCTTCTCCAAGTGAACACTTACCAGTTTGTTCTTTTTCTCTTCTTTTCCTTTCCCCTTTTCTTTGTTTCCATTCTCTCTCCTTCCTTCCCTCTCTTCTTCTTTCCTTCCTTCTTTCTCTTTTGCAGATGGTACAGCTTTATCGTCAAGAAGTTAGAGTTCACATAATAATTTGTCTTGATGACTCTACCTTAGTTCATTTTCATTTTTAGCAGAAATAACAAGTGCTTGTTGAAAAGATAAAACCATATGAAAACATCAAAATAAACCCGGCAAATTCTCACCATCTCCATGCCCCACTCTTCCTCTCCTAAGAATCACTATTAACAACTTAGCATGTACTTTCCAGGTAAGACTTTTTTCCCCATACATACACATTTCTGTATATACAGTTTTTAGAAAATGAATATGAATTCTGCCTGTTTAACTTACTGCTGTGTTCTCAGCTCCTGGCACATAGTAAGCGTTGAAAGTATTTCTTAAATAAATTATGAATTTCTGAAAATTATCTCTTATTCAAAAATACATCATGGGCTGGACACAGTGGCTCATGCCTGTAATCCCAGCACTTTGGGAGGCTGAGGCAGGTGGATCACTTGAGGTCAGGAGTTCGAGATCAGCCTGGCCAACATGGTAAAACCCCGTCTCTTTCAAAAAATACAAAAATTAGCCGGGTGTGGTGGCATGAGTCTGTAATCCCAGCTGCCCGGGAGGCTGAGGTGGGAGAATCACTTGAACCTGGGAGGCGGAGGTTGCAGTGAGCCAAGATCGTGCCACTGCAGTCCAGCCTGGGCAACAGAGTAAGACCCTGTCTCAAAAATAATAATAATAATAATAATAATAATAATACATCACGGACATCCTTCCATGTCATCTACCTCCATCTTTTTATGGCTGTGTGATATTCCATAGAATGGCTGCATCATTGTCCAACCAGAACCCTGTTGTCAGATGTTAGGCTGTCTCTGTGTTTTTATTATTTGAGAACATTGTTCCTACACCCTTGCACACCTGTGTATTCTGTAGGCAAGTGTAGAGGACAGAGTAATGGCCTCCCAACGATGCCCACATGCTAATGCTCAGAACCCGTGAATTTGTTACCTTGCATGACAAGAGACTTGCAGATGTGATTAAATTAAAGCTCTTGTGGTAGGTGGGGGGAGGTGATCCTGGGTTGTGGGGTAAGCCCATTATAATCATAAGGGTCCTTACAAGAGAGAGCAAGAGAGTCACAGAGCAGGCCATGTGATGCAGAAGCAGAGGGGAAGAAGGAGACGCAATGACAGAAGCAGAGGCCAGAGTGACGTCATTGTTGAAGGGACCACAAGCCAAAGGAGGCCTCTAGAAGCTGGAAAAGGCGAGGAAATGAAGTCTCACCTGTAGCCTCCAGGAGGATTGTGGCCTTGCCAACCCATTGGACTTCTGTCCTCCCTAGCTCTGAGGTTATGAATTTGTGCTCCTCAGGCTGCCCAGTTCGTTATTGTGATTTGTTATAGCCACAATAAGATGCAAACTCAGCCAGAGACCTAGAAATGAAATCACTGGCATCTTAGTCCATTCAGGCTGCTATAAAAAAACACCATACCCTGGGTGGCTTATAAAGAACAGAAATTTATATTTGACAGTTCTGGAGGCTGGGAAGTCCAAGATCAAGACGCCAGTAATTCCTTGTCTGGTGAGGGCCCATTTCCTAGTTCATAGATGGCACCTTCTTGCTGTGTCTTCCCATGGTGGAAGCGGTTAGTTAGCTCTCTGTGACCTCCTTCATGAGGGCTCTGCCTCATCACCTCCCAAAGCACCCCACTTCCTAATAGCATTGCTTTGGTGATGCGAATTTGTCACAGGAGCTGGGGGAGACATAAACCTGCAGACTAAAGCACTGGCTCAAAGACTAAATTCATTGTCTAAATTCATGCACCATCACTCATACACACACGGTTTCCATCCCGATCACTGCCCTCCAGTTGCTGTCTAATATTTCTATGACCTTCTCAAAATGTCAATCCCAGAATGACCTGCCTGTCCACACCCTGCTGACCCATGCATAGTAAGCATTCTGCTGGGTTTCATCAGCATCCTTGGAACCGCACATTAAGCTGTGCTCATTCAGCTAGAAATGACCTGAGTGCTTCAGTCTTCAGTCACGCCTCTGCTGTCCTGTTCTCATGCCATTGGTTTGTTTTTGACATTGGACTTTACTTTTATCCCTCCTAAATTTCACATTGTCTAAGATGAGGAGAGGTGAGAATCTCCAGCATCAAATTACTGACTAGTTTAATGTTGCCATTTCATTTCCATGAGTTTTTTGGAGAATGGAAAGAGCAGGTGGATTTGGCCCTTAAATCTCATAGAGAGAAAGAAAGTGGATAGAAATAACATCATAAATAAATAATAGGGTAAAAAAGCCTCCATATCAGAAATTGCTCAACCTCAGGGATTTTAACGCCTAAGAAGTGATATTTATTTATTTATTTATTTATTTATTTATTTATTTATTTATTTTTGAAACAGGGTATCACTCTGTTGCCCAGGCTGGAATGCAGTGGCACGATCTTGGCTCACCGTACCTTCGGCCTCCTGGAATCAAGTGATCCTCCCACCTTAGCCTCTCAAGTAGCTGGGATTACAGGCACACACCACCACACACAGCTAATTTTTGTTGTCGTCGTCGTTGTTGTTGTTGAGACCGTTTCACCATGTTGCCCAGGCTGGTCTCAAACTCCTGACCTAAAACAATCCGCCTGCCTCGGCCTCCCAAAGTGCTGGGATTACAGGTGTGAGCCACTGCACCTTGATCAGAAGTGGTATTTATATAGGAAAGCTTCACAGGACAGTCCAGCTCAGAGCAGGGACTGGTTTGATGTTGGGAATTTTATTTTGTCATTAGTTCCAGAGCAGCCAAGTCACCAAAATATCACTTGGATGCTGCCAGCTTCCTCTAGTGCAGGCAGAGGAGGTGTCCTGGGAGCCCATAGGCTGCATCCCCATGGGACAGATGCCTCCATCAGTCCCCTAGGACCCTGCCCAGTATAGGGCAAGCAAGCTCTCAATGGTTGACAGTCCCTTGGGTCTTTATGTTCTGACTAGGAATAGGAGGGCTTACAAAACTGAAACAAGTTAGAATTTGGAGAGGGCTAATTCCATTCTGGTCCCTCCTTTTACAGACAGGAACCAAGGCTGGGTCATAGGCTCCAGAGTTCGCCAAGCTGTGCATTGTAGAACCTCCTCACAGACGGGCTCTGTGCGCAGGTTTTACTCTGGCCGATGGAAGGTGTGTTACCAGACAAACGCTTCTGGACAAGGCTCCCCCACTCTTGTGTCAGAAGCACTGGATTCCTTTCCTGTGGCTGTAGTGAAAAAACACCACAAACTAGATGGCTTAAAACAACAGAGATTTATTCTCTCACAGTTCTGGGGGCTAGATATCCAAAATCAAGGTGCCAGCAGGGCCATGCTCCCTCTGAAGGCTCTAGGGGAGAATCCTTCCTTACCTCTTCCTAATTTCTGGTGGTTTCCTTGGCCGCAGCTGCGTCAGTCTGATCTCTGCTTCCATCATCACATACAGTCTTCTGCTGTGTCACTGTGTTCTCTTCATTCTGTGCCTGTCTGTCTCTGTGGCCAAATTTTCCCTTTTATAAACACCAGTCATAGTGGATTACAGCCCACCCTAATGATCTCTTCTTAAATTGATGACATCTGCAAAATTCCTATTCCCAAAATAAAGCACATTCACTTGTATGGGGGGGAGGACGTCAACATTTATTTACTTATTTATTTATTTTTTGAGATGGATTCTCATTCTGTCACCCAGGCTGGAGTGCAGTGGTGTGACCTCAGCTCACCGCAACCACCACCTCCCGGGTTCAAGTGATTCTCCAGCCTCAGCCTCCCGAGTAGCTAGGGCTACAGGTGTATGCTGTTGTGCCTGGCTAATTTTTGTATTTTTAGTGGAGAGACGGGGTTTCACCATGTTGGCCAGGCTGGTCTCAAACTCCTGACCTCAGGTGATCCACCCACCTCAGCCTCCCAAAGTGCTGGGATTACAGGCGGGAGCCACCACACCAGGACGTCAACATATATTTTAGGGATGCAGTTCAACCCATAACAAGCACCTTCCACCAGGAGACAGAATGAAGCTGGTAACAAAGGCCCAGAGACACTGGTTCCTTTAGCCAGAGCCTGGTGATAATCCGGGGCACCTCAACAGGCAACCCCAAAACTAGTATCCCTGGGCCAGATGTTTGATGTGCGTGTAAGAGGAGAGGCTGTCCCTGAGTCAGAGCTTTCAGAAGGAGGGGCTGGTACAAGGTCTAGCCTCTCCTCAACTGTCCTGAACCCCTAACTCGGCAAAACAGAAGCCCTGGAGCTCTTCAGCCACCTGCCCTAGGGTCCAGCAAGCAATTGTCATGATTACTTACTCACACTCCTTGCCATCTTTCCTCCCTCACTCTAGGAGGCTCCCCAAAGCTCCCCTACCTGCCCCACGCACAGCTTTCCCTGAGAAGAGCTCTGATTAATTCATATGGTCGCCTCCTTCTCATGGCATTTCCAGTATGTCATGGTGCCCCTTACTGACTGGCCTCCCAGGCAGCTCCTGGGCCCCCCACGCCGCCACCTTCCTTGCAGCTCTCAGCCTTGGAGAATGAGGCTGCACCATGTCCAAGGCCTTGCTGCCTGGTTGCTTTCTGGTTTCAAAACATTGCCACTAGGCTGCTTGTCCTGATCCTTCCTCTGACTTAGTTCAGTCAAGGTTTGCAGATGTTCCCTAATCTGTCACCTGGAAAACATCAAGACCCAGCCTGTCCTATTTGTGTGTGACCACTCAGGCTAATCAATGTCACAGGGGCAGGGAAGGCAGCCCAGACTGCTTCCTTCCAAGTTCTTTCATCTTTGACTGGATGCATTTCCCAAGCCCACTCTTAGCCTAGACAGAAAATTGCAGCAGAGCTTTTACGTTAGACAGTTCTAAAAATGCCGCCTAAGAGCTTGCACCTGTGCTGAGTGCGTCCCCTGTGTAACAGAAGCACAGGTATGAAGGTGGGAATGTTCCTAGCTGTCCCAGGCCCGACAGAGAGGGCTCTGGCATTGCCTACTGTTTGCTTCCATGCCCTCCCTAAAGCATGTTGCCACTGCCAGACAAGTTCTGAGAGACAGAAAGGGAAAGAACTGTCCCGAGGGAAGCAAGGTCAAAGGCGGTACACCTCGTAGCAGGTGGCAACAGCACTACTGTGCAGACTCGCCCGTTGAACATGCTGTGAGTGCCGCCTTCTGGAATTGGGCCCCTGGCTGCAGGGCAGAGGCCTGGCAAGGTGGCAAGTGTGGAGCAGGCATGCATGGAAGAAGGGGAGATTTTCTGTAGAGGAGGATGAGCATCCTATGGGAGTTGCATGGTGTTACAGAGGACGGTGATGAGGCCAGAGTGGGCTGTGGCATATATGCCTAGACCCACATCATGTTCTTCAGGAGACATGAGCACTCACTGGAATTCCGATGGGCTGTTGTTCTTTTAGATTCTACCCAAGGACGGGACCACATGGGTCTCAAAACCTCCATACGGTCCCACTTGCATTGTTCTATGTAATCCTCACAACCACCTGGAGACATTGGTGTTATTATTATCCCCATTTTACAGATGAGAAAATCAAGGGCTAGGCAGGCCAAGTGACTGGCTAAAGATCTCCCACAGCCCATATGTGCAGAGCTGGTGTTCCGTGAAAGAGCCTATATTAGTTAGGGTTCTCTAGAGGGACAGAACTAATAGTTCATAATAATAATATATATATATATATGAGTTTATTAAGAATTAACTCACATGATCACAAGGTCCCACAATAGGCTGTCTGCAAGCTGAGGTGCAAGAGCAAGGAGGGTCAGTCCAAGTCCCAAAACTGAAGAACTTGGAGTCTGATACTTGAGGGCAGGAAGCATCCAGCACGAGAGAAAGATGTAGGCTGGGAGGCTAGGACAGTCTAGTCTTTTCACATTTTTTTTTTTCTGCCTACTTTATATTCTAGCCTCACTGGCAGCTGATTAGATTGTGCCCACCCAGATTGAGGGTGGGTCTGCCTTTCCCAGCCCAGTAACTCAAATGTTAATCTCCTTTGGCAACACCCTCACAGGCACACCCAGGATCAATAATTTGCATCCTTCAATCAAGTTGACACTCAGTATTAACTATCACAGAGCCATATGTGCAAAGCAATCCCCAAATGCCAAAGGAGCTGAGAAACCAAAGGAGGCAGACAAATCCAGTTTGTCAGTATTGGGTGATTTATTAGGGGAACTCACAGACAGAAGCGTGGTCTTAGGTGGCCATAATGCAGGCAGTTCTCCACTGTTACTCCCAAGACCTTAGGATTGTATACCATAGAGAAAGGGTACGTGTATTCCAGCAAGAAAATTACAGGCAGCCCTCCAGAACAGGCAAGAATGCTGTGTGCGTCACAGCCCACAGTTTGTGCGATAACATCAAGGTTGACATGTTCTTACGCTAGGGACAGGAAATAAAGTGGAAACAAGGAGGCATTCATGGGACTAAGCTAATCAGAAGTCAAACCCGCGGATGCATCCAAGATGGAGTTGCTTTTGTCTCTACAGCTAGGATTTAGAACCCGGACCTGGACGCCTCACTGCTTCCTGCTTCCTTAGTGCTTTGTGGCCTGGAGTCAGAATAATCTAGCTCAAATTTGGGAGTCAAATGCTCCAGGGTCTTGAATTGGCCAGAGCTCTCAATGCCATAAGTACCTAAAACCCCCTTGGGATGTGCTGTCAGGGGACCATCGGGTGTCTCTGCAGCCCAGGAAAGGCATTCACAATGCCCACGGGGAGAGTCTGCAAGGGCTGGCCAGGGCGCTGCCCACGAGGAAAGCCGGCCTAATGTGCGCTGGTTTCCTGTCTTTCTCCATTTGGCCTGAGAACAGAGAACACCCTCATCCCCCACCCCCACCCCACTCCCAGGACTCCCCGGGCTGCAAGGGTCACATGGCCGGGAGGAGGTGAGTCTGAGTGGGTTCCCTCCCAGCAGGCTGTCAGTGTGAAACTACAAATAAGTGGCAGTTCCCATAATTATTGTGCTGTCCAGAAGCCCGGGCCATCTATTCTGAAGTAAGGGTGACTAAAGGTCAGGGCTCCACAATCAGCCCCGGCTCAGGTCCTGGTTCTTCCATGGTATTGGTCTCATGACCTCAGGCAAGTGAGCCAGGTAGGCAAGACTGGGGCTGGCACACAGCTCACCCTCACTGCTGCTTTCAGTCCATTCCAGCACCCATCCACCAATCAGCACCCATTCCCCTGGCCAGCACCCAACCCCCTGATCAGCACCCATCCCTCCTGACCAGGACCCATCCCCTGACCAGCACCCACCCCCCTGACCAGCACCCCATTCTCCCTGACCAGCACCTACCCCCCTGACCAGCACCCGCCCCCCTGACCAGCACCCACCCCCCTGACCAGCACAGAGTGGTACCAAGAGAGCAGGTATGTGGACTGGACTTCACACCTTTCTTAGGGAGACATGCCCAGGGTCTGGGGCTCAAGCAGCCCAACTTGGGAGGGAGGGAGAAAGGGCATCCAGAGCCTGGGCTCCTGGCACTTTATGAGGGTGGCCAAGAAAGGGCTACACCAACCCACAGGGCTCCCCTACTCCATCCCAGTGATTCCCTGCTGTGCTGAGGGCAGACCCTTCACGCTCACTCACCCAGAGCATGGCAATTGGGAGGCAGATTGTGTGGACCAGGCCCTGCTCTGGGGTATGGTGTGGAGAGCACAGGTGCTCCTTACCCTCTTGTGGTTTTCCATGCCCTCAGCTTTGCAGCCTGCCTGGCCAGAACGAGCAAACAAGTCCCTAATCCTCAGGCTCCATCTCTCATCTGTCAGTAGGGTCACAACAGTCCCCGTCTCCCATGTGGTCATGAGGGTCCCTAGGAGGTGATAGAGGCCGGGGCTTCGCTCAGCACTTGGAATCAGATAAGCATCTGGTAAATGGTAGTTATTGTATCAGTATCCTTGTTATTGTATAATAATTACCTTGTCCTAGCATATAAACTTCTTCAGGACAGGGCAGAAGACTCTAGAATCTTCTATTCATTTTCTTCCAGAATGTAAGAAGGTGAAAGAGCACTGAATTAGGAGTCAGAAGACCTGAGTTCAAGTTCTGACTTTGCCATTTATTTGCTGAGTCATCTAATTACTACGGATGGAGCTCCTCCTATGAGGTCAGCATTTGGTGCAGGAGATTCAGGACTGAACATAACAGACAAGGCCCCTGACCTCATGGAGCACACAGGCCAGTGGAGAGACAGGCACGGAAAAAGTAAGCACACAAGTTCATTTCCAACAGTGATCACTGCCACGAAGAAAATAAGATAACAGCACAGGCAACCACAAGGATGGGTACTTAGCACGGAGTGTTAGGTACACCCAGAGATGGCCCACTCAGAGGTGTGATTGGAGGGGATTTCTGTATGAAAGGCTGTATATGGAGGTGTGGGCACAGTTCAGGGAGCCATCAAGGTATGGCCAGAGCCATCAGCGCCCCAGCTCTGGCACCATCAGGAAGCCGTTAGCTGTCGCAGCTCTGGAAGGGCAAAGAGAAGGAGTCACTGCCAGAATCCAGCAAGGCCTTCAGGAGACAGCCACCGCATAGGAGCTGTGACCTTCTGCTATGGGCTGAATGTTTTTTCATCCAACCCTGACAAAATTCAAATGTTGAAACCTAGGCCGGGCGAGGTGGCTCACACCTGTAATCCCAGCACTTTGGGAGGCCGAGGCAGGCGGATCACCTGAGGTCAGGAGTTCAAGACCAGCCTGGCCAACATGGTGAAACCCCATCTCCACTAAAAATATAAAAATAAGCTGGGCGTGGTGATGGACGCCTGTAATCCCAGCTACTTGGGGGAAGCTGAGGCAGGAGAATCACTTGAACCCAGGAGGTGGAGGTTGCAGTGAGCCAAGATCACACCGCTGCACTCCAGCCTCGGTGACAGAGTGAGACTCCGTCTCAAAAATAAATAAGTAAATAACAAATGTTGAAACCTGTCTTAGTGGATTTGTGCTGCTATCACCAAATACCTGAGTTGGAGTGATTTATAAAGAATAGAATCTTTTCTCCAGTTCTGGAGGCTAGAAAATCCAAAATCAAGGTGCCGTGGGTTTGATTATCTCGTGAGGGCTGCGTTGTCCGGAGGGGAGGAACGCTGTGTCCTCAAGTGGCTAGAAGGTGGAAGCATGAGCCAACTGAATGCTGTGCTGTGTGAAGCTTCTTTTATGAGGGCCTTAGTCCCATTAGGGAGGGAGGAGCCCTCATAGCCTCATCACCTCTTTTTTTTTTTTTTTTTTTCTGAGATGGAGTTTCACTCTTGTTGCCCAAGCTGGAGTGCAATGGTGTAATCTCAGCTCACCACAACCTCTGCCTCCTGAGTTCAAGCAATTCTCCTGCCTTAGCCTCCGGAGTAGCTGGGATTACAGGCACGCTTCACCATGCCTGGCTAATTTTGTATTTTTAGTAGAGACAGGGTTTTTCCGTGTTGGTCAAGCTGGTTTCAAACTTCCGACCTCAGGTGATCCACCCACCTCAGCCTCCCAAAGTGCTGGGATTACAGACATGAGCCACTGTGCCCCGCTGCCTCATCACCTCTTAAAGGCCCCACCTCTTAATACCATCACATGGCCATTAAGTTTCAACACCTGGGCCAGACATGGTGGCTCAGGCCTGTAATCCCAGCACTTTAGGAGGATGAGGCAGGAGGATCACTTGAGGCCAGAAGTTCAAGACCAGCCTAGGTAACATAACAAGACCCCATCTCTACAAAATAAAAATTTAAAAAATTAGGTATGGTGTCATGCCTGTTGTCTTGGCTACTCCAGAGACTGTGTCAGGAGGATTGCTTGAGCCCAGGAGGTTGAGGCTATAGTGAGCCATGTTCATGCCACTGCACTCCAGCCTGGGCAACAGACTGAGACCTTGTCTCTAAAATAAAGAGTTTCAACACCTGGATTTTGAAGAGTTTCAACACCTGGATTTTGGAGAGGAAACTTTCAAATCATAGCAAAACCTAGTCTCCAATATGATGGTAACTAGGAAGTGGGCCTTTGAGGGTGAGACGTAAGGGTGGGGCCTCAGGAATGGGATTAGTGCTTATTGTAAATGAGGCCCACGGGAGTTCATAGGACACAGCTAGGAGGCACCATCCATGAATCGGAAAGTAGGCCCTCACTAGACACTGAATCTGCTGATGCTTTGATCTTGGACTTCCCTGTCTCCAGGACTGTGAGCAACACATTTCTGTTGTGTATAAGCCACTCAGTCTATGCTGTTTCATTATTGCACCCCCAACAGGCAAAGAACTTTCAGAAGAGGAATGAAGGCCTGGAAGGAAAAGCATCAAGGGAACGACCCTTGCATCTCTTCTCCTCCCTCCAGTCTTCCACCAGTGTTTCCATTGGCTGAAGCCAACCAGAAGCCACAGGGTAAGGGAGCCCAGGTCATAGGGCACCCCCAGGTCAACCATCCAGGGTTCGGAGCAAGCTGAAGGGAAGATGGTGGGTGCAGAGGGGCAAATGGAGAACAGTCAAGTCTGGGCAGATGGCACTGTGCATGTAAAACCCAGCTAGAAGAGCCACCAGGGGACTGGTGAGCAGCCAGAACCCGGCTCTTCAAATCTCCAGGCCACAGTGTCTTCACCTGTAAAACGAGGATTTGAACCCAAAGAATGCCAAGCTCCCCTCTCATACTAGAATTCCAGCTGATCACCCCGGCCTGGGCCTGGGCTCTGCTCTTTGTCCCTGCTGCCCCCAGCAGAGAAGTGGTCCAGCAAGTGTTTCTGAAGGTGATGAAATGCTGCCTTGGCAGTTTGCAAGGTGTTCTAACAAAAGGCAAGATGCTCTTGGCAGCTATTGTATCTTCAAACATGGAGCATATATGTGTCTACCTATGTTAAAATTATAGACAAAAATAATGAATTGAGGCATTTAAAAAAGACTGGAAGGAAAAACAACCACAGATTTTGACAGCTATAGTCTGTGGGTGTTTTTTGCTTTTTATAGTTTTCTGTGTTTGCAGTTTTTCTAAGTTGAGCATGGCGGGGTGGGGGAAGTAAGGAAAAATAGTGTGAAACAAAACTCTTTGGACCTTAAGCATGAATTAGAGTTCAAGAAAATTAGGCTACGGGCCAGGCATGATGGCTCACGTTTGGAATCTCAGCATTTTGGGATGCCGAGGCAGGAGGAGTGCTTGAGGCCAGGAGTTCCAGACCAGCCTGATCAACATAGTGAGACCTCACCTCTACAAAAAATTAAAAACTTAGCCAGTGTGGTGGCACATGTCTGTAGTCCCAGCTACTCGGGAGACTGAGGCAGGGGGATAGCTTGAGCCCAGGAGTTGGAGGCTGCAGTGAGCTATGGTCACATCACTCCATTCCAGCCTAGACAACAGAGCAAGTCTATCTCAGAAAAAAAGGAAGAAAAGAAAATTTGGCTCTGGCCCAGGAGCACATGGTACAAGATCCTCCTGATTCCCTCCCTCTTCTGTCCATCCCTCCTTTTCTCCATATTGACCAAGCACTAAGTACGTCCTGCACCAGCAAGAGGCATCAGAAATGCAATGATAGCAAGGTAGGACCTGCCCCATCAGTACCAAAGGAGAGCATATAAGCATTTTGCTTCATGGCTTTATTTTTCTTTGAAATAACTGCCCAATGGTTTTCTGTCTCAAACAAATCAGCTGACCTAATTAGTAATATCCTGTGAGTGGCGATTGTCTGTAATCTATTGCATCCTCGTTGTTTGGCTTTCAGAAGCCCACTGTCTGTTCAGATTTTTGGCCCTTGGAAAACTGCAGAGCTCAATGATTAAATGAATGGACTTTGGAGCCAGTTGACCCTGGATTCCAATCCTGCCTCTGCCACTCCCAGGCTCTGAGACCTGGGTCAGTCACTCTGCCCTTCCGGCTTTAGCTTCTCCATCTGTAAAACAGCACAGAGTGCCAGGCAGGTCAGATCGAATGACAGATGGAAGGGACTTAGCATCTTCTATGCACTGGATTATGTCCCCCTAAAATTCATATGTGGAAGTCGTAACCCCCAATGTGATGGGATTTGGAGATGGGGCCTTTGGAAGGTGATTATAGCTACGTGAGGGCATGAGGGTGGGGCCCTCATAATGGGATTAGTGCCCTTATAAGAAGAGACACCAAAGAGCTTGCATGCATGTGCGCTCTCTCTCTCCGTCACACACACACACACACGCAATCTCTCTCTCCCCCATGCACAAAGAAGAGGTCATGTTGGCCAGGTGCAGTGGCTCATGCCTGCAATCCCAGCACTTTAGGAGGCTGAGGCAGGAGGATCGCTTGAGCCCAGGAGTTCAAGACCAGCCTGGGCAACATAATGAGACCTTGTCTCTAAAAAATTTTTTTACAAAATTAGCTGGGCATTGTGGTGCATACCTGTAGTACCAGCTATTTGCAAAGCTGGGGTGGGAGGATCACTTGAGCTCAGGAGGTCAAGGCTGCAGCAAGCTATGACCATGCCATTGCACTCCAGCCTGGGTGGCAGAGTGTGACTCTGTCTCAAAAAGATAAAAAATAAAAACAAAAAAAGAAGAAGTGATGTGAGCACACAACAAGATGGCAGCCACATGTAAGCCAAAAGAAGAGCTTTCAGAATGAAACCTACCTTGCCAGCACCTTAAATCTTGGACACCCCATCCTCCATAATTGTGAGAAATTCTTCCTGGGTTAAGCCACCCAGTCTATGGTGTTTCATTATGGCAGCCTGAGCTAGGGCAGCGTAGCTACAGGAGCAGTGATGGCATGCATTTCTGAAGCCTCTGGTTCATGTCCATCATTAGGTTCAGTCAGGCACCAATCAGCCAGGGAGCTGCAACCACACCTGTCTGCACTTCCCCAAGGAGTGATTGACCCTCCAGGGCCCATCTGCTCCCAGCTCCTCCACCTCATCTGCCAATTGTTACCAGACTCCTTGTGCACAGCCCTGAGCTGACAGGGGATCTGGAACCCAGGTTTGTTCCCATGTACCCTGATCTAGGGGAAGCATCCAATGAAAGCCGCTGCTTGGCCTCCAGGCCCCAAAGGTATGACACAGACACCTGCAGCCTCGCCCACAACTACCACTCATCTAAGGAATGTGTGGAGAACCTATAGGCTCTGTGTATGTGTCCATGAAACAAAAGGCTGAATTATTTCCTGATGTTTCACTTCAGACTGAGATTTGCTGCAAAAGACAAAGGGAGACAGGGAGAGATTCATCCACAGGGGTGAGACCTCATTTCTGGAGGCCACAGGCCATGGGGGCTTCGTGGTCCACAACCCCAGGTGCAACCCCAGCCCCTCCTCTTAGCATCTGTTCGAGGCCAAGAATACCTGCTGTTATTTCTGTCTGCATCCATTTTCTACCCCTCTGGGACTATACCCCTGTTGTCCTCTGGGCATCCCTCCCATTGGTTCACATGTTCCCAGAGAAGCTGATCAGTTCCAGGGGAGGAGACCGTGATGCCTCTCACCCCAAACCAATCAATAATTCCAACGCCCCCAGCCATGGTGGGTACAGGCATGTGACCAATTCAGAACACTGGTCACATTCCTGACACGTGCAAATTCGCTGGACCTGAAACCAGACAGGAGGTAGGAACTAGAATGCGTATCTCCATCTGGCCACAAAATAGAGCCTGAAACTGAAGTGAACACAACAGAAGCAAGAGCCAGAGATGAAAAACCAAGGCTTCCCTGGGTCAGCGGTGCCTGAAACAGATGCATCCCCAGGCCTCTCAATTCACCTCGTAAATGACCTTTTTTTTTGAGACAGAGTCTTGCTCTGTCACCCAGGTTGGAGTGCAGTGGCAACAATCTCGGCTCACTGCAAGCTCCGCCTCCTGGGTTCACGCCATTTTCCTGCCTCAGCCTCCCGAGTAGCTGGGACTACAGGCACCCGCCACCACGCCCGCCTAATTATTTTGTGTTTTTTTAGTAGAGACGGTGTTTCACCATGCTAGCCAGGATAGTCTCGATCTCCTGACCTTGTGATCCACCCACCTCGGCCTTCCAAAGTGCTGGGATTACAGGCATGAGCCACCGTGCCTGGCTGTAAATGACCTTTGTTTAAAAAAAAGAAAAAGAAAACAAACTATTTTCTGTATAAGCCAGTTTAAATTTTTATCACATACAACAGTTGTAATATATGTTCATACACAAACCAAGTGCAGATTTCTAAAAAAATAGTGTGTGAACAAAAGACAATGGCATTTCTAGGTTGCACTTGGTTACTTGTGGTAGATGAGGGACTTGTTGATAAGGAGTAGATTTGTGATTACTGTTGGAGCTTGTCCAATGCAGACAGAAGAGCTTCTCATCTAAGTGGTTTTCTGGATACCAGATAGAGCGTGACCTTTTCCCCTTCCTTTTTGAGGGTGCTGCACAAGCTGGCAGATTGGTCCTTGGGAACCCCAAGAGGACCCCATGCACCTCCCAAGGGACCTTTGAAGTTAGAGACCTTCAATTGCCCCCCACCCCCACCTCCACAGCTGTCTGCGATGGCCATAGGTCCAGGCAGGCTCACTTGCCCAGCATTAACACACCAAACCCACCCGGGAATGGGATTCTTAGATCAAGAGAGGGGCAAAAAAAGAAGAGAAGGTTGGCACAGCGACAGAAAGAATTTCGTGTCCAGATGGGGAGTGGCAGGAAGCAGCTAGATCTGTTCTTAGTCAAGTAACAGAACTTGGCACCCATAGGTGCTCAATAGACTGGTGCTCTCATACATACAAAAGAATGAACGAAGGAATGAGTAGACCTCTCAGAGGAGCAGCATCGAGATGGCTATGATCCAGGAGTTTCTCAAGACCTTGGGATGCCATTTGGCAGAGTGTACCCCAAGTTTGTCATTCAGATTTTTGCCACATTTCCATGCCACTTCACTGTCACTAACAATATATATAAATATATAAATATAAATATTATATATATATAGAGAGAGAGAGAGAGACTTGCTCTGTTGCCCAGGCCAGAGTGCAGTGGTGCAATCTTGACTCACTGCAACCTCCACCTCCTGGACTCAAGCCATTCTCCTGCCTCAGCCTCCTGAGTAGCTGGGACTACAGGCCCACACCGCCACACAGGCTAATTTTTGTATTTTTAGTAGTGACGGGGTTTCACCATGTTGGCCAGGATGGTCTCGAACTCCTGACCTCAAATGATCTGCCCATTTTGCCCTTCCAAAGTGCTGGGATTACAGGCATGAGCCACTGTGCCCAACCCAATTTTGTTTTTAATGGATGAATGGTCAAATGCATGAATTTTGTGCCTATTTCCTCTAGGAAACTTGATATGTTTGGAGGACATGGTGTCTGCCTTCTTCCTGGCTGTAATCTCTGCTCTTCCTTTATATCTACTGACTTCCTTCTTCCTTCTTTCTTCCTCCTTCCTCCTTCCTTCTTCTTCTTCTTCTCCTTCTCCTTCTTCTTCTCCTTCTTCCTCTTCCTCTTTTTTTTTTTTTTTTTGGACAGAGTCTTGCTCTGTTGCCCAGGCTGGAGCGCAGTGGTATGATCTCAGCTCACTGCAACTTCTGCCTCCTGTCTCAGCCTCCCAAGTAGCTGGGACTACAGGCACGCACTACCATACCTGGCTAATTTTTGTATTTTTAGTAGAGATGGGGTTTGGCCATGTTGGCTAAGCTGGTCTTGAACTCCTCACCTCAGGTGATTCGCCTGCCTCGGCCTCCCAAAGTGCTGGATTACAGGCGTGAACCACCACACCTGGCCTATTTTTATGTTTATTTATTTATTTATTTTAATTTTGAGACAGGGTCTTGCTGTGTCACTCAGGCTGGAGTGCAGTGGGCAATCATGGCTTACTGCAACTTTGACCTGCTGGGCTCAAATGATCCTCACACCTCAGCCTCCCTAAGTAGCTGGGATTAGAGGCATGCACCACCACACCCAGCTAATTTTTTATTTTTTGTAAAGATGGGGTACCCCTATGTTTCCCAGGCTGGTCTTGAACTCCTGGGCTTAAGCAATCCTCCCATCTCAGCCTCCCAAATTGCTGGAATTACAGACATGAGCCACACACCAGGCTGATTTATGGTTTCTAATGAAGCAAAGACACTAATGACAGAGCAGGAGCACTGTTATCTTGGACAAACACTGCCACTTTAAGCTCCAGCTCCCTTCTTAGCCTTATGCATTTTAAGGAAATCACTTCCCTTCTAACTACAAGCAGCCAGAAAGAGCAAACAGTAAAACACAGATAAAACAACTCAGGCACAGAGGGAGGTGGGAGGAAAGTCTCTTTGGTAAATGCTAAACCTCACCCTCATACAATGGGCCCCAGTAAAACAGTGGGCCTTAATAAGTACATTTCCTTCCCTTCAGCACTAAAATAGGGAAGCTAAAAGCAGACTTGAGGGGTATGCCTGCAGCTGCAGAAAGATGTATGGGAACAGACACACAACTCTCTCTCCTGAATAAGCACAACCAAAAAACACAAAAGCAGTCCAAGCTCTAATAAACTCTCCCACTCTGAATCCTTAAAAATTCTTAGACTGTAAAAAAGTGTGCCTCTAACCTAACTTGGCCACACGCCCCTCTCAGGTTTGTTTTCTCTAAAATAAACTTGTGTTAACTACCAAGCCACCTTTCATGTTTATTTCCTCTGTCTTTAATTCTTATAACTGACACTGTTAATACTACTGTGGTTTGTTGCTACAGTGATAACTGAAGGAAACACCCAGTTGCAGTTAGAGGTTAGTGAAAAGAAAGATGGACATTTTTCTGTCCATTGCTTTAAACGTAGGTTTTATTATCATTTAGCTATGGTGACACCAACAGATCAGGAGCTTACTGCTGTTGAAATGATAGCTTGCTACTCACAGATTATTGGGGGAACCAGCCCCCAATATTTCAATGTAGGTTCTTTCTATTTTCCCTAAGTGTCGGCCAGTCTGAGAAATAAAGAGAAAGAGTACAAAGAGAGAAATTTTACAGCTGG